>NC_072373.2:115737727-116040757 GCF_028885625.2 Pongo pygmaeus | reverse complement strand
ATTAGCTATTTCACACTATTCCTAAGAAGTAAGAACTATTATCACCACATAACAGATGGTAAAAAATTTACACAGATGTAGAATGAATCTCTACATTGGTTGGAAGGTTGAAATACCTTCTAATGGCTATCTGATTTTATGATATTAATATAAAACCTGAAATTAAAAGCATTATTTATTTTATGCATTGTTCAAAAAGCAAGCAATACCATTTCCTAGTAATTCATATGTAACACTGTGATGTTGATGAAAATATAAGGTATATTCTCTATATGCAAACTCTACTCATACAAAATATAAAATACACATTAAGGACCATTCTAAGGAAAATAATAAGAAAAAGTAATATACAGAAAAATTTAGGTTAGGGCAACTCTAGATTACTTCTCCCTGAGTTCTAATCCCAACATCTTCACTTATAGGCTATGCTCAGTTTCCTCACCTCTAAACTGGGGATAATAATAGTATCTACGCTACAGGATTATTGTAAAGTTAAATGAGATGACAGAGTACCTGACACACAGTAAGAACAGAATAAATACTAGCTATTCTCATCATGCCTGCACAGACCTGCTGAAAAACATCCTCTTTGGGGTCACGTTTGGTCCCTGAGTGAAGGGTATTCACATGGGCCCCCTCACTGTCACTGGTGACAGATGACCGGCACTCTGGGCCATGTAGCAGGTCGTCCCATAACATATCCTCCGTCTCCGAGTCATGGCGGGTGCTTTCTGAGTCTCTTCTTGACATGTTGAGGCTTCGAGAGCCACCACTCACACCCAATCTAGAGCCCTTTAAAGGAAAACAAAAAGCAAAAAATGTTATTCATCTTTAAAAATAATTACATGTGAAATAAAATTAAAACAACTTATCTACAGCAATGGTTTGAAAGCCTTCAAAAGTCAATCACCATGAATTCATTTTTTCACAGGGCTTCACGTAACAATAATGCTTTTTTATTTTTTGATACAGGGTCGCGCTCTGTCACCCAGGCTGGAGTGCAGTGGCATGATCATAGCCCACTGCAACCTCAAACTCGGGCTCAAATGATCCTCCTGCCTCAGCCTCCTGAGTAGCTGGCACTACAGGTGCATACCATCACACCCAGATATATATATAGATATATATATATATCTATATATATATATATATTTTTTTTTTTTTTAAAGATGGGGTCTCATTTTGTTGCCCAGGCTGGTCTCCGACTCCTGGTCTCAAGCTATCCACCCACCTCAACCTCTCAAAGTGCTGGGATTATAGGCGTGAGCCACCATGTCCAGCCAATAATAGATTTTAATATTTAAATGTTAAACTCTGATTCAGTCTCTAGCAAGCAGGACTCCCTCTAAGAAGCTATTGCCAAGTTATGGAACTGATCAACTAAGGTGTTCTGGGAGGGGAGTGATTCCTGTAAGCACACCAAGATGACCCACTCAGTTGGCTTAGCTGAGCTTTTTGATACACACACAGTGACCCCAACTCTAAATATTGTGAACTTGACTACAGACCTACTCGTGAACAGGACTCAGCTCCAAAATGTTAAAGGATAATCAGTCAAAGAAAAGTACAAACATAAATATGAAAGTTATTCCATGACCACAATTGCCTTGTTAATCAAAATAAAAGAAAAAACCACACCACCACCATCTACTCTGCTCACCTCTGAGTTACAATTTTCCAAATAATATAATATGCCCTTTAGCTCTCATGATGAGATTTACTACTCCCATCTTTCAGAACTCCTTTCTCAAAAATCTGTCTTCATCAGTGTCAATCCAATTTATGATGTTTAAAAATAAACTTCATATTCCAAGTGAATACTTAATAATCTCATTATTTAGGGATTAAGTAACCTCCTGCTGGGCATCATCTGTGATACTTTTAAGCTTAGGGTCAATGTAGGAAAATATTCTTTCTAGGTGTGTAGTCATTAAAAGCTGCTAGATAAGGAGATGGATAATTGGAGACAAGGGAAGGGCTGGCAAATATTAACGTAAATGCTACTTTAGGGCAACCAATAAAAAAAGGAATGGATAAAGTTATTACACTCAAAAATATACCTTGATTTCTCGAAGGGATACTTTACCTGGCTGAAGCCTGCTGATTCAAATTCTGATTCAGCCAGACTATCTGAATCCCGCACAATATGACACCACCTTGTAGTGGTCTTCTTTACCTGCCAAAAATCAAACCAACAAGCAATAGGAAAATATGTTAAATGCTTTGTTACTAACTTCAATGATTCAGTCCTATACTTTCATAAACTAAAATAGAAATTACCTGAGAGTTTAGGTGCCTTGAAAGTATTGATTTTCTATTCTTAACTTCACAACCATTGTCACTTGAGGCCCCTTCCACACTCCTACGCAATAATATCATCTGTGTCCGTGCTTCACCATCTTCTTCACTTGACAGGTCATCAGACACCCCATTACCCAAACGCCTAAAAGCCTCCTACAAAGAGAACAGCAATACCTTCACAGGGGACAGCCCAAAATAATAATAAGCTGCATGTGTTAAAAAAAAAAAAAAATACAAAAACTACCAAGCAGCAAAAGTAAACTAACCCAAAACTGAACAAATCCATATTACTTAATCTCAATTAAGAAAAATATTAAGTTGAAACTAAATATCCTAAATGAAGAAGCAGTGTTATGTAGTATTCAAAAACCAAGACTCAAGTCAAACTCTAAGCCTGAATCACAGCTCGTCTACTTACTAGATACATAACTTTGAGCAATTTACTAAATCTGTTTGGAGCTGAGTTCCCTCATCTGAAAAGAAATGGTAATAAAAGCATCTATTTCACAGGTTTGTTGAAAATAAATGAGATAAGTTAGTATATGTAAAGTACTCAGAACAATGTCTGGTTATAGTAACAGCTCAATAATTCTTAGACTAAATGCCACAATCTAACCAATAAGAAAGCAGTTTAAGACTATAAAGTAAAAGTGTGTAGCTAGTTTTAGACATAGAGCAGATCATCTCTACTTAAACCTACAAAATAATTTCCCAAACTCTTACTATACTATCACTGCTTCTCTGGAATATGACCCAGCACCCTCTTCACTAATCTGTTGATTAAATCTACCAGCCTACTGCTAAGGCTGGATAACTCGCAAAATTAATAACAAGTCTAGTACTAGAAATTTTAAGACTAAGTTCCAGTCTTCATGTGGTATCTTCTTTTCATATCCTGTGGTTTTACTTGTTAGGACAAATTTATAAACCTACTAGTACCTATTTTATATCTCTAACAGAATCTTAATAGGAAAATGTTACATGGGGAAAAAAAACCCTTGTTAAATCCATCTAAATCTTACCCTACGACACTTTTCTCCATCTGAAGATTTTGCTTTCTCTCTTGTTTGCCACATTCTAATCTCTGGTCGACATTGTCTCTTCTTAATGATAGGATGGACACAACTTGGGTCATTGTCAGTTTCAGTCCCTTTGTTAGATATTAATTTTACTCTTTTAATCCTATTTTTTAAAAAAGGAAAAGATGATTAGTTTTTTGAAAGTAACACCTTTCATGAAACCACTTTCTTTTAAGGAATATGCTATATTATTCTGGAAATCAAGAAAATTCAGGAATCATATTTTTCAGGACTTTAGCTTGCTAAGTAAGGGTGTAGAATGACAAAATATTCACTCACAGACTCAGAATGTGAGTCTATTCTTCAAAGACTCATGTCAATTAACTGAAAGGAAGCATATACTTTTCAGTGTTGCACAAAAGTAGGTTCACAGTCCTCTCCACATCTTCTCAGACACAATGCAACTCCTACCTTATATCGTCTGTTACTGCCACTCCACTAGCCCAGTAGACTTAGGGTGCACATGACCTACTGAGACACCAGCTGGGTGGCCAGGGAGTGCGTTTTTGACACCCTTACTGCAAAGCCAGGCAGTGTTGTTCACAGCCCAGGAAGAGAGAGAAGAATAACAAGGACCTTGTCTTGCAACTTGGATCCCAGCTCAGCCAGAGTAGAACAAGGGACCAGAGTCCTGAGGCCCCCATTCCAGGACCTAGCTTATGGATGACATTTCTAGACACACCTTGGACCAAAATGCAACCAGCACATTTGAAGGGAAGGATCCAGTCCCTGCAGGAGTCATCACCTGCTGACCAAAGAGCCCTTGGGCTCTGTATAATCAACAGTGGTAGCCAGGCAGTACTCACTGTGGGCATTGGGTGAGACTCAGAGCCATGCTGGCCTCAGGAGTGACCCAGTATATTCCCAGCTGCGGTGGCTACAGGGAGAGACTCTTTCTGCTTGAGGAAAAGAGAGGGAAGAGTAAAGGGGTCTACGGCCATACCACCCTGAACGCGCCCAATCTCGTCTGATCTCGGGAGTAAAGGGGACTCTGTCTTACAGGAAGGGTACAAGCTCAACCACAGTGGGGTAGAACACCAAGTGTGCTCTTGAGGTCCCTGATTCTAGGCCTTGGCTCCTGGATGGTATTTCTGGACCCACTCTGGGCCAGAGGGGAGCCCATTGCCCTGAAGGGAGATACCCAGGCCTATCAGCATTGACCACAAGCTGACCAAAGAGCCCTTGGACCTTGAGTGAATATCGGCGACAGCCTTGCAGTACTTGCTGCAGGCCTGGGGCAGCGGTGGCCATGGGGAGAGATTCCTCTGCTTGAGGAAACGGGAGAGAAGAATGAGAAGGAGTTTGTCTTGTGGTTTGGGTGTGAGCTCAGCTGCTGTAGAACAGAATGACAGGAAGATTCCTAAGGTTCTCAACGCCAGGCCCTGACAGCATCTCCGGATCTGCCCAGAGCCAGGGGTAACTTGCTGCCCTAAAAGGAAGGACATAAGCCTGGCTGGATTTGCCACCTGCTGATTGTAGTGCCCTTGGGCTTTGAGTAAACATAGGTGGTAGACAGGCAAGTGGTCACCATGTGGACCTTGGGCAAGACCCAGTGCTGTGCTGGCTTCAGGCCTGACCCAGGCCAGTCCCAGTATTAATGGCCACAGGGGTGCTGTGTCACTCCTCCTGGCTCCAAGCAGCTCAGCACAGAGAGAAAGAGACTCCACTTGTTTGGGAGAAAGTCAGGGAAGAGAACAAGAGTCTCTCCCCAGTAATCCAGAGAATTCTCCCAGATCTGACCCAAGACCACCAAGGCAGTAACCTCTACAAGTCTGCAGGAGCCACATTACTGGGCTTAGGGTGCCCCCTAATGCAGATACAGCTGCAGTGACCAAAGACTTAGATCACAACACCCAATTCCCCTCAAATACTTGGAAAGCCTTCCCAAGAAGGACAGGTACAAAGAAGCCCAGACTATGAAGACTACAATAAACATCTAACCATTCAATGTGCAGACACTAATGAACATCCACAAGCATCAAGACCATCGAAGAAAACGTGACCTCACCAATATCTAATAAGATACCAGTGACCAATTCCAGAGAGACAGAAATATACAACCTTAGAGACAGAAAATTCAAAATAGCTATTTTTAGCCAGGCACAGTGGCTTATGCCTGTAATCCTAGCAGTTTGGGAGGCCAAGGGACAGGTGGATCACTTGAGCTAAGGAGTTCAAAACCAGCCTGGGCAACATGGCAAAACCTCGTCTTTACAAAAAATACAAAAATTAGCTGGGTGCAATGGCATGTGCCTGTAGCCCCAGCTACTTGGAAGGCTGAGGCAGGAGGATCACTTGAGCCTAGGAGGTGGAGTTTGCAGTGAGCCGAGATTGTACCATTGCACTTCAACCTGAGCAATGACAGTGAAACCCTGTCTCGAAAAAAAAAAAAAAAAAGCTATTTTGAGGAAACTCAAACAAATTCGAGAATAGACAGAAGGAATTCAGAATCCTATCAGATAAATTTAACAAAGAGAGTGAAATAACTAAAAAAAAAATCAAACAAATTCTGGAGCTGAAAAATGCAACTGACATACTGAAGAAATGCATCAGAGTCTCTTAACAGCAGAATTGATCAAGCAGAAGAAAGAATTAGTGAGCTTGAAGACAGTCTATTTAAAAAGACACAGAGGAGACAAAAGAAAAAGAATAAAAAAGAATGAAACACACCTAAAAGATCTGGAAAATAGCCTCAAAACAGCAAATCTAAGAGTTACTGACCTTAAAGAGGAGGTAGAGAGAGAGATAGGAGTATAAAATTTATTCAAAGGGATAATAACAGGAAACTTCCCAAATCTAGAGTAAGATACCAATATTCAAGTACAAGAAGGTCATACAATACCAAACAGATTTAACACAAAGAAGAATACCTCAAGGCATTTAACAATCAAACCCTCAAAGATCAAAGATAAAGAAAGGATCCTAAAAGCAGCAAGAGAAAAGAAACAAATAGCATACAAAGATGCTCCAATATGTCTGGCAGCAGACTTCTCAGTGCAAACTTTACAGGCTAGGAGAGAGTGGTATGACATATTTATTTACTTACTTATTTTTCACTTTTTTTTTTTTTTTTTTTTTTGAGATGGGGATCTCCGTTGCCCAGGCTGGCGTTCACTGTCACAATTACAGCTCACTACTGCCCCAATGTCCTGGGCTCAGGTGATCTTCTTGTCTCAACCTCCAGCATAGCTGGAACCACAGGCACATGTCACCACATCCAGCTGATTTTTTATTTTTATTTTTGTAGAGACTGGGTCTCCCTAATGTTGCCCAGGTTGGTCTGGAACTTCTGGCCTCAAGCAATCCTCCCATCTTGACCTCCCAAAGTGCTGGGATTATAGGCATGAGCCACTATGTCCAGCCGGTCTGACATATTTAAACTGCTAAATGAAAAACCTTTTTATCCTACAATACTATACCCAGCAGAAATAAACTTCAAACAAGAAGGAAAAATAAAGACATCCCCAGAAAAAAACAAAAGCTGAAGGATTTCATCAACAACAGACCTGCCTACAAGAAATGCAAAAGGGAGTTCTTCAAATTGAAAGAAATGACATTAATGAGCAATAAGCAATCATCTGAAGGTACAAAACTCATTAGTAATAGTAAATATACAAAAAAGACAGAATATTATAACCCTGTAATTGTTGTGTGTAAACGACTCATATCTTCAATAGAAAGACTAAAAGATGAGCCAATTTAAAAGAATACATTTCAAGACATACACAGTACAATAAGATATAAATACAAACAACAAAAAGTTAAAAAGCAAGGGGACAGAGTGCAAGTGTACAGTTTTTATTACTTTTCTCTTTGCTGGTTTATGAGATTGTTTGCTTGTTTATGCAATCGGTGTTATCAGTTGAAAAATAATAGGTTATAAAATATTATTTGCAAGCCTCAATGTAACCCCAAATTAAAAAAATAATAACAGATACATAAAAAATAAAAAGAAATAAATTTTAAAATACCACTAGAGAAAATCACCTTCACTAAGAGGAAGATAAGAAGGAAAGAAAGAAGAGAAGATCACAAATGAACCAGAAAACAACTAACAAAGTGGCAGGAGTAAGTCCTTACTTATCAATAATGGCATGGAATGTAAATGAACTAAACTTTCTAATCAAAAGACATAGAGTGGCTTAATGAATTAAAAAAACAAAATCCATGATCTGTTACCTACAAGAAACAAACTTTACCTATAAAGATACACACAGGCTGAAAATAAGGGGACGGAAAAAGATATTGCATCCCAAAAGAAACTAAAAATTAGCAGGAGTAGTGTATTAGTTCGTTTTCATGCTGCTGATGAAGACATACCCAAGATTGGGAAGATAAAGAGATTTAACTGGACTTACAGTTCCACATGGCTGGGGAGGCCCCTCAGAATCATGGCGGGAGGTGAAAGGCACTTCTTACATGGTGGCGGCAAGAGAAAATGAGGAAGAAGCAAAAGCGGAAACCCCTGATAAACCCATCAGATCTCGTGAGACTTATTCACTATCACAAGAATAGCATGGGAAAGACCAGCCCCCATGATTCAATTACCTCCCCCTGGGCCCCTCCCACAACCCACTGGAATTCTGGGAGATACAATTCAACTTGAGATTTGGGTGGGGACACAGACAAACCATATCATTCTGCTCCTTGCCTCTACAAACCTCATGTCCTCCCACAACCCACTGGAATTCTGGGAGATACAATTCAAGTTGAGATTTGGGTGGGGACACAGACAAACCATATCATTCTGCTCCTTGCCTCTACAAACCTCATGTCCTAACATTTCAAAACCAATCATGCCTTCCCAATACTCCCCCAAAGTCTTATTTCAACATTAACCCAGAAGTCCAGAGTCCAAAATCTCATCTGAAACACGGCAAGTCCCTTCTACCTATGAGCCTGTAAAATCAAAAGCAAGCTAGTTACTTCCTAGATACAATGAGGATACAAATATTGGGTAAATACAGATGTTCAAAATGGGAGAAATTGGCCAAAACAAAGGGGTTACAGGGCCCTTGCAAGTCCGAAATCCAGTGGGGGAGTCAAATTTTAAAGCTCCAAAATGATCTCCTTTGACTCCAGGTCTCACACATCCAGGTCACGCTGATGGAAAAGGTGGGTTCACATGGTCTTGGGCAGCTCTGTCCTTGTGGCTTTGCAGGGTAAAGCCTCCCTCCTGGCTGCTTTCACAGGCTGGTGTTGAGTGTCTGAGGCTTTTCCAGGAGCACAGTGCAAGCTGTTGATGGATCTACCATTCTGGGGTCTGGAGGATGGTGGCCTTCTTCTCACAGCTCCACTAGGCGGTGCCCCAGTAGGGACTCTGTGTGGGGGCTCTGACCCCACCTTTCTCCTTCCACACTACCCTCACAGAGGTTCTCCATGAGTGCCCTGCCCCTGCAGCAAACTATTGCCTGAGCATCCATCTTCTGAAATCTAGGCAGAGGTTCCCAAACCTCAATTCTTGACTTCTGTGCACCTGCAGGCTCAATACCACATGGAAGCTGCCAAGGTTTGGAGCTTCCACCCTCTGAAGCCACAGCCTGAGCTGTATATTGGCCCCTTTCAGCCACGGCTGGAGCAACTGGGACATGGGACACCAAGTCCCAAGGCTGCACACAGCATGGGGACCCTGGGTCCGGCCCATGAAACCACTTTTTCCTCCTAGGCCTCCAGGCCTGTGATGGGAGGGGCTGCCATGAAAGTGTCTGACATGGCCTGGAAACATTTTCCCCTTTGCTTGGGTATTAATGTTAGGCTCCTTGCTACTTATGCAAATTTCTGCAGCCAGTTTGAATTTCTCCCCAGAAAATGGGTTTTTCTTTTCTTCTTTTTCTTTTTTTTTTGAGACAGAGTCTCGTTCTGTAACCCAGGCTGGAGTGCAGTGGCTGATCTCAGCTCACTGCAAATGCCGCCTCTTGGGTTCAAGCAATTCCCCTGCCTCAGCCTCCCAGGTAGCTGAGATTAGAAGTACTCACCATCATGCCTGGCTAATTTTTGTATTTTTTTTAGTAGAGACGGGGTTTCACCATGTTGGCCAGATTGGTCTTGAACTCCTGACCTCAGGTGATCCACCCACCTTGGCCTCCCAAAGTGCTTTAGCAAATATTTGCTTTAGCAAATATTATTAGAGTTAAAGAGAGAGACAGACTCCAATACAATAATAGCTGGAGACTTCAACCTCATTTTCAGTATTAGACAGATCATTCAAATAGAAAAATCAACAAAAAAAATTGGACTTAATCTACACTACAGACCAAATAGACCTGACAGACATTTACTGAACATTTTACCTACTGGCTATAGAATACACATTTTTCTCCTCAGTGCATGAATCATTTTCAGGGATATACCATATTATGGCCACAAAACAAGTCTTAAAACATTCCAGAAAATTAAAATGATATCAAGTATCACCAGGAGGGTACAGCCTCCCTCCTGGCTGCTTTCACGGGCTGGTGTTGAGTGTCTACGGCTTTTCCAGGTGCACAATGCAAGCTATCAGTGGATTTACCATTCTGGGGTCTTGTGGACGGTGGCCCTCTTCTCACAGCTCCACTAGGCAGTGCCCCAGTGAGAACTCTATGTGCAGGTGCCCACCCTACATTTCCCTTCCACACTGCCCTAGCAAAGGTTCACCATGAGTGCCCTGCCCCGGCAGCAAACTTCTGCCTGGACATCCAAGCATTTCCATACATCCTGTGAAATCTAGGCAGAGGTTCTCAAATCTCAATACTTGACTTCTGTGCACCTCTACAAAAAATACAAAAAATTAGAGGGATGTGGTGGCACATGCCTGTGGTCCCAGCTACATGGGGGGCTCACACACAAGAATCACTTGAACTGGGAAGCAGAGTTTGCAGTGAGCCAAGATCACGCCACTGCACTCAAGCCTGGGCAACAGAGTAAGGCTCTGTCTCAAATATTAATAACAATAAGATAAAATAAATAAATAAAAAGGTCATTCATCATGACCAAGTAGGGTTATACCAGGGATGCAAGGATGGTTCAACATACATAAATATCAATTAATGTGACACATCATACCAAAAGAATGAAGGAAAAAAACCATATAATCATTTCAAATGATGATGAAAAAGCATTTGATAAAATTCAATATCCCTGCATGATAATAATTCTCAAAAATCAGGGTATAGAAGGAACATATCTCAAAAGAATAAAAGTCAAGTCACATGACAGACCCACAGCTGGTATCACACTGAATGAGGAAAAACTGAAAGCCTTTCCTCTAAGATCTGGAAAATGACAAAGATGCCCACTTTCATCACTGTTATTCAATATAGTACTAGAAGTCCTAGCTAGAGCAATCAGACAAGAGACAGAAATGAAAGGCCTACAAATTGGAAAAGAAGATTCAAATTACCTTTGTTTACATATAATAAGATTTTATATTTGGAAAAACCTAAAGATACCACCAAAAAACTATCAGAACTGATAAATTCATTAAAGTTGCAGGATATGAAATTGACATAAAAATCAATAGCATTTCTTTTTTCTTTTTTTTTTTTTTTCTTGAGACGGAGTCTTGCTCTGTCGCCCAGGCTGGAGTGCAGTGGCATGATCTCGCCTCACTGCAAACTCCGCCTCCCGGATTCATGCCATTCTCCTGCCTCAGCCTCCCAAGTAGCTGGGACTACAGGTGCCCACCACCACGCCCGGCTAATTTTTTTTTTTGTATTTTTAGTAGAGACAGGGTTTCACCATGTTAAGCAGGATGGTCTCAATCTCCTGACCTCGTGATCCACCCACCTTGGCCTCCCAAAGTGCTGGGATTACAGGCGTGAGCCACTGCACCCAGCCAAAAATCAATAGCATTTCTATATGCCAACAGCAAACAATCTAAAAAAGAAATCAAGAAAGTTACACAATTTCTAATAGTTACAAATAAAATTAAACACCTAGCAATTAACCAAAGAAGTGAAAGACCTCTATAATGAAAACTATAAAACATAGATGTAAGAAACTGAAGAGAACACAGCTGGGTGCGGTGGGTCACGCCTGTAATCCCAGCACTTTGGGAAACCAAGACGGGTGGATCACGAGGTCAGGAGATTGAGACCATGGTGAAACCCCGTCTCTACTAAAAATACAAAAAATTAGCCAGGCGCGGTGGAGGGTGCCTGTAGTCCCAGCTCCTCAGGAGGCTGAGGCAGGAGAATGGCGTGAACCCAGGAGATGGAGCTTGCAGTGAGCCGAGATCATGCCACTGCACTCCAGCTTCGGCGATAGAGCGAGACTCTGTCTCAAAAAAAAAAAAAGAAAAAAAGAAATTGAAGAGAACACAAAAAATATGCAAAGATATTCCATAGTTTATGAACTGGAAGAATGACTATTATTAAAAATATCCATATTAACCAAAGCAATCTACAGATTCAATGCAATCCCTATAAAAATAACAATGACATTCTTCACAAAAATAGAAAAAACAATCCTAAAATTTATATGGAATTGGCCAGGCATGGTGGCTCACACCTGTAATCCCAGCACTTTGGAAGGCCGAGGTGGGCAGATCACCTGAGGTCAGGAGTTCAAGACCAGCCTGGCCAACATGGTGAAACCCCATCTTTACTAAAAATACAAAAAAAAAAATAATTAGCCAGGCGTGGTGGTGGGCACCTGTAATCCCAGCTACATGGGAGGCTGAGGCAGGAGAATTGCTTGAACCTGGGAGGCAGAGGTTGCAGTGAGCCGAGATCACGCCATTGCACTCCAGCCTGGGTGACAGAGGAAGACTCCGTCTCAAAAAAAAAATAAATAAATAAAAATAAAAATTATATGGAATCACAAAAGACCCAGAATAACCAAAGCTATCCTAAGTAAAAAATAACAAAACTGAAGGAATCACATTACCTGACTTCAAATTGTACTACAGCACTATAGTAACCAAAGGAGCACGGTAGTGGCATAAAAACACATCGGCCAGTGGAACAGAATTGAGAACCCGGAAATAAATCCATACATCTACAGTGAACTCATTTTTTTTTTTTTTTTTTGAGACAGGGTCACACTCTGTCACCTAGGCTGGAGTAAAGTGGTGAGATCCTGACTCACTGCAACCTCTGCTTCCCAGGTTCAAGCGATTCTCCTGCTTCCACCTCCCGAGTAGCTGGGATTACAGGTGCCCACCACCACGCCCGGATAATTCTTGTATTTTTAGTAGAGACAAGGTTTGGCCATGTTGGCCAGGCTGGTCTTGAACTCCTGACCTCAAATGATCCCCCCGCCTCAGCCTCCCAAAGTGCTGGGATTACAGGCATAAGCCACTGTGCCCAGCCAACAGTGAACTCAGTTTTGACAAAGATGCCAAGAACATACATTAGATAAAGGACAGTCTCTTCAATAAATGGTGCTGGAAAAACTGAATATCCACATGCAGAAGAATGAAACTAGACCCTTATCTCTCACTATATGCAAAAATCAAATAAAAGTTAATTAAAGAACTAAATCTAGGACCCCAAACTATGAAATGACTAAAAGAAAACATTACGGAAACTCTCCAGATATTGGTCTGGGCAAAGATTTCTTAAATAATACTCCACAAGCACAGGCAACCAAAGCAAAATGGACAAATGAGATCACATCAAGTTAAAAAGCATCTATATAGCAAAGGAAACAATCAACCAAGTGAAAAGACAACTCACAGAATGAGAGAAAGTCTCAAATTATCCATCTGACAAGGGATTAATAACCAGAATATATAAGGAGCTCAAACAACTCTATAGAAAAAAATCTAATAATCTGATTTTAAAATGGGCAAAAGATCTGAATAGACATTTCTCAAAAGAAGACATACAAATGGTAAAGAGGTATATGAAAAGGTACTCATATCATTGATCACAGAAATGCAAATCAAAACCACAATGAGATATCATCTTACTCCAGTTAAAATGGCTTTTATGCGAAAGACAGATGGTAACAAATGCTGGAGAGGATATGGAGAAAAGGGAACCCCCGTACACTGTTGGTGGAAATGTAAAGTAGTACAACCACTATGAAGAACAGCTTGGAGGTTCCTCAAATAAAGAAAAATAGAACTACCATATGATCCAGCAACCCCACTGCTAGGTATATAACCAAAAGAAAGGAAATCAGGCCAGGTGCGATGGCTCATGCCTGAGGCCTGAGGTCAGGAATTCGATATCAGCCTGGGCAACATGGTGAAACCCTGTCTCTAATAAAATACAAAAATTAGCTGGGTGTGGCGGCGGGCACCTGTAATCCCAGCTACTCAGAAGGCTGAGGCAGGAGAATCGCTTGAACTCAAGAGGCAGAGGTTGCAGTGAGCCAAGATCGTGCCACTGCACTCCAGCCTGGGTGAGAGAATGAGACTCCGTTTCAAAACAAAACAAAACAAAACAAAAAACAGAATACTTCCATGATAGATTACTGCATTCACAGGTAACAAAACAGACAGTGAAGACAACATTTTGAGTAAGCAAGCCCTCTGATAACCCTTAAAAATCACACCAAGATAAGTCTATACTACTTACTCCTATGGCCTGATGATACTATACATTCTGTAAATACTATGTGAATACAAAATCAAGTAAAAAAGACTCCCACCTGTTGCCAAAGACAGTCTCCCAAAAACCACCAATAATGGGTACAGATTCCAAAGTTTCTATTCCTCTGACTTTATCAGAGGAGTTATTTCCATTTTCTCGGCTCCCATCACCATTTACAGTTTTTCGTAATTTTCTACAAAAAAAAAATTTCAATAACTTCAGATTATTCAAGACCCTTTCTATTTCTGCCGAAAATATCCCTACAGAAAATTATACTGACAAATTACTACCTAAAATCAAGTATAGTTTAACTTCATATTCTGAGGATAAATTATGCAAGAACTTTCTGATTTGAGGGCAAAACCAGATTCCAAACCAAAGTCCTATGCTACGATTTTGTTCAGTCATTAGAGAAATAGAACCGCTATTCAGAATCTACTAAAAAAAAAAATTCCACTCTTACGACCAAGAGTCTGTTCAGGCACATTCAACACCACTAGCAGAAGGAGCAATTTCTTTAAATATGGACGTTAGGAATCTACCTCTTATGGCACATTTTATAAGGGTAGCATAGAATAGTAGCAACTGATCACTTTTTATTGATATCCTAGACAAAAGATATATACTATAGGTATCAATAAGACATAGCATAGCATTTTATTTCCTTAGAAAACATTCCATCAATTTAACTGAATTTACAAGAAATCTTTTTAAAAAAGTTTTTAAAATAACATTCAAAAATAAGAATATATTGAAATTCATTGCACCTAATGGAAAATTCTTATTTAGTAATTGCTTACGCAGGCAAAAATCTACAGATATTCTGAGGGAAGATAACACAACTTTTGGAAAATAACACTGCATATACCTAAGAACATTTCAACAGTTCCAAAACTCACATATACCATATAATCGATTAAAATATAACATGAATTCCATATGTAAAGAAAAGCCAAATAAATCCTTATTAAAAGTTTAGACGGCTGGGCGCAGTGGCTCATGCCTGCAATCCCAGCCTTTTGGGAGGCCAAGGCAGGTGGATCACCTGAAGTCAGGAGTTCTCTAGACCAGCCTGATCAACATGGTGAAACCCCGTCTCTACTAAATTTTAAAAAAAAAATTAGCTGGGTGTGGTGGCATATGCTTGTAATCCCAGCTACTTGGGAGGCTGAGGCAGGAGAATCGCTTGAACTCGGGAGGTGTCGGTTGCAGTGAGCCGAGATTGTGCCATTGCACTCCAGCCTGGGCAACAAGAGCGAAACTCTGTCTCAAAAAGAAAAAAAAAAAAAAGTTTAGACCACTTAGAAATCAATTCTTATTACACATCTTTGAAAAAAGGTAAAATTTTGGTAGCGCTAACCAAATGTACCAAGATCCTTGTTTACAGTGAATTTTCACCAAATTTTGATTAAGACTGAATTTCAAAGAGAATGTTTTCTTCGAAGCCAATATATGATAAATTTTATAAAGAATAATATAGTATAGAAATTTTCCTTTTAAACAACTGTACTGAATGACAAAAGTCCCAAATTGGAACTGAAAGTTTGTAACAAGGTTTCTCTGCATCAAGAAGAAAAGTGCAAAGTAACGCATTCATTTTCTAAGCCAAAAAATAATGAAAAACACAAAAGAGGGAGATTTTAAATTAATCAAAGGTTTTATAAATCTCTACAATATCTCTCCCAGAAAATATAAAACTACAGTGTAATTTCTCATCTTACCTTCTTCTTCGATTTCCATTGTTTCCTGATGGTCTTGTTATCTGAGTAGACACAATTTGACAGTGGACAGTTCCCATGAGTAGCATAAGGCACAAGGGTCCAAGTACTTCACTTATGTTCACAATAGGCATCATCAAATATAAGACAATTGCTATAACTGAAAAGAAGAGGTTTTAAGATGTAAAACATTAGAGCTCATCTTTAAAATTAATTCTAAAAACTATACAAACTGTTTCTATAAAAATCCATCATTTAAAAAAGTACACAAATAGTTTCCTACAATACCCATCCAGCTGCACATTAGCCGAGTGAAAAACTGAAGCCCTAGATCCCTCGGCAAGTGAAGAATACTGTGTTAAAAGGATTTGCCTTTCTAACAGCATGATAATTTAGATATTTCAAAAGGGTTTCCGCCACAAAAACAACTAGATGCTGTATATAAAACACATTTTGAAGTGTTGTGTTGCTCAAAGGAAGAGTACTTTCCAAGGCTACACAGAAAGCAAACAGCAAAGATGGGGATTGAACCCAGGTAGTCAGGCTCCAGAGTCCTCACTCTTAACTACTATGCTATGTTGTCTTATCATTTCATATATAATGAAGAAGAAATACATATGTGTGTATATATACATATATATATATGAAATGCAAATCAAAGCATATATATAAAATGTTTAAAGAAGTAAATGAAATGGAAAAATATCAAAAAGTATCTCCATATTTTAACATATTTCAGATTTTCACATAAATAGTAATTCTTGTGCTATACAAACTATTCCTGTGCGGAGAAAAAGAAAGTTACCTATTCCATGCCCTAATAAAATCCCAATACTCAAACACAGTAATGAAAGTACCCAGACAATAAACTATAGATCTTGTTGACTTGAGAATGTAATATAAATTTGCCACTAAAAAGTAAGCACCATGAAGACACGGAGTTTTGTCTGGTTTGTTCACTGCTATATCTAAAACTAGTACCTGGAGCACAGAATAGACACTCAATATTTGTTGGAAACCAGTACCTGGAGCACAGAATAGACACTCAATATTTGTTAGATAAATGATTGAAACACTATCAAAGTGAATTTGACATTTAAAAGTAGAAAATTTATCTCAGCATTTAGAAGAATATTTGGCACAGACACAATAGGCTTAAGTATTTGTTGACTCAACTGAATTAATGTAATAATTTCATACAATGTAATTTTGATCACATCTATACAAATCATCTCAATTGACAGTTATGTAATAAAGAATTTGGTTGAGGCGGCTGGGCATGGTGGCTCACACCTGTAATCCCAGCACTTTTTGAGGTCTGGTGGGTAGATCACTTGAGCTCAGAAATTCAAGACCAGCCTGGGCAACACGGCAAAACCCTATCTCTAGAAAACTCCAAAAAAATTAGCCGAACATGGTGGCACGCACCTGTGGTCCCACTCCCAGCCTACTCAGGAGGCTGAGGTGGGAGGATCACTTGAGCCCAGGAAGTCGAGGCTGTAGTGAGCCAAGATCGCACCACTGCACTCCAGACTGGGCAACAGAGTGAGACCTGGTCTCAAAAAAAAAAAAAAAATTTGGTTGGTGAAGCAAAAATGGACAAATGGGGTCACATCAAGTTAAACCAAGATCACAACACTGCACTCCAGCCTGGGCGACAGAGCAAGACTCCGTCTCAGGGATGCCGGGGCAGGGGGCCGGGCCGGGGGAAGCTTCTACACAGCAAAGGAAACAATCAACCAAGAGAAGAGACAACTCACAGAATGAGAGAAAGTCTTTGCAAATTATCCATCTGACAAGGGATTAATAACCAGAATATATAAGGAGCTCAAACAACTCTATAGGAAATAACCTAATAATCTGATTTTAAAACGAGCAAAAGATCTGAATAGACATTTCTCAAAAGAAGACATACAAATGGCAAACAGGCATATGAAAATGTGCTCATATCATTGATCATGGAAATGCAAATCAAAACCACATTAACTGGAGTGAGATGCTCCAGTTAAAATGGCTTTTATCCAAAAGATAGGCAACAATAAACGCTGGAGAGGATAGGGAGAAAAGGGAACCCCCGTACACTGTTGGTAGAAATGTAAAGTAGTACAACCACTATGAAGAACAGCTTGGAGGTTCCTCAAATAAAGAAAAATAGAACTACCATATGATCCAGCAATCTCACTGCTGGGTATATGCCCAAAAGAAATGAAAATGGTGGTTGGGCACTGTGGCTCATGCCTTTAATCCCAGCACTTTGAGAGGCCAAAGTGAGCGGATCACTTGAGGTGAGAAGTTCAAGACCAGCCTGGGCAACATGGTGAAACGCTGTCTCTACTAAAAATATAAAAATTTGCCAGGCATGGTGGCAGGCACCTGTAATCCCAGCTACTCAGGAGGCTGAGGTGGGAGAATCACTTGAACCCAGGAGGCAGAGGGCTGCAGTGAGCTGAGATTATGCCACTGCACTCCAGTCCCTGGGTGACAGAATGAGACTCTGTCTCAAAACAAACAAACAAAAAAGAACAAAAGAAAGAAAGGAAATCAGTATATCAAAGAGTCACTCCCACATTTGTTGTAGCACTGTTCACAACAGCCAAGATTTGGAAGCAACCTAAGTGTCCATCAGCAGATGAACAGATAAAGAAAATGTGGTACCTACACACAATGGAGTACTATCCAGCCATAAAAAAGAATAAGATTCTGTCATTTGCAACAACATGGATGGAACTAGAGGACATTATGTTAAGTGATATAAACCAAGCACAGAAAGACAAACTTCACATGTTCTCACTTATTTGTGGGAGCTAAAAATTAAAATGACTGAACTCAAGGAGACAGAGAGTAGAAGGCTCTGAGGCTGAGAAGGGTAGTGGGGGTGGAGTAGGGGATGTGGGGATGGTTCATGGGACAGAATGAAAAATACCTAGTATTTGATAGCACAACAGGCTGACCTATAGTCAATAATTTAATTGTACATTTAAAATAAACTAAAAGAGTATAACTGGATTGTTTGTAACACAAAGGATAAATGCTTGAGAAGATGAATACCCTACTTACCATGATGTATTATGCATTGCACGCCTGTATCAAAGTATCTCATCTACCTCATAAATATATATACCTACTATATACCCACAAAAATTAAAAAGTTAAAAAAAAAAGAATTTGGTTGGCATTTGATCCCAGTTCCTGGGAGGTGACCTCTAAACCCTTGAATTTCCTAAGTGACAGAAGTACCTTTTCTATTCATTGTGGGGCCCTTGTGCCAGGCCTGACAGTTTATGCTAACAAGGTACCTAAGGATGGCTGCTGGCCACACCAAAAAGACCAACTATGTGATTAAAGGCTTGGGTCTTTGAGCCATATTAGGAGACCTCTGAGGAGTGAAGGGTGATGGAGACTGCATTCAACCACGTCGATGATTCCATCAATCAGGCCTAAATAATAAAGTCTCAATAAAAACTCTACATACCAAAGCTTCGGGGAGCTTCCCTGGGTAGCAATATTTTGCATATTGCTACCTGAGGACGACGGAAGCATCCTATTTGGAACCATCCCAAACACTCCTATACCTCTCCTCTCATTTATATTCTGTTGCTATAATGAAACTATAATTGTAAGTTTAGCACTTTCTGAAGTTCTGAGAGTCATTCCATCCAATCATCAAACCTGAGGGAATGCCTGGGGGACCCAAAACTATAGCTACCTGGTCAGAAGTGAGAGTGATCCTGGGGACCCCCAAACTGGAGGCTGATATCTGAAGGTAGAGCAGTCTTGTAGAGGATTGTGCCCTAAACCTGTGAACTCTGGCCCAACTCCAGGTAACAGTAAAAAAAAAAGCATTGTATTAACACACACATACATTTGTTCTTGATTTGTAATTCATCTCAAATGCCCATATTTTCTAAACTATTAAGAATAAAAATATTTCCTTAACATGCTAAAGAATATATAAGTAAAATCAATACATATTATATGTTAGTGAAGATATTCTGAATTAGGAACAAAACAAGGATGACCACTCACTGTTATCATTTAACATTACTCTGAAATGTTGACTGATTCGGTAAAAGTAAATGAAATGTATGTGAAAGGAGAAAACCAAATTGTCATTATTTGCCAACCATATGGTTGTATCATTATAAAATCTAATAAAAGCACTGAAAAACTATTAGAATTGATTTCAAAGAGTTTAATAAAGTGGCTGGTTATAACAATTTTAATTATAAACCAATAGCTTCCAAATGTGACAGCAAAAACCACTTAAAACTTGTAAAAATAGACTTAAAAAGTCATGTATTTTCAGCAGCAGCAACAAAGACAAAATATTTTAATTTCAGGTGGAAATCTCTAAGTATCTCTCAGAATATGAATGTATAAACTAAACATGGTATCTACATACAACGGAATACAATTCAGCCTTAAAAAGGAAGAATTCTGAAACATTCTACATGGGCGACCTTGAGGATATTATGCTAAGTGAAATAAGCCAGTTGCAAAAGGACAAATATTATATAATTCTGCTTATATGATGTTCCCAGAGTAGTCAAAATCATAGAGGCAAGGTAGAATGGTGGTTGCCAGGGACTATGGGTAGGGGAAATAGGGAGTTTAATGGGTATGGAGTTTCAGTTTGGGAAGATGAAAAAATTTCTGGAAATAAATGGTGGGTGATGGTTGTATTCCAGTATCAGTATACTTAATGCCACTGAACTCTACACTGAGAAATGGTTAAGATGGTGAATTTCAAGTTGTGTGTATGTTACCACAATAAAAAAAAATTGAATTTAACAAGATCTAAGCAGGCCTTATAAGAAAAAAATCCAGGGCTGGGTGTGGTGGCTCACACGTGTAACTCAAACACTTTGGGAGGTTGAGGCAGGAAGATCATTTGATCACTTGATGCCAGGAGTTCAAAGACCAGCCTGGGCAATATAGCAAGAGCCCATCTCTAAAAAATAAAAAATAAAAAAACACCAGCTGAGCATGGTGGCACACACCTATGGTTTCAGCTACTCAACAGGCTGAGGCAGGAGGATTGCTTGGGCTCAAGGCTGTAGTGAAATACCATCACGCCATTGCACTCCAGCCTGGGAGTAAGAGTGAGACCCCGTCTCTATTTAAAAAAAAAAAAAAAGAAAAGAAAAAGAAAGAAAAAAATCCTGCAAAGCTTTACTGAGGGATAAACAGAAGTCCTGATTAAGGCCAGGCACGGTGGCTCACACCTGTAATCCCAGCACTTTGGGAGGCCGAGCCAGGAGGATCACCTGAGGTCAGGAGTTCGAGACCAGCCTGGCCAATGTGGCGAAACCCTATCTCTACTAAAAATACAAAAAAATTTGCCAGGCATGGTGGCGCGCACCTGTAGTCCCAGCTACTCAGGAGGCTGAGGCATGAGAATCACTTGAACCCGGGTGGCAAGGTTGCAGTGAGCCGAGATCAAGCCACTGCACTCCAGCCTGGGCAACAGAGCAAGACTCCGTCTCAATTAAAAAAAAAAAAAAAAAAAAAGGAAGTCCTGATTAAAAGGAGAGCGATATCATATTTCTGTATAGCAAAGAGAATATTGTAAAGAAGTCAAATTTTCTGTCCATCCTCCAAAAATATATGTATACATCTATATTTGTGTATGTGTGCTGGGGAAAGGGGATAATCAGAGAATTTCAATTCAAATTCCTGTATTGTTGGTTTTGGGGGGTCTTTTGGTTTTAATCATGATAAAATAATGCTAACCTATTTTGGAAAGGATAAACAAGAAAGCATGAGAGAAAATGTGGGAAAGCAGAATAATGAAGAAATACTTGGCCAGGCGCGGTGGCTCAGGCCTGTAATCCCAGCACTTTGGGAGGCCGAGGCAGGTGGATCACAAGGTCAGGAGTTCAAGACCAGCATGGTCAACATGGGGAAACCCCATCTCTACTAAAAATACTAAAATTTGTTGGGCATAGTGGCATACGCCTGTAATCCCAGCTACTTGGGAGGCTGAGGCAGGAGAATTGCTTGAACCCAGGAGGCAGAGGTTGCAGTGAGCCGAGATCACACCATTGCACTCCAGCCTGGGCAACAGAGTGAGACTCCATCTCAAAAGAGAAAAAAATTTTTTCCTGCTCAATGTTAATCCATATTAAACAGCTGTAGTAATGAAAGCAGTGTGGCATAAATATGAGAATAACCAGAAATTAATGGTACAGAGTATGTAGTCCAGAAACATACCATGGCAAATATAAAAATTTAATATATGGCATAGATATGACAATAACCAAAACTGATGGTACAGAATATGCAGTCCGGAAACAGACCATGGCATATATGGAAATTTTATCTACATAGGATGCAGTATCTATCAACAAGGAAGGAATAAATAATTTAATAATAAATGTGTGGAAAAAATACTTAATTTCACCCTTACAAGTGACCAAGGAAATGCATATTCAACAAGCAAAATATTTTTTGCATGTCAAATTAGGTAACAATCTTTTGTTGAGGGGGCGGGCAGAGATGCAGTCAGGGTCTTACTCTGTCAGCCAGGCTAGAGTGCAGTGATGAATCATAGCTCACTGTAACCTCGAACTCCTGGGCTCAAGTGATCCTCCCACCTCAGCTTCATAGGTAGTTGGAACTACAGGCTTGCACCACACCTGGCTAATTTTTTTTTTTTTTTTTTTTAGAGATGGGATCTCGCTATGTTTCCCAGGCTGGTCTCAAACTCCCGGCCTCAAGTCTTCCCACCTCAGCTTCCCAAAGTGCTGGAATTACAGGCTTGAGCCACTGCCCCCCACCTAGATAACAATTTTTAAAATTATAATAATGCTGGTAAGACCATGGTAAAACAGGTACTCTCATCTATTGCTTTCCAAAAGAACTGTGCCATCAGCAATTTCATTATATGTACTAAAAGCCTTAAATGTCCACATTCTTTGATCTGTTAATTCTATTTCAAAGAACAAATCCTAAAGAAATAATATAAAATAAGGAAAACTTTGTTCCTGATGGCATTATTAATAGAAAAAACATAGAAACTACCTAAATGCCCACAATATGGGAAGATGCTATAAGGTATGTCCCCAACAAAATTCATATTGAAATCCTAATCCTTAATGTGATTATATTAGGAGATGGGGCCTTTGGTAGCTGATTAGGTCATGAGGGCAGAGCTCTCATGAATGAGATTAGTAACCTTATTAACGAGACTCCGGAGAGCTCCTGTGCCCCTTCAGCAACATGAGGACCCAGAGAGAAGCAGACCCTCACCAGACACTGAATCTGCTAGTGCTCTGATCTGAACTTCTCAGAACTGTGAGAAATAACTTTTTGTTATTTATAAAGCACCGAGGCCATGATATTTTTGTTGTATCAGCCCAAGTGGCATAAGACAGAAATTGTTACTGAGAATGGGGGGGTCCTACTATAACAAACACCTAAAAATGTGGAAGCAGCTTTATAAATAGGTAATGGGTAGAGAATACTAGAAGAATACTGAGGTACATAGTAGAAAAAGCCTAGATTGCCTTAAACATTTTTAAAAGAGATTCTGGTGAGGAATCAGAAAGAAAAGAGGAGGCCGGGTGTAATGGTTCACACCTGTAATCCCAGCACTTTGGGAAGCCAAGGCGGGTGGATCACCTGAGGTCAGGAGTTTGAGACCAGCCTGGTCAACATGGTGAAACCCTATCTCTACTAAAAATACAAAAATTATTCAGGCATGGTGGCAGGTGCCTGTAATCCCCGCTACTCAGGAGGCTGAGGCAGGAGAATCGCTTGAACCAGGGAGGCAGAGGTTGCAGTGAGCCAAGATCATGGCACTGTACTCCAACCTGGGCAACAGAGCAAGACTCTGTCTTGAAAAACAAAATAAAACAAACAAAGAAAAACAAAGAAAGAAAAGACGGGAGCTAGAGAAAAAGCCTCAATCTTCTTAAAGAATACCTAAGTAACCATGAACAGAGTATTGGTAAAATATGAGGTAAAGTCCATTCTGATGAGGTCTCAGATAGAAATGAGAAATAATATGTTATTAGAAACTGAAGGAAAAACAATCCTTGTTACAGAGTGGTAAAGAACTTGTTGAACTGTATTTGTGGTCTAGGATTCTGTGGAAAGTGAAACTCACACGTGATGAAATTGCATATTTAGCTGGAGCTATTTCTAAGCAAAGTGTTAAAGGTGCAGCTTGGCTCTTCCTATGTGCTTATAGTAAAATGTGAGAAGAGAGAAATGACTTAAAAGACAGAATTGTTAAGCAAAAAGGAAGCGTAACTTAAAGATTTGAAAAGTTCTCAGCCTATCCACATTGTAAAAAGTGAGAAAGCATGTTAGAGAGGCCCCCAGTCACATATAACCAGTTGGTTATAGTTTGGGGATGAGTGCCCTTATAGAAGTAGCCTTATAAAATGACTCCTAAGAGCTCCCTTGCCCCTTCCACCATGTGAGGACACAGCAAGAAGACTGACACCTATGAATCAGAAAGCAGGCCCTCACCAGATACCACATCTTTTGGCACCTTGATCCTGGACTTCACAGCCTCCAAAACTGTCAGAAATAAATTTGCGTTGTTGATAAGCCACCCAGTCTATGGTATTTTTCTTATAGCAGCCTGAACAGACTCATACAGAAAGGTTACATAAATTACAGTACTCTTACATAATGGACTATTAAAAGCTATATAGGCCAGGTGTGGTGGCTCACACCTGTAATCCCAGAACTCTGGGAGACTGAAGCAGGAGGATCACCTGGGGTCAGGAGTTCAAGACCAGCCTAGACAACATAGTGAAACCCTGTCTCTACTAAAAATACAAAAATTAGCCAGGCATGGTAGTGTGTCTCTGTAGTCCCAGTTACTTGGGAGGCTGAGGCAAGACAATCACTTGAACCTGGGAGGCAGAGGTTGCAGTGAGCCAAAACCACACCACTATACTCTAGCCTGGACAACAGAATGAGACTCTGTCTCAAAAAAAAAAAAAAAAAAAGGCAGCTATATAAAGATGTTTATGATAAATCCATATGATAGACTCTACATATAACTCTACATGTGATAGACTGTACAGACATTAAAATGATAGTTTTAAATGATGGTATGCCCATATGATGAATTATTACGCAGCCATTAAAATTACCGTTAGAAGACTTAATTTAAATCAAATAAAATTTAAAATTCAGTCTCTTACTGACACTAACTACATTTTGAATACTCAATAGCCACATATGTCTAAGTAGCTACTATACTGGGCAGCACATATGCGGAACATTTCCATTACAGATATTCTAATAAATGACACTTTCACAACTTGAAAAAAATTAAACCTATAGATTTGTAAATTTATACATATATTTTTCACTCTATGTCTTTAAAAAATTTTTAACTGACACAAATAAAAGAAAAGAACCCATAATTCTTTCACCTTAACCCAACTTCCTCCCACTCTGTGTTCTAATTCATATCTTTTTGCAGAGGTGTAACCATAGTATATACTGCCTACTTCCTTGGTAGACAATGGGGATACAGTCGTAAAGAGAATATATTGGGTCCCTGCACACAGTTAGAAAATATCAGGTAGTGATGTGTAACCCAGAAATTAAAATTGATTCTTATGATAGTGACTAGAGGGTATTAGGACTACTTAGAAATATAGATAGGAGGCCAGGCGCGGTGGCTCACACCTGTAATCCCAGCACTTTGGGAGGCTGAGGCGGGCGGATCACGAGGTCAGGAGATCGAGACCATCCTGGCTAACATGGTGAAATCCCGTCTCTACTAAAAATACAAAAAATTAGCTGGGCGTGGTGGCGGGCACCTGTAGTCCCAGCTACTCGGGAGGCTGAGGCAGGGGAATGGCGTGAACCCGGGAGGCGGAGCTTGCAGTGAGCCAAGATCACGCCACTGCACTCCAGCCTGGGCAACAGAGTGAGACTCCATCTCAAAAAAAAATATATATATATATATAGATAGATAGATAGATAGATAGGAATGGCCTCTTTACGAAAGTTACATCCCAGTTGAGATTTAAAGGTGAGAAAAAAGCCAGCCATTTGAAAAGCCTTAAGAATGCTTCAAATGGCCGGGCACAGTGGCTCACACCTGTAATCCCAGCACTTTGGGAGGCTGAGGCGGGTGGATCACCGGAGGTCAGGAGTTCGAGACCAGCCTAGACAACATGGTGAAACCCCATCTCTACTAAAAATACAAAAAATTAGCTGGACGTGGTGGCACACACCTGTATCCCAGCTACTTGGGAGGCTGAGGCACGAGAATCACTTAAGCCTAGGAGGCAGAGGTTTCAGTGAGCCGAGATCACACCACTGCACTCCAGCCTGGGAAAAAAGAGCCAAACTCCGAATGCTTCAAACAAAACAAAACAGCTCTGTGTGAAGAACAAAAAAAAGGACATTATGCCTACAGCCAGCATGAGCAGAGTGGTAAGAAATAGGAGGAGATGATGTCTGAGAGGAGAGCAGGGACCAGGTCCTGTAGGGCATTATAGGCCACGGTAAGAACTTTGAGTTTTTGTTCTAAGGTCAACAGAAGTCACTACAGGGTTTTAAGCAGGAAAATTACATTATATGGCTTCTGTTTTTAAAAGATTTTGCTAATTGCTGTGGAGAGAATGATTGGTAGAAAGAAGGCTCAGAGTAGATGTTATTCCAGTGGTCTAAGCAAAGAAATGCTGGTGCTGTGGACAATGATCATGGCAGTAGAGACTGAGATAAATAGAGTGAAAAATTTGGAGGAAGAACTCACAGACTTGGTGACATATTACATGTGAGAGTTGATGGTAGGGTAGAGTAGGAAGATTTAATTTTTCACCTGAATACTGGGTGACTGATAGTATCATTTAATGAATTGGAGACATAAAGAGGAACAAGTTTACACACACATGCACATGTGTGCAGTGCACACACACACAAGTCAAGAGTTCCATTTTTTATATAATTAACTTCAAGATACCAATTAAATCTCCATATGGAAATGTCAAAGCAGGCAATTAGATTTATAAGTCTGAAGTTCAGCAGAGAGATCTGGCCTGAAGACGTAGATTTGGGAATCACCTGTGTATCAACTGTATTTAAACCAATAGGCCTTAATGAGACTATTTAGAGAACAGAACCTAGGGTGCAAACTTTAGGTAATCCAATATTCAGGCTAAACTTGGTGGCTCACACCTGTAATCCCAACAGTTCTGAGCCTAAGAATTCAAGACCAGCCTGGACAGCATGACAACATCTTGTCTCTACAAAAAAATACAAAAATTAGCCAGGCACAGTGGCATACACCTGTAGTGCCAGCTACTTGGGTGGCTGAGGTGGAAGGATTACTTGAGTCTGGGAGGTCAAGGCTGCAGTGAGCTGTAATCATGCCACTGCACTCCAGCCTGGGTGACAGAGAGAGACCCCGTCTCAAAAACAAAAACAAAAAACACACATACCCAATTTCAAAGGCTCAAAGGTCAGACACAAGAAAAGACTGAGAAGGCCTGGCCAGTGAGACAGGTAGAAAGAAACTCAAGTGAGGAGAAAGAGTTACACAAGAATGTTTCTCGTAGCAGATAATTTTAATATGAACCCCGAATGGCATATGTCTCTTCATTTCTGCGTACTTTAAACTGTCAAATGAAAGGGTAAATGTAAAATCAGTAGGTCTTCATTATTTAATAGCAAAAGCAGCAAAAAGAAACTGTCATTGCTTATTCCAATTCCTCCAATTACCTTGCATGAAATAAAGTAGTAACAGCCAAACAAAGATTCTTAAAGAGGTAACCTGAATCCACCAATTGCTGAACAATGGAAAAAATACAACTCGAACAAGCCCCTTCCGAGTCAGAGATGTCCACGGAATTTCAGGTTTTGCTTTGGCAAATGTTGACCCTTTAAACATACAATAAAACAAAACATCAAACATTTATATACACTGTATTGAAGGCCACCTGTAGCACTACATTAAAAACAGGCGAGTGCAAAAAGCAGCAAAAAACCTGTTCAGTTAAAAAAAAACAAAAAACTCTCTTAGATGTTTGTTAAATGTAATCACTTCTTGCCTCAATCACTAGGACAGAAGCTCAAAATAAGTCAGGCTTACTTGAATGTTAAACAACACATTTATCTTAATTACACAACAGCAAGTCTCTACGTTCATCCCTCTTTTACATGTATGCATGTAATTTATAGAGCCACACAGTACTAAGACAGAGGCGGAAAAAGTGCTAAAGCCTGAATGATGAGAGTAAAGTGTTACATTTAGAAATTAAAGTATACCATCATATAGAGAAGATACTGAAAATTAAGCATCCCTGTGAAATAATATAATAATGTACACAAAAAACAATTTTAAGACTAACCTCTGATTAAGTCAACGTCAATCAAGTCTGGCTTTATGTGGCCCATCTTTTTCGGTTTGTTTTTCAAACCCTAGGATAAAACAAAACAAAAATAAAACCAGAAATAAAGAAAAGCCCTTTTATTATTTATTTTTTTTGAGACGCAGTTTCGCTCTTGTAGCCCAGGCTGGAGTGCAATGGCGCGATCTCGGCTCACCGCAACCTCTGCCTCCCGGGTTCAAGTGATTCTCCTGCCTCAGCCTCCTAAGTAGCTGGAATTGCAGGTGCCCACCATTAAGCCCAGCTAATTTTTTGTATTTTTAGTAGAGATGGGGTTTCACCATGTTAGCCAGGCTGGTCTCAAACTCCTGACCTCAGGTGATCTACCCGCCTCGGCCTCCCAAAAGTCTGGGATTATAGGTGTGAGCCTCTGCACCCAGCCAGAAAAGCCCTTTTAAATACAAAAAATAAACTTACATTTCTTTTTCTCTATATCTGATTCCCTTTTACTGGGGACACTTTAATCCTAAAGCTCCTTAAAGGAACTTGCCATTAATACATATTTTGTTTTAGTTTTTAATCCTCTCCACTAATGCATCAATATACTTTATCACTTTTTAAAATATTCGAACAGTGCCAACAGATCAATACGTGAAAAACAATAGTCCCCTGAGCCATCTCTCCTCTCCTCTGAATTTCACTCCTCAAAAACAAATAACTTCCATCTTTTTTTTGCTTCTACTATTTTTAATTGACACGTTATAATGGTGCATATTTATGGGGTAGAATGTGATATTTCAATACATGTATACAATGTGTAATGATCAAACTATATCTATCACCTTGAACATTTATCATTTCTTTGTGTTGGGTTCATTCAAAATCCACCCTGCTAGGTATCTGAAAATATATAATAAATTGTTGTTAATTATAGCCACCTTACAGTGCTACAGAACACTAAACCTTATTCCCATCTAGCTGTACTTTTGTATTTGTTAACCAACCATTGGCTATCTGTCATTCCCTCCCTCTTACACTTCCCCACCTCTAGTAACTACTATTCTACCCTCTACTTCTATGAGATCAACTTTTTAGCTTCCGTGTATGTGTGAGAACACAAAGTATTTATCATTCTGTGTCTGGCTTATTTCACTTTGCATAATGTTCTCCATTTCCATTCATGTTGCCATGAATGACACAACTTCATTCTTTCTTACAGCTAAATAGTATTCCATTGTGTATATATACCATATTTTCTTTATCCATTCACCTGTTGATGGACACGTACACTGAATTCCATGTCATGACTATTGTGAACAGTGCTGCAATAAACATAGGAATGCAGATATCCCTTCAACATACAGATTATCTTTCCTTTGGATATATACTGAGACTGCTGGATCATATGGTAGTTCTATTTCTAGTTTTTTGAGGAACCACGAGACCGTTTTTCATAATGGCTGTACTAATTTACATTCACACCACCAGTGTATAAGAATTCCCCTTTCTCTGCATCCTTGCCAGCATTTTTTTTTGTCTTTTTGATAATAGCCATTCTAATTAGGTTGACGTGGTATCTCATTGCGGTTTTGATTTGCATTTCCCTGATGATTGGTGATATCGAGCATTTTTTCATATACCTGTTTGCCATCTGTATTGTCTTCTTTTGAGAGATGTCTATTCAGCTCATTCACCCATTTTAAAATTGAAGTATTTGGATTTTTGCTATTGAGTTATTTGAGTTCCTTATATATATTAGTCCCTTTTCAGATGAAAAGTTTGCAAATGTTTTCTCTCATTCTATAGGTTGTCTCTTCAATCTTGATTGTTTCCTTTGCTGTGCAGAAGCTTTCTAGTTTGATACAATCCTATTTATCTATTTTTGTTTGTTACCTGTGCTTCTGAGGTCTTCTCCATAAAATCTTTACCCAAACCAATGTTCTGAAGCATTTCCCCTATGTTTTCTTCTAGCAGTTTCAGGTCTTACATTTAAATCATTAATCCATTTTGGCTTGATTTTTGTATATGGTGAGAAATAGTGGCTAGGTGCAGTGGCTCACCCCTATAATCCCAGCACTTTGGGAGGGGCCAAGGTGGGAGGATACTTGAGGTCAAGAGTTTGAGACCGGCCTGGCCAACATGCTGAAACTCTGTCTCTACTAAAAATACAAAAAGTGGCTGGGCATGGTGGCGGGCGCCTGTAATCCCAGCTACTCAGGAGGCTGAGGCAGGAGAAGCACTTGAACTGGGAACGTGGAGGTTGCAGTGAGCTGAGATCACACCACTACACTCTAATCTGGGTGACAGAGCAAGACCCTGTCCCTTAACTTAAAAAATAAAAATAAAATAATTTGCACATGCTAATTCTCAATTACGTCTTAAAAATTAGATATTCAATCATTAAAATTAATGCCAAAATTAAAGGTTACCGTAATTTGCTGTTTACCTATTACGGACATTGAACCAGTATTGATCTTTAGCTTTGTTTAAACAGATGCAGTCAATTTCTCTTGTGAATCTTATATATTTCTATTCAACTCACCATAAGCTATAGATTTTACAGAAAAATGTTCTAAAACCTTAAATGTAATAAAATTAAAGAAGGAATCAAAATGTGAAAATGAGGCAACTCAAGGAAAAAACCCTTTGAAGAAACATGTACACTAATTTTTGAAATATGCACAATTTTCATGAGAATAACAATTATCTTGTGTACTATATTCAAAATCAGAAATTAAAAATTTAAAGGTAAAAATATTACTTTTTACCTTTTTGGACATTTGTCCCAGTGCTAAGCTTTCTGGACATTTGTACCAGTGCTATTCCCCATCACTTTAGAGCCAAAATAATTTTTCTACTTTCTTTGCTTTCTAGACTTTTCTCCAACAATGTTACAGAGTTAGAATTAGCATTAACTAGAGGTAAAATTATCCAAAGCTCCCTTAGCAATAGAAACACATTTATTCACTCAGTCAACAAATATTTGACAAGTATCTTCTATATGTCAGATAATCTGCTTGAGCTAGGTATAAAATAATAAGTCAAAACATGGCTCTATCTTCAAAGAATGTACAGTATAGAAGGGAAGACAAACAATAACACCAAATGTACAAGGGTTTCTCAGGAAAATGCCCTCTGAATCTCCCCATTTTTTTTATTTCCTAAAGGGACAGAAATCATTAATAAATGTATGACTACTGATCTTAAGGGAGATTAGAAAAGTCACCATATACTGTTGTATATTTTGCACTGAGGGAGAGTAAAAAACACATTCCATACTTTAGAATCCTTCTGCTTTATCTTCCACCGTGCATGTATGTATAATGAGGAAGTACATGCCAGGCACTATCCTAAGCACTTTTACATATAGTCATGCATCACTTAATGTCAGGGATACATTCTAAGAAATTCATCTTTAAGTGATTTCACTGTTGCCTGAACATCATACAGTGTAGTTACACAAATCTCGATGGTATAGCTTACTACACACCTAGGCTACATGGCAGCCTATTGCTCCGAGGCTACAAATCTGCCCGGCATATTACTATGCAAAATATTTAGGCAATTTTAAACACAGTGGTATTTGTGTCTAAACCTAAAAAAGGTACAGTAAAAATATGGTATAAAAAATGGGGCTGGGCACGGTGGCTCACATCTGTAATCCCAACACTCTAGGAAGCCAAGGCAGGAGGATCACCTGAGGTCAGGAGTTCAAGACCACCCTGGCCAACATGGTGAAACCCCCATCTCTACTAAAAATACAAAATTAGCCGGGCGTGGTGGTGGGCACCTGTAATCCCAGCTACTCAGGAGGCTGAGGCAGGATCGCATGAGCCCGGGAGGCTGAGGTTGCAGTGAGCCAAGATCGCGCCATTGCACTCCAGCCTAGGCGACAAGAGTGAAACTCTGTCTCAATAAAGAAAAAAAAAAAAGATAAAAAATGGTACACCTGTATAGGGCACTTATCATGAATAGTGCTCTCAGGATTGGGAGTTGCTCTGAGTGAGTCAGTGAGTGAGTGGTCAATGAAAGTGAAAGCCTAGGACACTGCTGTAGTACACTATTGTAGACTTTATAAACACCGTAAACATAGGCTACACATTTTTTAAAATCTTGCTTTCTACAACAATAACTTTTTTTTCTCTGGGACAGAGTCTTGCTCTGTTGCCCATGATATAGTGCAATGGCACAATCACAGCTCACCACAATCTCATTCTCCTGGGCTCAAGCAATCCTCCTACCTCAGCCTCCCAAGGAGTTTGTTGTTGTTGTTGTTGTTGTTGTTGTTTGTTTTTGTAGAGAAGGGGTCTTTCTTTGTCACCCAGGCTGGTCTCAAACTCCTGGTCTAAAGTGATCCTCCTGCTGTGGCCTCTCAAAGTGCTAGAATTACAGGCATGAGCCATCTCACCCAGTCTGTTCTATGATAACTTAACCTTAGCTTACTGTAATGTTTTTACTTTATAAGCTTTATAATTTTTTTAACTTTTTTACTCTTTTGTAATAACAGTTTAAAAACACACATTTTCTTTTTTTTTTTTTATTTTTTTATTTTTTTACTTTTTAAATAAAAACTAAGACACAAACACACACAGCCAAGGCCTACATAGGGTCAGGATCATCAATATCATTGTCTCCCACCTCCACATCTTGTCCCACTGTAGGGTCTTCAGGGGCAATAACACACAGGGAGCTGTCATCTCCTATGATCACAATGCCTTCTTCTGGAATACCTCCTGAAGGACCTGCCTGAGACTGTTTTACAGTTAACTGATTTTTTTTTTAATAAACAGAAGGAGTCCACTCTAAAATTAAACAATTAAAAGTATAGTATAGTAAATATATAAACCAGTAATATAGTCATTTATTATCATTATCGAGTGTTAGGTACCTTACATAACTGTATGCTATACTTTTTATGACTGACAGTGCATTTGGTTTGTTTACTCCAGCATCACTCCAAACACATGAGTAATGTGTCGTGCTATGACTTTAGGATGGCTACAAAATCACTAGGCAATAGGAATTTTTCAGCTCCATTATAATCTTATGGGACCATTGTTGTATATGAGGTCCACTGATGACAGAAACATCATTATGTGGCAAATGACTGTACTTAAGTTAACTTGACTCATTTAATCCTCACAAATGTCCTATGAGATTGGTACCTTTATTATCCTCACTTTACAGATAAGGCAACCAAGGCAGAGATTCCAACTCTTTCATTCTCATTCCAAAGTCTGTTCTCTAACCACTACACTATCCTGCCTTTCGTTATATGACACAAAATGCATCCCTAATCAAAGTAGAGAGAGGTTTTGTTTAAATCAAACAAGACTGCTTAACTTTGAGAGGTTCAATGGGCATTATGAGTGGATTTCCTTATTGGCCACAACCTCTACCTCAGCAGCCCAGGAAAAGATTGTAGGACAGAATCAGGATAATCACTAGTTGCCAGAGTAGTGGTCTGGAAATTCTCTGCAGATCCCCAGCTGTAGGCTGTACGCAGCCCTCTCTATTGTCTGCCCCCAACATAACTGTGCAACATCATCACAAGCTCAGAACCACTTGACAAATGAAGTCCCCACTTTTTGGAAGAGGAACAAAAACACTGGAGGTATTGATGCAATATAATTGGACTTTGTATTAAACAAGGAATAAAAAACAAGTGAAACCCTGTGACAAATCTCTATTTCCTAGTGTGCTGAAATTTTCTATTTTATTACCATCAAAAGAATTGAACTATTTATACAGTCTGGTGCAGAGAGGGAAGTTACCCCTGATTTGGAGCATATGATGAACAACAAAACAACAATTACAAGGCAAGTATAGCACTACAGGAACATCCATAAAGGACACCTTATTCACATTTAAGAAGTCCAAGAAAGATTTCCACAAAGAAAAATAGTATCTAACCTGATACCTGAAGGATGTATAAGAACTTGTAAAGTTGCACATGGGATATAGCAAAATGAGGAATCAAGAAACACATATGATCACGCCTGCAATCCCAGCACTTTGGGAGGCTGAGGCAGGCAGATTCCCTGAGCTCAGGGCGACCAGCCTGGGCAACATGGTAAAACCCTGTCTCTATTAAAATGCCAAAAATCAGCCGGGAGTAGTGGCTATGAGCCTGTAGTCCCAGCTACTCAGGAGGCTGAGGCAGGAGAATTCCTTGAATCAGGGAGGCAGAAGCTGCAGGGAGACAAGATCGTGCCACTGCACTCTAGCCTGGGTGACAGAGCAAGACTCCGTCTCGAAAGAAGGGAATGGAAGGGGAGGGGAGGGGTGTTGGGAAGGGGAGGGGAAGGGAGGGCAGGGCAGGGCAGGACAAGGCAGGGCAGGGCAGGACAAGACAGGGCAAGGCAGAGCAGGGCAGGGCAAGAAAGAAAGAAAAGCATATGAGAGGACCCAGGAATAAGAGATAGCATGGTAAAAACTAAAGTAAGTTTGAGAAGGCCTAAAGCACAGAGTGGAAGTGAAAAGAGGTCAAGACATGGGTGAGAGAGGTAAACTTGTGAGATGAGAAGATGCCATAATGTGAAAACTATAACCATGCTAGGAGTATGATCTTATTGTAAGGGTACTAGGAAGTCAAGAAACAGTTTTAAATATGAGAAAAACAATCAAATTTGTGTTAAAACAGAAACCAAAAAACAACAACCTGGCTTTGTTATAAAGAACAGATGGAGGGTAAAGAGAGATAGGAAGCAAGAGAAAGCAGTTAGAAAGTTAAAAAACCTACTCCAGTAATCTAATCAGGAGTGGACAAAATTTTTCTATAAAGGGCCAGATGGCATTTTAGGCTTTATGGACTCTATCAGGGGTCTCCAACCCCCAGGGCATGGAATAGTGGTCCGTGGCCTGTTAGGAACCAGGTTGCACAGCAGGAGGTGAGGGGCAGGTGAGAGAACAAGGGAAGCTTTATCTGTATTTACAGCCACTCCCCACTGCTCAAATTACCACCTGAGCCCTACCTCCTGTCAGATCAGTGGCAGCATTCGATTCTCACAGGAGTGCAAACCCCACTGTGAACTGCACATTCGAGGGATCTAGGTTGCGTGCTCCTTATGAGAATCTAATGCCTGATGATCTGTCACTTTCTCCCATCACCCCCAGATGGGACTGTCTAGTTGCAGAAAAACAAGCTAAGGGCTCCCACTGATTCTACATTATGGTGAGCTGTATAATTATTTCATTATATATTATAAGGTAATAATAATAAAAATAAAGTATACAATAAATGTAATGTGCTTGAATCATTGTAAAACCACCCCCCCACACCAGTCCATGGAAAAACTGTCTTCCATGAAACTGGTCTCTGGTGCCAAAAAGGTTGGGGACTGCTGGACTATACAATCTCTGTCACAACTACTCAGCCACTGTAGCACTAAAGCAGACACAGACATTGAATATAAATATGTAAAGCACTAAACCTGGCTGTGTTTCAGCTAGATTTGCACATAAGCAATAGTTTGCCAACCAGATGAGTAGACAATAGGTTAGACCAGGTAATTAGAAGCGTGAACTGGGAAGAGTACTCATACTCAAAAGATATTTAGCAGGTATAATCCAGAAGTATTGGTAACTGAAAATGTGAGATTAGTGTGAAGGTGAAGAACTCTAAACCCTGACTTTAGCACTTTAGCAATTCACTGAATAGGAAAGGTAAGAAAACGAAAAGTATTGGGTCACGGGAGGAAGGTCATATTCAGCTCACATTCCACTGGCCAAGCAAATCCCATGACCAAGGTGGAAGTCTGTGGGGCCAGGAAGAATTCTTCTCTTATAGGAAGGCACTGCAACTCACATGACAGTAAGTGCAGCCGTATAATCTTCTTACAGGTAAGAATAATAACAGGTAGTGAATAATTAGGAAAATTACTATAATATACAGTTCAGTCCATCTGACTCTAAAGCTCTTACCTAAATGCTAAGGAGATTTGTTGGTTTTGGCACCGGTATAAATAAAGCATATTGGTATAGCCAATATACGTAAATACTCACATACCTCTAAATCTACCTATCGCATATGGAAATATATGTATATCCTATTACTCAGGTAACATCATTTAATGTATTATTTGGTTTTGGAGGAAAAATGTTTTAAAATTAAATCTTTATTTGTACTAAAATAATACTCATATTACAAGGTTAATAAAAAATAACATTCCAGTCTCACCCTTCCTTACCCTTGATTCATACATCCTAGCTATTTCTTCTCTTTACTTCTAAAAAAAAAGTTTACAGTGCTTTTATCAATTTCAGATGTTATCCATTCATTTCTTACTGTTGAAGATGAGGAAATAACTCTTATTTAGCCTTTCTATGCCTCAATTCCTTCACCTATAAAAAAGGGAAGATAATAGCACATACCTCATAAGATGATCATGAGGATCAATTGTGTGTGTTTCTTAAAACAATGTAAGACATACTACACACTATTAATGATTACAGCATCACTAAACACGCACGCCCTCCTGAACTATAGTTTTTTCCCCCAACAGTTTTATCACAAATTTTTGTTAAATCAATGTTTAGAGGGTTATAATTACATAAATATTGTTCACAGCTAACCCAAGTAGCGAACTATTATATTTTCCTCTCATAAATTTTTTGCTTGTCCTAGAACTGTAATTGCCTCATTTTTTTATTCACTTAATCTTCTATTACTAATTCATCTTTAAACTCCCTCTGTTACATATCTGCTTCCAATATGCTCAAACTCAACATATATCAGTTTAGTTTTCCCCCTTCAAGATGTCTATACCAATTTTCTGTCTTCATACTCCATTCTGGACTGGTTGTTTTCTAGGTCAGATATAAGCTATCATCCTGAGACATTTGCAATTATCCTGGAATTCCTTTTACTTCGCTTTGTTGGCTATCCTGTTTTCTGATACTATGAATTCCTTTCTGGCTTATTCATGGATTATAATACAGTACATGTCCTCCCACAGCTTTCTGACAGAGGGAATATGCGATATGAATTTTGAGACTCTAAGTTCAAAATATATCAGTGGTGCCTTTGCACTTGATTAATAATTAGGCTGGGCATAAAACTTCAGGTTGAAAATCACTTTCTCTCATGTGCCATTGTCCCTCACCTTCCACTGAACATTCCATTATCTTTTAGCTTCCAAATGAGCTAGAAGTTGCTGCTGACGGGCAGTATCTCTGACTTCCAATTTTTGTCTACATGATCCGTTTTGATCCTTCACTCTACTCCATGCTTAACCCAAGCTCTAATTCCAAATGTTCTGAAATTTCATGATAATGTTTCTCAGTGCTGATGACTCAAAAGATCCTTTTATTTTCCTTGTTCTTTTGAGACAGAATCTCGCTTGTCACCCAGGCTAGAGTGCAGTGTTGCATTCACGGCTCTCTGCACCTTTGAACTCCCAGGCTCAAAGGATCCTTTCACCTCAGCCTTCTGAATAGCTGCGACTACAGGCACACACCACTATACCCAGCTGATTTTTAAATTTTATTGTAGAGATAGGATCTCACTTTGTTGTCCAGGCTGGTCTCAAACTCCTGGGTTCAAGGGATCCTCTTGCCTCAGCCTCCCAAAGTGCTAGGACTACAGGCGTGAGCCACCATGCCCAACCAAAAGATCCTTTTAATCTGGAAATACATACACAGTACTGCATTTCTGGGGCAATTTTTTTGAATTATTTATTAATTTCTTCTTCTCCATGTATTTCCTTTTTCTGGAACATCTATTAGTTGGATATTACATTTCCTGCATGAACTGCACTCACTTAGCTATTTTCTTTTTTGTCGTTCATTTTTATACTACTTTTCTGGGAAATGGTCTCAAATTTATCTTCTAACTTTTCCACTGAATTAATTTTAATTTTTATTTATTTATGTGTTTATTTTTGAGACAGGGTCCCACTCTGTCGCCCAGGCTGGAGTGCAGTGGTGCAATCACGGCTCACTGCAGCTTCGACTTCCCAGGCTCAGATGATCTCCCACCTCGGCCTCCTAAGTAGGTGGGACTACAGGCACGCAACGCCAAGCCCAGCTAATTTTTTTGTATTTTTTGTAAAGACAGGGTATCACCATGTTGCCCAAGCTAATCTTGAACTCCTGGGCTCAAACGATCAGCCTCGGCCTCCCAAAGTGCTGGGATTACAGGCATGAGCCACTGTACCCAGCCACCACTGAATTTATTCTGATTATTTTTATTTTCTAGTCTTCCTACTTTCTAATCTATAGTCTATTTCTTAAGCACTCTTAATTTTTAAATTGACAGATAATATTCTATGTATTCAGTGTGTACAACATATCCTGAAGTAGATATACACTGTAGAATGACTAAATTAATATATACATTACCTCACATGGTTATTATTTATGTGGTGAGAACACTTAATATCCACTCTCTTAGCATTTTTCAAGAATACAACATACTACCTATAGTCACCAATGTTATACAATAGATCTCCTGAAGATATCTCCGTCTTTTTATAGTATCCAGTTCTTTAAAGGCAGTAATTATATCTTTAAAAACACTGTTTTTATGATTCCTGCATTGCTTCTTTTCTCTTTTCTTCTTTTTCTTTAGGTCTTAAATATTTGATGATCTTTAATTATCCATTTATAATTAACAGTCACTAACACACTGAATGCAAGCTCAGTGTGCAATGCGTGAAGCATTTTGAATAGTGGACCTCACTATAGAGGCGTGGCCAGTCATTTCACTTTTCAGTATCCTTAGGTTCTCTTTGGTTACTCAATTTTGACGAAAAGAAATTCCAGTCTTCTGTTTGCAGATTATAAATCCGACGACCAGACTTTCACTTAATCCCCATTATTAGTGCAGCATCTCAACAGACTCTGATTTGTTTCTGGTCTTCCAGAATCCAGAACTTCTCTGGCTCAGCCTCTCCAGAGAGCAAGCTTCAATCCGGTCTTCTGTCAGAGGAAGATAAGGGTAACTATGTGGCTACATAGAATAAGGAAGATCTGGGGGTACATCTATTATCCCTTATACACATGCTCAAACAATCCTGTCTTTAGTTCTTCCTCACTCCTACAGATATACCTGATACATCTAATTCCTGAGCCTTTCAGAAGTTAATCACAAGGGTTTTACTTGTTTCCTATTGGCTTTCCCTATTGCAGACACTTAAGAGTTTTACTTCCTTCATTTTCCAACCTTCGAAACTGTATTGATAGCTCTCATTTACTGTAGTCTCTTCTTCCATTCTTTTAGTCCTTGCGGGCTGCCATGATTTTTTCTTATTTATTGTACTTTTAAAGAGGTTTCAGGAGAGATTAGTGCATGTATTTGAACTGCCATTTTTTGGGTTTGTTTTTTTTTTTTTTTTTTTTTCAGGACAGGGTCTTGCTCTGTCACCCAGTCTAGAGTGCAGTGGCACAATCATAGCACACCACAGCCTCAAACTCCTGGGCTCAGGCAATACCCCCCACCCAGCTTCCCCAGTATCTGGGATTACAGGTGCATGCCCACCACACCCAGCTAATTTTTTTATCTTTTTGTAGAGCTATGTTGCCCAGGCTGGTCCCAAACTCCTGGCCTCGAGCAAAAACCTCAGCTTCCCAGAGTGCTGGGATTATAGGTGTGAGCGACCACGCCTGGCCTCAAACTGTCATCTTTAATGAGGAGTGTCAGTGTCATCTATCATATGGCCACCATCCTGCTTAAATAAAACATTATAAATACAGCTGAAGTAGTCTCTGTGCTTCTGATTAGCCTTTTTTATTCTCTAAATACAAAACCATGCTATCTTCAAACAGTGATTTTTGTTCACTCTAATATTAATTTTTAAAAATAAAACATACAAAAAAGAAAAGATAATATTAATATTAATTAGAATGTTTTGCTCAACTTAGCAAATGTATCTCAAACAGTATGCTAAAGAGTAGTGAAAGGGGCCCGGCGTGGTGGTTCACGCCTGTAATCCCAGCACTTTGGGAGGCCAAGGCGGGCAGATCACGAAGTCAAGAGATCGAGCCATCCTGGCCGACATGGTGAAACCCCACCTCTACCAAAAATACAAAAATTAGTTGGGCATGGTGGCACACGCCTGAAATCCCAGCCACTCAGGAGGCTGAGGCAGGAGAATCGCTTGAACCTGGGAGGCAGAAGTTGCTGTGAGCACTGCACTCGAGCCTGGGCAACAGAGCAGGACTCAGTCAACAACAACAAAAAAAGAGTAGTAAAAGGGGAGATTCATTCTTATTTTAGGCTTATTTTGGAGGACTAAGTTACACTCCATCACTGAAAATAATGTTAGACATTAGATTTAATATATTCTCTCAATTAAAAAATTTTAGGGCTGGGTGTGGTGGCTTACATCTGTAATCCCAGCACTTTGGGAGGCCAGGGAGGGAGAACTGCTTAAGCCTAGGAGTTCAAGACCAGCCTAGGCAATGTGGTGACACCCTGTCTCTACAAAATATAAAATATTTTTTTAAAATTTAGAAAACAATTTTAATTGTGAATATGTACACATTTACATTTTTGGTGTACTATATTATTATTTTTCCTACTTTTGTCCATTGGTATAATTTTTAAAGTAGCTTTATTGAGGTATAATTTACATACTATTAAACTAACCCATTTTTACAGATTTAGTAAATAATTTAGATTTTTAGTAAATTTGTAGAGTTGTGCAATCATTATCACACTCAAGTTTTAGAACATTTCCATCACCCCAAAAAGTTCCTTTCTGCCTGTTTGCAGGAAAGCCCTGTTCCCCTCAATCCATAGGCAATCTTTGATCTGTTTTCTATTTCTATAGATATCTAGAAATTTCATATAAACAATCACATAATATGTTATACTTAGCATGACATTTTTTATATTAATCCACGATGCAGTATGTATTAACAGTTTTTATTGCTGAATTGTATTACATTGTATGACTATAACACATTTGTTTATACCAATTGATTCACCAGTTGATGGACACGTGGGTTTTTCCTACTTCTGGCTATTAAGAATAGTGCTGCTATGAACATTTGCATGTATTTATGTTTTCACTTCTCTTGGATAGAAAATGTTAAATATAGTAGATACCCTAAATATAGGTAGATACCCTAGGAGTGGAAATGTTGGGTCATGTGAGAAGTATATATTTAACATTTTAAGAAACCACCAAACTATTTTCCATTTTCCATGCCTACCAGCAGTGTAGAAGAGTTGTAGTTCCTCCATCACCTTGCCAACATTTGGTATCGTCAATCTTTTTAATTTTGTTCTAACAGATGTATTAGAAATGTAGTAATGTAAATCTTCCAACACTATTCTTTTTAAATTTGTTTTGAATATTCTACATCCTTTATATTACTTACATATATTTGAGAATTAGCTCATCAATCTCTACCAAAAACAAAATTCTGCTGGAATTTTGAAGGGATTACATTGAATATATAGATACATTTGGAGAAAACTGACATTTTAACAATATTGAATCTTCCAGATCATGAACATGAAATGCTATTCCATTTATTTAGACCTTCTTTAATTTCTCTAAGCAATGTTTTATAGTTTTCCATGTATGAATCTTACACTTTTTATGTCAAACATTCCTGTTTTATTATTTGTTGCTATTATAAAATTGTTTTAATTTTATTTTTGAATTACTTTGTTGGCATATAGAAATACAACAGATTTTTGTATACTGATCTTGTATTTGAAGACCTTGCCACATTCATTTGTTACTGTAATTTTTTTTTTTTTAATGAGACAGAGTCTTGCTCTGTCGCCCAGGCTGGAGTGCAGTGGCGCGATCTTGGCTCACTGCAAGCTCCGCCTCCCCGGGTTCATGCCATTCTCCTGTCTCAGCCTCCCCAGTAGCTAGGACTACAGGCACCTGCAACCACGCCTGGCTAACTTTTGTATTTTTAGTAGAGACGGGGTTTCACCGTGTTAGCCAGGATGGTCTCGATCTCCTGACCTCATGATCCGCCTGCCTCAGCCTCCCAAAGTGATGGAATTACAGGCGTGAGCCACCGCGCCCAGCCTACTGTAATTTTTTATATATATTCTTAGGATTTTCTAAATATGGGATTATGCTGTCATGAGTAAAGGCAGTTTTCATATTCCTTTCCATCTCAATGCCTTTCATCTCTTTTCCTTTGCTTATTACATTGGCTAGGACTCCCACTACAGTGTTAAATAAAACTGGTAAGAGCAGATATCCTTGCTTTGTTTCTGATTTTAGGGGAAAACATTCAGTCTTAACCATTAAGTGTGAAGTTTGTTGCAGGCTTTTCCTAGACAACCTTTACTATGTTGAAGTTCCCCGAAGAACCCAGTTTATCGTTAATAGGCATTGAATTTTGTTAAATGCTCTTTCTGTATTTACTGAGATCATATGATTGTCCTTTATCCTATTAATATGGTATATTACATTACTTTGTTTTCAAATTAATGCATTCCTGGGATAACTCCCACTTGGTCACAGTAGATAAGCCATTTTACGTGTTGTTGAATTGGTTTTGTTAATATCTTGTTAAAGATTTTCACACATACATTCATAATGAATGTTCCTATGATGTCTTTGGTTTAAGTTTCAGGGTAATACTAGTCTCATAGAATGAGCTGAGAAGTATATTTCCTTCTCTATTTTCTGAAAAAGTTTGTGTAGAATTAGTGTATTTGTTCTTGACCTAATTAACTGCTACTCATGCTTCAGATCTCATTTTAATCAATTCCTTAGCAAAAGCTTATCTGACCTTCTTAACTAGGTTCTTCTTTTTTTTTTTTTTTTTTTTTTTGAGATGGAGTCTCGCTCTTGTTGCCCAGGCTGGAGTGCAATGCATGATCTCTGCCTCCCACACTCAAGCGATTCTCCTGCCTCAGCCCCCTGAGTAGGTGGGACTACAGGTGCATGTCACCATGCCCAGCTAATTTTTGTATTTTTAGCAGAGAAGGGGTTTCACCATGTTGCCCAGGCTAGTCTTGAACTCCTGAGCTCATGCAATCTGCCTGCCTCGGCCTCCCTGCTAGGATTACAGGCATGAGCCACCGTGCCCAGCCTTTTTTTTTAAAGGCAGGGTCTCTGTTATCTTGACCTCCAGGCTAAGCAATCCTCTCACCTCAGTCTCCTGAGTACCTGGGACCACAGGCAGATGCCATCATGGCCAGCTAATTTATTTTTTGTAGAGACAGAGTCTCCCTATGTTGCCCGGACTAGTGTCAAATCCCTGGCCTCAAAAGATCCTCCCACTTTGGCCTCCCAAAGTGCTAGGATTACAGGCATGAGCCACCATGCCCAGCAACTAGGCTCATTTATTTCCCTTATTATAAGTATAGTGGCTCGTAAACAGCCCTCTTCTCAGTATTTGCCATAAAGTAATTTGCATTTATTAGAAGGATTATTTTTATTATTCTCACCCACTTTGTCATAAATTCCATGAAAATAAAAATATTGAATACGGCTGGGCAGAGGGTCTCACGCCTATAATCCTGGCACTTTGAGAGGCCAAGGTGGAAGCATTGCTTGAGCTCAGGAATTTGAGACCAGCCTGGACAACATGGCAAGACCTTGTCTCTACAAAAATTTAAAAAATATCCAAACCTGTTGGTGCATGCCTGTGGTCTCAGTTACTTAGGAGGCTAAGGTGGGAGAATCACTTGAGCCCAGGAGGTTGAGGCTGCAGTGAGCTGTGTTCATGCCACTGCACTCCAACTTGGGCAACAGGGCCAGACCCTGTCTCAAAAAAAAAAAAAATGATTGAAAGTTTTTACTCACCATTATGTAGGCATAGCTAGTGTCTGCCACATGGTAGGTAAGCAGTCAACAAATATTTGTTAAATAAATATGTAATGGATGCTTTCATTTTATTTTTGGTATTTCTTTCCCTGTTTTACTTTGGTTGATTACTATTTTCTTTCTCTAGATTCTTCAATATTAATATGATTCATTGTAAACCTTCCTAGTCAAACTAGACATTTTTTGTTAATATAGACATTGAGAATAATAAGTACTACTCTGGAAATATTCCATAGATTTTATTATAATGTCTATATTTTTATTTCTATCTTTCAAAAACACAGATATGATGTGACTCCTCTACTCAAAAACCATTAAAACCTTTCAATTTTCTACAGAATAGTATCTAAAGTTCTTAGTAAAGCAGTCAAGTAACCTCCAAATAGATTTATGGCCTATCACTCCATCTATGTACCTTATTCTCCAATCATATTGGGCTACTTACTTGCTCTTCCTCTAAACAAGTCTTATACTTCTGTTTGTTAATATTTTTCCTCTTGTGCTCAGCACCCAACAAAATGCCTTAAACATTGTAGTTCAATAAATGCTTATTGAAGAGTTCATACCATTTTTCATGACCCAAGATTTTTAAAATTTATCTAATTCTGAATTATACTTTTACATATAATTTTAAATTATATAACAGTATTTTGATATGATGTTAATATTTTTATTTAAAAATTTTTTTTGCTTTTTTATTTGTTCTTTTATTTTTTGTTTTCCAAAAATTGTACTTGTGTTAATGTATTTTTAAATGTAGCATTAATTTTTTTGTATGCTATACTTTGGCCATTTTTTGTTTAAGACTTTAGCATATTAAAAAGATATCTGGGCTTTTCTCCCATCACTATCAGACTGTGAAACCCATGAAGGCAACAATCACATCTATCTTTTTCACTGTATTCTCAGCACCTAGTACAAGAGTGGCACATTAGCTGAGTAATTTTTTTTTTTCAGCTTTCTACTATCACACTGAAAGCTCAGTAAATGTTTATAGTTATTTTACATTTCATTCTTTCCACTGCTGCTAAATTTAAAAGCATACATTAAGGCGTGGTTAGGTAGATTACCCTATGAGAGAACAATAAGTAAAAATATGCATGATGGATAGGGTTCAATTAACTATAGAAACAGACAGAGTTCCTAGTATGAATCAAGATGTTCTAACAGTAGGAAACAAACACACTTCCTACGCTTAAGGCCTATGAACACACACAGGTTAACAAATAACTTTGATATCATGCACTAAAAGGAAGGTATGCATTAAATGGCATGGAAAAGAGTGAAGGAAATCAGGCAGGGCACGGCAGCTCATGCCTCATGCCTATAATCCCAGCACTTTGGGAGGCTGAGGCGGGTGGATCACGAGGTCAGGAGATCGAGACCATCCTGGCTAACATGGTGAAACCCCGTCTCTACTAAAAAAAAAAATACAAAAAATTAGCCGGGCATGGTGTCGGGCCCCTGTAGTCCCAACTACTCGAGAGGCTGAGGCAGGAGAATGGCGTGAACCCGGGAGGCGGAGCTGGCAGTGAGCCGAGATCCCTCCACTGCACTCCAGCTAGGGTGACAGAGTGAGACTCTGTCTCAAAAAAAAAAAAAAAAAGGGTGAAGGAAATCTTTAAATTGGCTAGGGGAAGAAGGTTAGATAACAAGGCTAGAGATCACAAAACAAGATCAAACTCCACTTCTATGCTGTTTCCATTATACCATGCTTACTATCAGTGATGTTTAACAGCTCACAAAAAAATAACAGGACAGGCTTTAGAGAATCACAAAATAAAATCTGGGGACTTATTCATCCTAACCCCATCTCCCACTAATATAAATAATCAAGGACTATACCAAATTGTGAAGTTAGTCGGCTACTTGTCGTTCAAGTAGCTTCTATTGATTGGCCTATTTAATAGAACAGATAATATTAAGTTGTATTCACCCAGTTTTTTTAAGTATTAATGAAGAGTCTGCTGCAAGACTTTTTGAAAGATAATCCAAAAACAAGAATCAGCTGGCATTTATCAGCACTTTCCAAGGAAGTGAGGCCCTGAATCCATAAGATTTAAGTAAGTATTAAAGTCGCAGAGAGTTACATTCTTTTGAGGGCCAAGGATGGTTCTTTAGGCTTTTCCACATCTCAAGACTATCCGATTACATTTGGTTACCAAGCAACCATTCCATGACGAATTTGTACCAGCATCCCCAAATGGCTTAACCCCACAACTCTGACTTTGGAATATCAGAAGATAATTTAACCCTCTCCTCCCCTATTATAAGTTAATAAACTGGCATTCTGAATTATATAACAGTTTTTGGTCACTTGGTTAGTATAAAACAAGAATCCTCTCAGTTCTAAGAGCTGTGTAGAAAAAAGTTTAAGAACCTGAAAAACTTAAAACCATACTCTAGGCCGGGCGCGGTGGCTCACGCCTGTAATCCCAGCACTTTGGGAGGCCGAGGCGGGCAGATCACAAGGTCAGGAGATCGAGACCATCCTGGCTAACACGGTGAAACCCCGTCTCTACTAAAAATACAAAAAATTAGCTGGGCGTGGTGGTGGGCGCCTGTAGTCCCAGCTACTCTGGAGGTTGAGGCAGGAAAATGGCGTGAACCCGGGAGGCAGAGCTTGCAGTGGGCCGAGATCACGCCACTGCACTCCAGCCTGGATGACAGAGTGAGACTCTGTCTCAAAAACAAAACAAAACAAACAAACAAACAAAAACCCATACTCTAAGCCAGTGATTGAATAAAATGGCGGACCATAGGCTGGATTCAGGCCACAAATGGATTTTATTTGGCTTGCAGAGGAGGAGGATGAAGAGAAGGAAGAGTCTCTTAAAAATCCGACATAAAATGTACAATATATTTCATATAATAATGTGTATTTCCAGCTTCTCTTGAAAAATCTGAAACTCTGGCAATATTTGGACCTGCACTGCCATGTAGTAAAAACTAGCCAGAGCTAAGTAACCCCAGCCCTATTTATATGGGACATTTGCTCTCTAATTCATCATAGACCAACTCACTCCTTTCTGTTTTCCTGATAGTGAGGACAAAAATCAAGTGTCACTTCTCATTATGCTTGCACTGCTTTTCTTATAACCTTCAAAGATTAAAGAATGCCATACTGGTAGTTAAATGCAGTTTACCAGGTAAGTACAATTCCACTCTTCATATTAATGCAGTGAAACATAGGCAGAATCAAAGAAACCAATTTACCTTAATCTGAGTCTGTTCGATTGACTTTTCCCATATCTGCTGATCGTAGGCTCCAATCTGAAAGAGGGAGTAGTCTATTAGTTAAACGATGCAAAGGAAACCCTTACATTATTAAGTCAAGCCTCATAAAAGTCATGAGCCTATTAAGTATCAATATGCTATGTGGAAAATGTGCTTCTCAAGAGTTAGAATAAATTAATACTTCGAAGGACTGTTTCCTTCAAAAATCTAAAATAGCTGGACCTAAAAGTAAGTTCAAAAGCAATGCCCAAAATATTTCAAATTAATATTACCTTAAAAGATATTTCCATTTTTTGGGCGGGCATGGTGGCGCAAGCCTGTAATCCTAGCACTTTGGGAGGTGGAGGTGGGTGGATCACCTGAGGTCAGGAGTTTGAGACCAGCCTGACCAACATGGTGAAACTCCGTCTCTACTAAAATACAAAAAATTAGCCGGGCGTAGTGGTGGGCGCCTGTGATCCCAGCTACTCCAGAGGCTGAGCCCGGGAGGCGGAGCTTGCAGTGAGCCGAGGTCGCGCCATCGCCCTCCCGCCTGGGCAACAAGAGCGAAACCCCGTCTCAAAAAAAAATTTAAAAAATCCACTTCTTAAGGAAAAGAGCACTAGAAAAACTAGAGAGGAGTAAAAGATAAGGAACAGCTCAATAAGATTGTTGATAGTATCTGAGCTGTGCAGATACAGGTTTCATGTCTTTTTTGTTTTTAAGCAGTTTGATCAGAAGCAAACTTTCAAAGCATTGCGGTGGCATTGTGTATGCAGCCTGAAGGGAGGTGGCTTGTAAACCTTATTCTGGGACCTGGAACCGGGTTTAAAAGACATAATGACCTTGTACATCTTTTTTTTTTTTTCATTTATGTTGAAGTATACATGAACACCTGGCACTACCAAACTCGGGGGAAAGTAACATTATATTATTTGTGGGAGCTTTTTGCAGGAAGAATGCTTTACAAATAAAAATATATATATATATTGGTATTACCTTCTTTTGGTACCACGATATAGCATCTCTCTCATTTGAGGCCATCTGTGTCTCCAGCCAGAGAATGGGATTTCACTGAAAATGAAGGAAAACCAATCGGTGAGTCCAGCTGCTGAAGGTTACTCTCCCAGTTTGGGTAGGACGCGAAAACCGCTTCTCTCAGCCTCTCCATGAGCTGCTCTTTCTCCAGCTGTTTGTCAGGGAAAACACAACAAACAAAAAAAACTGGCGCAGCGGCGACCGGAGAAGCCTCTGCAATATATCGGGCGAGCGTGTTCGTGGGTGCGGGGGAGGGGCAGGGGCGGCCGCTGGAGTCGCCCGGCACCCGCCTCCTTCGCTCGCCGGCGTCCGGCTCTCACCTATTGCCCGTTGCCCCGCGGGCCGGCGCCGGGGACCTTCGTCCTCAGTACCCAGGGTCCCACCGTGAGGCCGGGGGCGAGGCGGCGGGCCAGGCAAGCCGCATCTTCCCTCTAGGCGGAGACGCCGGCGAGGCCGTTACCATGGAGACCGCGGAGGCCGCCCCAGCCTCAGAGGCAGCCGGCCGCCCAGCGCCCTGAGGGCGGCAAATCGATCGCCGGTCCAAGCCCGCCTACAGGGTCACGGACTGACCAGAAAATAAGCAGAGAATGAACTGGAAAATGAGGGGGATTAAAAGTGAAGGCCTGCAGTCGCCACGGCAACAGCAAAAGGCTTTGTTCCCAGCTGGAAAAGACAAGTGCAAAGGCCCCGGACCCCGAGAGCCCGGGAGCCCGGGAGGCGGCGGCGGCTGCTGCCCTCGTCTTCTCCGGGCCGCGCCGGGCTGCAGTGACTCAGCCGCCTGAGATCTGGGTTAGAGCTGCTCAGCCGACCACCGGGCGCCAGCCTTCGGCTTCCGCTTTCCGGCTTTCGCCGCCGAGGTGGCTCCGCCCCTGGCCTGGGCCTTCCCGCCCAGCCTCGGTCCAGGCTCCGGGTCCGAGGACCTGGGGAGTCGCGCGGCGATCGATGGCCAAGAGCAGCTCCCTCAGATCACCCTTCAGGCCTCAGCTTAAAAGTCATTTCCTCACAAACGACTCTCCCATCCAGCGGTCTAAAGGAGGTCGGTCCTGATACTCTGGTAGCTCCCGGCTCACGTCTTTGTGGCACTCATTTTCGTGTTTCATGGCTTAATCTCTGTTCCCCAGTGGGCTGTGGGCTCCATGAGGTCAGAGACTGGGGCCTGGCACAAGCCTGGCACTTAGGTTCCCAATGTTTGTTGAGCGAACGAATCAATGTTTGCGTGAATTTACGCTGCCCTGGGAGGAAGGGCCAGGCTGCGGCTTAGTGACTCCCTTCCTCTCCCGCCCCTCAGCAGCTCTGGGTCTGGAGCTTTCTAGTGCTCAAAGGTGTAGGGGGAAAAGAGGAACAAGTATTGGGCAGTCACAGCTTTTTCCAAAATAGGGTAAAGTTAGGTGGCGGCAGGAACAGGTTAATTAGGGCCTACAGAGGTCAGGAGAAGGAAAGAAAGGTTGAACCCTAAAGTGAATATTTAAGGATACGTTAAAAGGATTTTTAGGCTGCTTTTTTTTTTGGGGGGGGCCATTAATGGAACACTGTCCCCTTACAGCCATTCTCCCCACCTTATTTGAAGCCGTGTTCTTGCTGGCCCACAGCGTGTAGCATCTGGGTCAGAGAAAGCTAATGACAGATGATAGCTTCCACTTAAGAAAGCCTAAGAGGCGCGGTACTCAATGTTTTGCAGACATTATTTCTTATCATCTATTGAGTGGGCACCAGGTGGAAGTTATCCCATTTCACTGATGAGGAAAATCGACTAAGCTAAAATAACTCCCACAGGACTAAGTTTTACAAATTATTTCACCCAGCCTGGGCGCAGTGGCTCACGCCTGCAATCTGAGCGCTTTGGGAGGCCGAGGCGGAAATGTAGCTTGAGCACAGGAGTTTGAGACCAGCCTTAGCAACATGGTCAGAACCCATCTCTTAAAAAAAAAAAAATTAGCCGGGGGTGGTGGCGCGCACCTGTAGTCCCAGCTACTTCGAAGACTGAGGAGGGAGGCTCGTCTGAGTCCACGAGTTCGAGGCTGTAGTGAGCTATGATTGCACCACTGCACTTCAACCTAGGCAACAGAGACCTGTCTCAAATAAAGTAAAAATTATTTTACCCTTATTTTTATATTGCACACATTGGCAGTGGTTTCCTTCTGCTTTTGCTTCTTGACAGCTTTTCCTTTCCTTAGTGCTAAACATTACAATTCTGTTGGGCTTCAAGACAAATGGCCAACTTGAAAAAAGAGATAAATGACAAGTGAAAAACGTTGAATTTTGCACACCTAAATATTTAACCTCAATTACATTAATAGCAAAAGTACTTTACTTCACTGTTTGGCACACAGAAGATTTTCGGGGAGTGTGTGGAGGAACTGAATCAGGTAAGAAGTATTAGAGAATAGTGGTAAGTAGCAAACCATTTTACAGGTGCCCTGTTGGAAACTATTCAGTGCTTCCTAAGGCTACCAGCGAACAAGGTCTGAATCCTTGCTCCCAACCAATAATCTGTGATCTTAAGCAATTTATTCAACTAACAAGCCTGTTTTCTCACCTGTATTATGGAGATAGTTACCTTCTTAAGAATGTGAAGATTAAATGAGAAACCCTCATATAAACTGCCTGGCCCATCACAGTTACTCAAAAAATGTGAAGTCCCTTTCTTTTCCTTTCCTAGACAGAACCAAAGGCTTAGGACAGGTACCTCAATTAAAGATAAGTTCACACAAAAACTGATGAGGAAAGAAATCCATTTTGTTGTGTCGCATTAATACATCAATGACATAAAAGTCTATACACCATCTTCATTAATACTCAATGCACTTTCAAGAAAATCCACATCACCGGAATAAAAATTTAAGACTGTCCTCTTTTAAGTAGATACACACCAATTTAAGCAATTAAGAGGCATAACTAAAACAAATGTCAAGTGTATTTTTTCTTCTTCCCCCAAACTAATTGCATCTCAATATGGATGGAATTTTCCCCAGACATCTTTAGGAAAGAAGTCATAAGATTTTCTAAAAATTTTTTTTGTAGTAGGGGATACAGTAGGTGAGGGATTCGTCCTCTAAAAACAGGTTCCAGGTATTTAGAACTCACATATGCTATGCATTTTGTGATGAAACACCAGTTAAAGGACAAATCAGACTTTTTTTATTAAAAAAATACTTTACAGGAAAAAAAAAAACTATGCATTCCATTGTCCTATTTTACAAAGAAATAGCTTAACAATTTAACACACTTAGACAGCTACAAAAAAGCACTGTGTTAAAAGGATTATTCACACAAATTTAGATTTAAGACTATTCATTAAAAACCTTTTTAAAACACTCGTTAATGTCAATAAACAAACTAAGGCCACACAACGCAAATAGTCCGCCAGGCAAATATACATTTCATCTATATGCAAAGACCTCTTAGATAAATAAAAGCCACAGGAAAAAAAGTCTTAGCTGCCAATCAAAATGGAGTTTAGTCACAGAAAACACTATTACATGAAAATTTACAACATGTGATAGTAGTACATAAGTATTTCTTTAGAGAGAATTGAAAAGTGCTATATTTTAAGAGACAGTGGTCTCAACTACATGCACAAGTGGATCCTAAAAAATGTATGAAGAAAATGGAAGGCCATAATATTTATGGAGAGATACTTGCTTTTAAAGCAACAAACTTTCAAGACAAGGATAGGTCCCTTACGTGCTAAAGAAAAACATTTGTACTGTGCATTTCCTCTACTTGCATGGCCAATAAATACAGCTACAACCTGTTTGAAAAACAAAACAGCACAGATGTGAACCTCTGGCATGTGCTAGCTAGTGAAAGGTTTTTAAAAACCTGTAGCAATGATAAAACAGATTAGAAAGATACAAAATTACCCTAAAGGCATAAATGCAAATAAATTTTTTATGGCAAATACAGATGAAAATATAATGGGCTAATATTAATGATTAAGAATATATTCACTAAGGGTTTTCATGGATTTGGGAGTCTTGTTCCTATATTAGCTTTCATTCTAGACAATTAATATTTATATAGGGAAAGGCAATAAGCAAGTTTTTTCCAGTCATTAAGTGTGACTTTTATGCCTAGTAAGACTGATGCAAGACATCTTTTCCCAAAGTTTAGTAAAGAACTTTAATAAGCTCCTTTTTCCCCCTACAAGAGCTTTTAATATTAGTCAACTGGTATTCCAACTGCCTCTTAAGGGGAAAGGGCACTTTTCAAAAGTCTTTCACTAAAAAATAATAAAAGTACCAGTTAAACAAATTCTAAGTACTGAATAAGCAAATTAAAGGTACAATTAAACCTAGGAATCAATTTTTAGAGTTAAACTTTGGAGGAGAGAACATACTATGTAGGTTTTTATTATTATTGCTTTATGAATTTGGGTTACTGCTTTGAATCATCATCCTACTCCTAGCATATCTTGGTATAGAGAATTACTTCTGGGGCAAGAGGAAGACTTTCATCCTGTTTAATGAATACCATGAAATTATTCTACTTTACTAAGTTAGGAATATTCATTTATTGGGTCCTTTCCATAAGCACATTTAAAAACCATCCCTCTGCTCCACAAAATATTAAAACTTATAGCCACATTGTGCAAGTAATCTCAAGAGCTGGCACAACGGATAATATACCAAAAAGGAAGATCAGCTTAAATTTCAGTTACAACTTCACTGCCATCAGTACTTTAACAAATCAGAAGACTCCAGATTGCTCCATGCCTCACTCCACCAAACCAAATAATTTAATGATTTAGAAAAATTGCAATCATTTGTATCACTAAACTAGGATACAGCTTTGAAAGCAGTAAAAAACGCAAAACTTCTGCTTTTATACTCATCAGTCTTTAAAGCATGCTATTAAAATCTAATACTCACATAGGACATTCAGTTTTCAGATACGTTACTAGCTAAATGTTTCTTTTCATTCTATTGTAATTCTAACATACAATGAATTTATTAGTACATGATTTTAAACATTTTTATTGTACTCTTTTAATGTGTTTATATTGGAGGTGAGGGTAGAATGTTTTATAAAAGGAAAATGGGGATTTGCTTTTGATTGTAGGTCTTTGCAGATCCGCTGGTTCCTGAGTGATAATACATAGTGCTGGCTGTCAGGAGACAGTCTCCTTGTTTATTAGCAATGACCAGCTTGGATGACAGATGGCATCTGCTGGATGGCAAGTGGGAGATGGGGAAATCGGATCTTGGAAGACAAGAAAAAATTAAAAAAAAAAAAAAATTTTTTGCTTTAACAGCCTTCTCTTCATGATTATTTTTAAAAGCAAATGTTGCCTGAGAAGAATTTTACTTTGCACAGCCTGGTAAAGCTCTTCTGGACAGAAAAATAAAAACAAGAAATAACCCAAACCCACACACTTTGTGATTAAACCCCTTCCCAACAAAATAACAAAAAACACCCTCAAAGGCAGGTCCCGTTAAAAACTAGTCTGGATAAACTGGAATTTACCCTAGAATTTATACCCAAGATTTAAAAACACCCCTGCAATAATCACATTACCTTTCATACCATTCTAATTACCTTATTTACAAAGATAACTAAAGCCAACATCACTTCCAAATTCATAAATGGTTTACATTGAAATGTATCCCTATTTGTCTTCATCCTTTGTAACAGAGAATACATACATATACATATATATAAGGAATAATACAGATTCTAACTAATCACTGCAGTATTTGCTGATGGTTACTTTTCTATCGGTTTACACAGTGACCTCTATACTTTGCTAATATGCATTTAACTACACAACAATATTGCACAAAGTAATATTTATATAAGATTTAACCTATTTCAGAATATTTTAGAGAAAATTCATATTTGATATTTCAAAAGATGCAGCTAAGTTTTCATGGTGACAGACATAATAAAGCAGCATCTTGTATTTTTTTTTTTTTTTTGCCTATGTTAATGTAAATATTTCAAATCTTACCATCCAGGAAAAAAAAAAATCTCCAAATTGCACTGTAACCAGGGAGATACAAGAATCTGGTCTTAGGTGTGGGGAGTACTCTTCCATTAATAAACAAAAGGCCTACTGTATTATTAACTAAGAGAAAGTATAATGTGAATCATGTTAACATTCTAAAATAACAAAAGTTAGGACCATACTAGCAATGTGAACTGTGCCTGTTTGAAAAGAAGATTTAAATACTCAGGCACTAAGCATTAGCCTACCTGAAACTCTAGGATGAAGTCTAGTGCTGTATTCTTTCTTAGAAAATAGCAACACAGAGTAATAGTAAATAAACCCAGGTATTCACCAGTTAAAACTGTGAATTGAAGTGTCTCAGTAGTAGATATTTATCATGAAGAGGTTGATGCCAAGTGACAAGAATAGTTTATCATAAGATTGATGCTCAAAATATGGCAGCCTCATCAGAAAGACTATTATTATTCTCTAAGTTTAATAGTTGTGATCAGTTTAGGAAGCAAAATTATCCCCACAAAATGTGAGGATGCCAGGAAGCAGAACAATAGAGTATCATGTCAACATTATCTCTTTTACCCAAAATATCTTCCATAGTTAGCATATATTCTAGAAGAGATTAATGAGCCATGGATAATGAATGACCAAGGACTATTCATCTTTAGATTTTTTTTTAATTGAAATATCCACTGGGCTTTAAATAACAGATACAAAAAAAAGACAGTTTGGATCAGAAAGTGCTGTGCTTTCTCTTTTGTTAAGAAACCAGAGAGCCACTGAAATTTCCTTGGAAACTACTTGTTATTTGTGGTTAGAACTAAATAACTGACTTGCCCATGTACCAGATGCAGAAATTCTTTCCTGCAACCTATGCCATTTTCACTGTAGAAACTGAACCTGTGCCATAAAGACACAAGTACTAAACCATAAATCTTATTTATCTATAAAAACAGCAAATATGGCAAGAGACAAGGCAAGATAAAATTAAGGGAAGTGAATAATTTACCAAATAAGAATCTGTTATTCCAGAGAATTCTCATTTTGATTTGAAGAAGAGATTGAATTGTTACCTCACACCTTAAAACAGAAAGTAGCAGCAGACCCACTATTACATACTGTACTAACGGGATAAGATACAACTCTTAACTTTGCATAATCTGTGTAAAAAAGATATGCTTGACATTTGTGGAATGTCATTTCTCTTTATAGAATTATAGGCAAGATTTCTCCAATAAAACTTAACTTAAGCCAGTTATAAAACTATAACTTCACATCAAAATTTAAAAAAGTTAAAAAATGTGTTTGAATATGTACATATCACACAGAAGTGGTTGAATGTTCTTGCAGATTGTGTTGCTGGTCAGAGTCCAGTCTACTTTCCACTTTTAAAACTGGAATAGGCTGAGTCTTCTGATCTTGCTGTAGATTAAGTTCTGATGCAGGTGGGAAGGATGATGAAGCAGTTGTCAACAGCTGAATCTCTGTGCATGTTTCTTCAGATTCAGTTTTTATCCTCACACATTGGGAGTCAACTTCTAATTCTCGCTTTCCAGTTAAACCACAGTCCATGTTAGAATTGCTTTCTGTGTTTTGAGTGGCTTCCACAACAGGGTGGTACTGTTTAAGCCTTATATGCCAGGCTAAGCTGCACACTGCCGAAACTGTTTTGAACTGATGAATGACATTTCTAGGGATGAAGTAGATATCATTGTCGCAAAGCTGAATTCTAGCATAACGAATGCCTTCCCGCCTCATTTGGTTTAGTTTAGCTTCATCTACCCACTGTACGCACTGAAGAAAGAAAAAAGTTATGTGAGACTTTAAAATATCTAATAATTTAGTCAAATGAAATATTATAATTAGCAAAGGAAAACAGTAGAAACAAAATGTGTTATAACAACAATCAAATTAAAATTAAGCAACACTAAATGATAGGTAACTTTCTAAAAATTCTTGTAATGCTTGGGAAATTATTTTCCTCCTATTTTACTACCTCTTTAGTAACAAAGTACAGGTTAAAATCAGAATGGCCTAGAGAATTATTTAAGTATTTCAAAGTACGACTAAGTATCAATATTCTTTACCAAACATAAAGGCAACATGTTTTCTTTTCTTTTAGTGTGTCTTTCAGCCTTTTGCAGTTGAGGGGACACAGTGCAATGGGGTTAACAAGTGAGACAGCTCATGGCCATAACTGAGCCACCTGGGACCTCTAACCATCCCACGCCCACCTGGTATCCCAAAGATTGAAAGGATTTCAAGCATTCTGCTTGGGAAGCTCTGTTTAAATGATTTTCAGCACCACCCCCACCCCAGTCTTTAACAGTAATAAAATTAAACTCACTATCCCACATATCAGACTGTAAGATAAAATTCAAAATAAAATGGGTATATTTACTTCCAATATCACAAATGGTAATAAAAAATAAATTATTACCTGGGAAACTGGAGGTTCATGAAGATCTAACTGAAGTCTTTGTACAACATCAGTAAAATCCTCAGCATGAAAACAAATCACATCTTTGGTTATGCGAGGTTGGTCACTCCTAAGATTAACAAAATTAAGTTTCAGCGACAAACATCTCACAATGAAAAATAATGACAAATTTCAGTTCTTTTGTTCTTGGAAATGCTTCTACTAGCAGAGAAATAGATGCATAGTTTCTAAGGACTAGGTATACAATTTTTTTTAATTTAAAAAAACTAAAACTTAAAAAGCCATAAAAATCAGATTTGCTGTTGTAAAATTAAAACAAAAATGGCTAAAAAGAATAGTTTTATTCTAAACTAGATGCATTTGCAGTCCTCTCACCACTTTGTATCTCCATGTCCTGAGCTTTGTTAAAACTGGGCCCCAACAGAATATAAAATGGTTTAGCCACTATGGACAACAGTCTGGCAGTTTCTCAAAACATTACAAACAGAACTACCATATAATCCAGCAACTTCACTCCTGGGTGTATAGCCAAAATAATTGAATGCAGGGACATGAAGAGATATTTATACACCCATGTTCACACCAGCATTATTCACAAAAGCCAAAAGGTGGAAGCAACCCAAGTGTCCACTGATGGATAAACTGATTAACAACATGTGGTATATACATACAATGAATTATTATTCAGCCTAAAAAGGGAAGGAGATTCTGACCCTTGCTACAACACAGATGAACCTGGAGGACAATGCTAAAAGAAATAAGCCAGCCACAAAAAGATAAACACTATATGATTCCATCTATATGAAATATGTAAAGTAGTCAAATTCATAGAAACAGAAAGTAGAATGATGGTTACCAGAGCCTGGGGGTGAGAGTAAAAGAGGAATTGTTGTTCAATGAGTATAGAGTTACAGCCTTGCAAGATGAAAAGGTTCTGGAGCTCTGTTTCGTAACAATGTAAATATGCTTAACTCTACCAAATGTACATTTAAAAATGGTTAAGATGGCAAACTTTATGTGTATTTTACCGCAATTTAAAAAACTGGTCCTAAACCTTTTAAATAGAGTCCACATTGTCTTACACAATATTAACCAACCTTGCAGTTGACTTCAATTAACTCACCATTCACCAAACTGTACAGCTTTCAAAACTCCAACAGCAGCCGTACTCTGCCAGTCAAACCCCTGACCTACATGATCAGCGTGAGCTCTAGTCCTATCTTCAAAGAGGACTTCGCGGGGTTCACTGGTCCGAGGTAGGTACTGGAGATTTTTTATTTCATTCATTGATCTAGAGTTGATTTGGTTGTTAAACAAAGGGTAAGCAAGGAAGAAAGAGACCAAAAAAAAATTAATTAATAGCAGTAAGGCAAAAAAGTCTGCTAAAATACCAGATTTAAATAAGATGAGGACTGAGAAGGGTTCAATGATTATGATCATTAGCATTTAATACACTATATTATAATGCTTAATGTAATTACCTTCCTCTCCCTGTGTGCCATAATAAAGCTGAAAATATATCTTAGATTAGGCTCAAATGTAGTGCTTCTGTTCTATCAACAGAAAATAAAAGTCAAAGTTTAAGGCTTCTTTACCCTCATTCATCTTATTTCCAACTCTCAAAATATGCTACTAGTGAGGCTGCCCTCACACAGTTAATAAAAATTCTGGATGGAAATATAGCTATAATTAAGCATTAATCAGGCTGCACTTAGACCCACTTTCTTGTAACTAAAAGTCAGGTAACACTAGATACTGACCATTTGCATCCCCATTGTTCCTACAGATAGAATTTCTTGAAGTGGGAAAACCTTTTTGGGGGGAAAAAAAATATATATATATATATATACTTTTTTAAAAAAAGAATTCTAGTGTTAGCATCATAAGGCTTTTGTTTAAGATAGAATCTCCGATGTTAAGAATGGCTTAAGCAGATCCTGAATTCTGGCAAAACAGCTGCTGCCAACCAATATAAAGACCCCCATAGAAAAACCTAATCAGCATGATAATAGTTTATTCATCTCTTTGTCCATGACTTCACTTTGTACTCTCGGACCAATGAACATCTCCACACATCAGCCCATTCCAAAACCTTTAAAAACCCTAACCCCCAAACTCCTCAGGGAGACAGATTTGAGATTTCCTTCCATCTCCTCCTTTAGTGGCCCTACAATTAAACTTTCTCTGTTGCAATCTGCTGTTTTGGTGTACTGACTTGCCACGTGCATCAGGCAATGACCCTATTATAGTTAAACTAGAGTTCTGATTCAAGATTGCAAATCAGGCATCCATGTTATCTCCTTCTACATTAAAATGAAAGTAAAAGTCTTCAAACCAATAATGGGGGAAGTGAGGATTAGATGGGAGAATGGATTAGAGTACAGATGAAACAGAATTAGCCATGAGTTGACAGCTGTTGACTGTATATTAAACACACAGCAGTTTATTATATTGTTTTCTGCTTTTTTATGTGCTCAAGAATTTCTAAGTATAATAATCTAAAGATGATAGTGAATAAGAAGCAACAAAGGAAATGAATTAATGAATGAGCAATATCAACAAACTTTTGCAAGATGGAAAATGATCATAGTACCTGAGACTAATAAAACTGAGCAGAAAAAGCCACAGGCATAGAATACACAAGAAGGGATCAGCAGCCAAAAAGGCAGCAGACCTGCCCAACAGACCTTGGAAAAGCCTGAGTCCAAAAAGAAGCCAGGCATAATAATGATGAACAGAAATGAAGTGAGGCTGAGAAAAGGGGAATTAAAGTGAAATTCTGCAAATAAACAAGTCATCCCTGCAGGTAGAAATGTAGACAGGCATTTAGCCCTACATGGAGTAGACTATGGCTACCCACCCAGCATCCATTCCTCCCCTTTAATTCCCTGACAGAACCCTAATTTTCATTAGGCATCTCATTCTGCCCTGTATGTGACCTCATTCACAAACTCCAGAGTTAATTTCTGATGAGTCCTGGTAAATTATGGTAAGCTCATTTCCCCTGACAGTGACTGATTTAGGAATAGTCATGAACTGATTCTGTCTAATAGTATGAAAGGACATATGCTGAAGAGACTTCTGGGAAGTTTCCTAGCTCCTAAGAAAGAAGTACAAGAAAAGATACTATCTTCTATTAGATATAGCCGAATCAAGATGTGATGTCTAGAACTGCCTCAGCCATCTAGCAACTATAAAGGGAGCTAGTGTTAAGTACATAGCCTAGGGCAAGACAATGTTAGAACAGAGAAAAGGAAAGAATCTGGTCCCTTGATAACAGCACTGACACACTGACCATATGGTGCCTAGAACCAACCTCTCTGGACTTCTCGATATACAAGACAGACATTTTATTTTATAAAGAAGCTTGAACCAAAATTTTTGTTGCTTATAGCCAAAAACATCCTGATAAACTTTCAGCCAGAAAAACTGCACATTCTCTAAACACATGGAAATTGCCACAAAAATAGAACATAATCCTCTGAAATTTGGGCACGTCATTTAGTGTCCATTTCTATGCCTGTTCACTCTAAGTTGACAACTGACAATTGTCTACCTGTTGACAAGACTCACCAAAATATAAATAGAACTCACAATAAACCCAATGCTTTATTTTAAAATATGAATGGGTCAACCAAGAATCACCAGCTTCTGAAGATAGCAGCCTGACAGAGAAAAACCAAAATGAACAATGCTAAAATTTTAAAACACCAAAGAAAGGTTAGAAGACAAAAGTCCAGTAAATGTCTCAGAATCAAAAGCAAAAAGATAATAGGAAATATGAGGACCATCAAACCAGGAGATCTATTATTCAACCAATAGTAGTTTCAGAAAGAAAGAAGAGAAAATGAAGAAGAAATTACCAAACCAATTAAGTAAGAAAAATTATCAGAAAGAAAGGAGACATGAATCTTTCAATTTAAGGTGACTACTAAACAACAAAAAGTATAATTAAGAAATAAGAATGAAAGACTCAAGACATATCATTGTGAAATTTCAGACTGCTAATGATAGAGGATGCTATAAAGCTTGCAGACAAGAAAAAAATAGGCTACCTACAAAAGAATAAAAATTACACTAGCATTAGGACTTCTCATAAATAATATTAGATGCCAGAAGACAATAGAGCACTGCTAAAAATACTAAAAATACTAAGAGACAACACAACTTCTGGACTTCAGCTAAATTATAAATCATGTTTATTAACAGAAAAAGAAATTTTCAGACATATAACTCAGAATACCTCCTTTTTCTTAGACTATTCCTTGAGAATGTGTTTAAGCAAGAGAAGGAAATAAGTCTAGGAAAACAACAACCATAGGTTAATGCAGAAAAGCATTAAATAGGAAGTCCTACGTGGATAACTGAAATAAGCCTTCTATAGGCAGAACACGGAGTTCCAAAAGATATCCACATAAAAAAACTGATATGTTACAGCAGACAGTATGAAAAAAATTCTAAAAGGCATGAGGATATGACAAAAGAACAGAATGCTAGGTAACTACCAACACCAATGCCCTCTCAAAAAAAAAAAAAAAAAAAAAAGGGTTATAAAAGAAAGCCATAGTCAAACAGATGAGAAAGTCAGCGTGGTTCTGGAAGTAATGTACCTTAACTCTAACCCTATAAGCAGTAAGGAGAATGGAAGCAATAAATAAAAAGATGGGAAGCAATAAAGAGAACAGAAGATATTTAGGATGGTCAAGAAAAGTTTATGTTCCTACCTCAAAAAAAAAAAAAAAAAGATGGTAATCAGAAACTGCAGGAAAAACAGAACACTTTTTTATGTTCCTACCTCAAAAAACAGGGCAATCAGAAACTGCAGGAAAAACAGAAGACTTTTTTTTTAAAGAAGTTATGATACCAAATATAAAACTTTCAAAAAATGTGACACGGTTTTAAGTACGTAGGTGAAATATAGAAAAGAAAGATGCTTTTGTATATTCTTCCTTTGAGTGATGACATAATATTGAAACCTTAGAATATGAATTAATAACTTAATAGCTGGGTCTGCAGTAAACATAGCTAGCCATAAAATTTTAGAATCTACTTATTGACAAGGCATGTAAGACCTAATGATAATTTTAAAACAGAATATGAATTAACCCCAGCAATGTGTAGGGACAGCTGACCGAAAGAAGAAATGAGGAGGAAGAGGATAAAGTAGGGGTCATCTAACTATTCAGAGAACAGGTAAGAGGACGGAATACCTGCTATCATACCAAAAATTCAAAACCTGTATAAAAACATGACATGTATATCATACATATATACAACTAGTATATACACAAGATTAAAAAAAAATTTTAATTAAAAACCCTGCCAAAGCCTTTTTAAAAAAGTATTATAAACAAATGGGTTTTGCCTCTTGTAAAAATATATTTGCCTCTGGGAAGGAAAAGTGGGCAGGATTTTCCATTGTAAGTCTTGCTGTATTATTTGATTTTTTAAAAACTCTGTACACATATTTCTTTAACTCTAGAGTTCATAAATCCAAAGATCGGCTTCAGTAGCAGTGTCCTTGGTAACTGAACAGCTTCTCACATTTTTATTCCACCATTTTCCGCAACTAGTTTTCACTAACACAAAAAGATGGACATTAGTGTTTACATTTTGATTCATTCAATTCTAATTCAAAATGCTTCTGAATGCCTCACTTAAGAATATTTAATACCAACAGAAATAAAATTTGATGGCACCTCAGATGCATTATTAAATAAATGATGTTCGTACAGCTGCCTAACTACCTGGAAAAAAATGTAAATCTCTTCCTCTATACTGAAGCCAATTCCAGGTGGGTTAAATATGTAAATACTGAAATCACAGAAGTACTAAGAGAAAATGTAGGTGAGTATTTTATAACACTGAATAAAAGAAGGCTCTTCTAAGCCTATTACTAAAGAAGAAACCTTAAAAGATAGATCATATAAACAAAAATTTCTGTAAGTAAAGAAAAAAACACTAAAGCTGAAAGACAAAAAAAGAGAAAAACTTGGAACAGAAGGGAAAAAAAGCTTAATAGTCATAATATATATGGGATTTTTACAAAAGAAAAATACCAAAATATAAATATGTATAAAGGAAATTAAAAGGAAATCACCAAAGACAAAATAAGAAACCCCTCAAAAAATAGCAAATTAAAATGAGACATTTTTGGGTTGGGCATAGTGGCTCACGCCTGAAATCCCAGCACTTTGGCAGGCCGAAGTGGCTGGATCCCTTGAGGCCAGGTGTTTGGGATGAGCCTGGCCAATATGGCGAAACCCCTCTTTACTAAAAATACAAAAATTAGCCAGTCGTGGTGGTGCACACCAGTAATCCCAGCTACTTGGGAGGCTGAGGCATGAGAATCACTTAAACCCGGGAGGCAGAGGTTGCAGTGAGCCAAGATCGCACCACTGCACTCCAGCCTGGGTGACAGAGCAAGACTCTGTCTAAAACAATTTTTTAAAATAAAATAAAATGAGACATTTTTATCCAATCAGATAATATAGTTAAAAATGTTAGTGGAGCGTATGAGAAAAAGGGAACTGTATTATATGAGTGGGTATATAAATTGGTACATTTCTGGAAGCCCATTAGAAATGTGTATACTTTGAGACTTTAGGAATTTTTACTAAGAATATAAACACGCATGGCCGGGTGCAGTGGCTCACGCCTGTAATCCCAGCACTTGGGGAGGCTGAGGCGGAAGGATCACAAGGTCAAGAGATCGAGACCATCCTAGCCAACATGGTGAAACCCCGTTTCTACTAAAAATACAAAAATTAGCTGGGCATGGTGGTGCATGCCTGTAGTCCCAGCTACTTGGGAGGCTGAGGCAGGAGAATCATTTGAACCCGGGAGGCGGAGGTTGCAGTGAGCCGAGATCACGCCACTGCACCCCAGCCAGGCAACAGAGTGAGACTCCGTCTCAAAAAATATTAAAAAAAAGAAAACAAACACGCATATGCACAAACATACATATCTACCAAACTTCCATCCATATACAATCAGTGGTATGCTCTATATATTTTACATCTGACTTGAGGGTCAGGGGAGGTGGCTGATTTTAGCTGATTTGCTGATTTCTATGGTACAAATACACCTAACACGAATGATTTCCAGTTACTAACGGGACATCACGCAATGTGGAATTGGAAAGTGATGCTAATGACAGCCTTTGTGAACAGGTACAAACTGGCTCCAGCATGCCAGTATCATGTTTTCAAAATACTGTTTACATTGAAAACCTGGGAAAAAATTAGACTAATAAAGAGTTGGTAAGGGCCAACTCTTTTTTAATTAAAATTTAAAAAAAAAAACCAACAGGCCGGGCACGGTGACTCACACCTGTAATCCCAGCACTTTGGGAGGCCGAGGCGGGTGGATCACGAGGTCAGGAAATTGAGACCATCCTGGCTAACACAGTGAAACCCCATCTCTACCAAAAATAAAAATAAAAATTAGCCGGGCATCATGGCGGGAGCCTGTAGTCCCAGCTACTCGGGAAGCTGAAGCAGCAGAATGGCGTGAACCCGGGAGGAGGAGCTTGCAGTGAGCCGAAATCGCGCCACTGCACTCCAGCCTGGGTGACAGAGCGAGACTCCATCTCAAAAACAACGACAACAACAACAAAAAAAACAACCAGCCAGGCATGGTGGCAGGCACCTGTAGTCCCAGATACTTGGGGGGACTGAGGTGGGAGGATCACCTGAGCCCGGGAGGTAGGCTACAGTGAGCCCTGATCATTCCACTGCACTCCAGCCTAGGTGACAGAGTAAGACTGTCTCAAAGAAAAAACAAAAACAAAACCAAGAATTGCTTAAATAAATCTTGATAACAACCATACAGTAAAAATTCCCAAGTTTTAAAGTAAACATCACACAAAGAATGGATTTTGTAAAAAGATTATTTATGGCAATATATAATTTGAAAGGTTAATATGCCTAAATGGTGGCTTTCTGCCTTTTTTTTTTTTTTTTTGGAGATGAAGTCTTGCTCTTGTCCCCCAGGCTTGAGTGGAGTGGCACAATCTCGGCTCACTGCAACCTCCGCCTCCTGGGTTCAAGCAATTCTCCTGCCTCAGCCTCCCAAGTAGCTAGGATAACAGGCGGCTGCCACCATGCCCAGCTAATTTTTGTATTTTTAGTAGAGATGGGGTTTCACCATGTTGGCCAGGCTAGTCTCAAACTCCTGACCTCAGGTGATCCGCCTGCCTTGGCCTCCCAAAGTGCTGGGATTACAGGTGTGAGCCACCATGCCCAGCCTGCCTTCTTTCTACTCTTCTTTTTTTTTTCTTTTTGAGATGAGTCTCACTCTGTCCTCCAGGCTGGAGTGCAGAGGCACCATCTCAGCTCACTGCAACCTTGGCCTCCTGAGTTCAAGCGATTCTCATGCCTCAACCACCTCAGTAACTAGGATTACAGGAGCATGCCACCACACTAATTTTTGTATTTTTACTAGAGACAGGGTTTTGTCATGTTGCCCGGGCTGGTCTTGAACTCCTGAACTCAAGCAATCTGCCTGCCTCAGCCTCCCAAAGTTCTGGGATTACAGGTATGAGCCACTGCGCCTGCCCTCTTTTTACTCTTTCCTATTACTTTTTTCTTAAGTTTATAAAAATCAGGAAACAAACGATGGTCATTTTTTGAGGAAAGATTACAGAACAAAAAATGTATATAGTATTTAACAATTTAATAAGATTTCAAGATTCGTCATCATCCTGCAACAAAAACTGCTATAATCTAACAATGTGCAGAACTTTCAAATGACTCCTGGGTTTTTACCATGCCACCACCCTGCATTCGTACATAATTTTTTCAAAGTATTTTCAATACATTTCAAGTACCTAAGATTATTCCATACTTAACTCAAGTATCATTCTCCTATGAGCCTTAAGTTAAGGTTTAGATTAGTCCATTAAAACTCACTTCTGGGCACTTATTTTGAATTGCTATTTTCATAGTCTAAGCAGGTATAAATCATTTTCAGTCTCATTAAATTAGATTTTTCAAAGTACTAGAGAGTGAGTTAATCTACATTTGTCTTAAAAGTCTGAAACACAAAACATGTTAGCACAATATGAATTACTGAGGCTCGGTCCTATAGTACATTACTGGTTTCATGTAGCAAATACTGGTTACCTAGTATATGTCATGAGGACAAAGATGAATAAAACAGTCCCTGTCTTCCCAAAGCACACCTCAAATGTTAGTAAAAAATAAAAACATGTAAACAGAACTTTAATGAACAGAACATTGTAGGAAACAATTAATTACCTAAGGAAGGAAAGAAAAACTTCACAAAGGAGGTGACGTCCAAGTTAAGTTTTGTTTGGTTTTGGTTTTGGTTTGAGACAGGATCTTGTCGTGGAGTCCTGGGCTCAAGTGATCCTCCTACTTCAGCCTACCATGTAGCTAGGACTAAAGGCATATGCCACTGTGCCCAGCTCAAGCTAAGTTTTGAAAATGTATTAAGTTTGCTGTGGGACGGTAACCCCAGCACTTTGGGAGGCTGAGGCAGGAGGATCATTTGAGGCCAGGAGTTCAAAACCACCCTGGGCAATATGGTGAGACCCCATCTCTACAAAAATAAAATACACAAAACAATTTTTTTAATCAGATGGGCATGGTGGTGCACACCTATAGCCACAGTTACTTGGGAGGCTCTCCTGAGACCAAAAGTTCAAGAATACAGTGAACTATGATTGTACCACTGCACTCTAGTTCTGGGCAACAGAGTGAGACCCTATCTCAAAAAAAAAAAAAAAATAGTGCAAAAGCGAAGAGTTATGATAGACTATGGTTTGGAAAGTGAATTCAGTATGGCCGGAGAAGACTAAACACAAATACATCCAGAAAAGGTACAGTTAACCTGATTATGAATGTAAACCACCCTAAGGGGTTTGATCTTTTATCCTGCAGGCAGTTAGGGCACAGGTTTTTAAAAAATAAGTAAAAATTAAATTTGTGTTTTAGAAAAATGCCTCACTGTGATAACTGTGATGATTGGACTGAAACGAGGAACTGACAACCAAAACATTTACTTAAGGGAGCCCAAGACAAATCGTTTTCAAACTGTGCTCATTTTTATAAGCAACCAACTAAAAAAAAAATAGTTTTGCTTATTTCAGAAAAAGAAATATTTACCGTCGTCTTTTGAAGGGTGACTTTGGCATATCTGCTGTAGGGATCATCTGTTCTCCTGGCCTTACCCACATTATAGGCCCATCATCACTCTGGGACCTACACTGGAGTCGGAGGCTGGAAAGTGTACCCCAGGGCAAAGTCATCTAGAAATCAGATGGATTAGTCACATTAAAAAATTGTTTCAATGATTTATAAGTTAATCCTCCCACCCAAATAAAAGTTCTAAGAAGGCTTTTTTACAACCGTATATAAAGAAATAAATGCTATTTACATAGTAATTTATATTAAAAAGAATAATTGAATTTAAGTACTTTGTACTAATATTATATCTAAACATTTCTGTGCAAAACACTGGATAAATTTAATTTCAGTAGGCAATATTAGCTAAATACTCTTCAACGTATGAAGTGCCCACTTAAGTAAAGATCAAAACTTTAATAATCTTAATTAACACTCACTTTCAGAAATGGTGATTCTTCTAACATATCAAGGAACTCTGGGAAATAATCACCAACTTCTTCATCTACTGCTCCAACGAGACTTATCTGCCGCATAGGACCTGCTCGGTAGGTGCCACAGCAGTATGTCCTGTTGACCTAAGATAAAACAAAAGAGGGAAAAATGGACTGAGGTATAACTATAATATAATTAAAGAATTAAAATAGGTTATTGTTTCCAACGTCGCCATTTCTTCTACAAACTAAGAACTGAAAGGTCAATACCTTGAATAAGTCAGAGAGGCACCCAAGCACACTGACAAATACACTAATACATATGCCACAAGCAAATTTCAATGTGTGAGTTAACCTGAACATCTCAAAGAAATATTGAAGACATTAATATCTATTTAATACTTAAACTTCTCTAAAAATTATTTTTTTAACTTTGTGATATTTTAGAGTGTGATCTTTATTGAAGAAAAAAACATATAAAAGTAAAATCATCAGGGCAGGGAGAAAAATAGACCATGGTCATATTAATCTTCCATCTTCACTTTAGCCCAGATACCAGGATACCAGGCTCACTCTTACCAAGACAGGCCAATCTTTTTTTTTTTTTTTTTCTTTTTTTTTGAGATGGAGTTTCACTCTTTGTCCCACAGGCTGGAGTGCAATGGCATGATCTCAGCTCACTGCAACCTCCACCTCCCAATTCAAGCAATTCTCCTCCCTCAGACTCCCAAGTAGCTGGAATTACAGGTATGCGCCACTGCGCCTGGCTAATTTTTGTATTTTTTTAGTAGAGATGGGGTTTCAACACGTTGGCCAGGCTGGTCTTGAACTCCTGACCTCAAGTGATCCACCCACCTTGGCCTCCCAAAGTTTTAGGAGTACAGGTGTGAGCCACCAAGCCCAGCCCCAATCTTTTTCTCTACTCAACTTATGACAAACTTATTTCTACCTCCAGTGATTTTTCTCTTGAATCTGCCCAATCTGGAATGTCCTCTTTTCTGTCAACCCAAATCGTATCCAACTTTCAAAGAGCAGTTCAAAAGCTCTTTTTTTCCAGAAGTCTTTCTGGTCACACTCCACGATCTCTCCCTTCTCTGAAGTCTAATGTTACCTACGAGCAACATACATTTTCTCTATATCAACTCTCCAGTGAATGTAGGACATATCCTATATAAATATGTAGCCCAGAGCATCCTATCTAGCATTTGAATGGAATCTATCATTAATTCCATACAATCTGATACTATTCCTCTAGTCATTTTATGTATGTTCTTATCTTATGTAATCTCCAATTTAGAGTTTCTCAAGAATAGAGAGACGGATCCTGTACATAGCAATGGACTAGACTAGAAATGCTGTATTTAACCAGAATTTCCACTTCAGATCAGTTACCTAGCATTTTCTACCTCTGTTAAAATGCAGATTAAATTTAAAAGCCTAACATATAGCTGTACCTTTATATAAAATGGCTCTTCATTGAACATTAAAAAAAAATTTAAAGAAGCTACTGTCACGTTTCAAATACCACCTATTTTGCCTTAATAGGAAACAGTCTACATAAATGACCATCTAGGATATCTTACCACAATTCTTCACCATTTGTTCTTTAGCAGCATTTTTAGAATCAATTTTTTTCCATAGACAATTTAACATCACCCACACATATATACACAGAAAAAAAGGGCCGTAGATCTTGTTCTCAAATAGCAGGGGTAGGGATTTTTTAATTCCTTACAAATCCTCCCCCCAAAGATTACTTTAGATGATTCTTAAGCAACAGCCACCCAGGCCAGAATTACCTTATATATATTCATATGAATTACTTTCCATAAGTTTCGTATGATCATCATGCCATAAAAAGCCAGGGGTGGCAGCATGGAACAAAGGCTCATCATGGGATATAGAGATAAGGAAGGGGAAGAAAGGTAAGTCTTTTTAAATCATTATTCTAACCTTTCTAAGCATTCTAAAACAACTAAAGTAGATTTAACCTTCAGCAACATTTCTAGGAATCATATGCTTTTAGGGGTAATAAGAAATTATCAGTCTCGGCCAGGCACGGTGGTGCATGCCTGTAATCCCAGCACTTTGGGAGGCCAAAGCGGGTGTATCATGATGTCAGGAGTTCAAGACCAGCCTGGCCAAGATGGTGAAATCCCGTCTCTATTAAAAATACAAAAATTAGCCAGGCGTGGTGGTGCATGCCTGTAGTCCCAGCTACTCGGGAGGCTGAGGCAGAGAACTGCTTGAACACGGGAGGCAGAGTTTCATTGAGCCAAAATCGTGCCACTGCACTCCAGCCTGGGCGACAGGGCAAGACTCCGTCTCAGAAAAAAAAGAAAGAAATATCAGCCTCCCCAAAACACCTCTCCCAACTATTCCCAGTCTCAGAAATTCCTTTACTAAGAAAGGGTTTCACTCTATACAGGCATTTTACGGGACAAATGTCCTAAAGACCTATCATAATCTTTTTAAAATCTTTTTCCCAGCCAGAAGTGACTCTTAAGACCTATCATAATTTAAAGCAGCCAAAACTCAAGACCAATCCTAAAGAGGTACACTGCCATGTGGCAGTTTTCAATTTACTTGGCCTGAGATTATACAACTCAATGCATTATTAACTTGAAGGAATTCATATTACTTTAAATTTTGCACACAAAGTGAGACTGAATTAATATTCTTATATCACACCACTCCAAGTTTACCTAATTCAAATACCACTAAACTCAACAGCACTGAACTTGAAGACAACTTAGAAAGGTAAACACCTAGAATAATCAACATGCGACATGAATAAATATGAAGCATCTTTTCCTATTTGTAAAGAGAATAAAAAGTAAACCTAAAAAAGAGGAAGGCGGGAGCAACAGAAGACAAGGAGAGGGTATGACCACAAAATATAGCGACCTCATAATTTCGCCAAGACCAACATGTTTATTTTCATATATACACAAAGAAAAGCTTCTCATCTTATGAGGATCTTCACGTTCACACCTTTGTGTGAGTACCAATGTTGTATCCATGAGTGACAAAGAATTAACAATGTTCAATTTTTATTTCCTGGCAGTAGAGCCATCAAGTAAACAACTATGCTACAAAATACTAGGACTGCATTTTGAAAGCTGCAATGTATAAAGCCTATTTGGATAACTGTAGCTAACTAAGCCTAGCTAGAGAAAGCCCTTATTAGTAAACCACAACCTTCCTGTTTTCATTCCTTTACTTACATGAAATTAGACCTCTAGCTTTCTGTGACCTACGTTTTTTTCTCAGTATCAGTCCCCTCCTTCTTTCAGCTGCTTCCATATCTAGCCTTTTAAACCTCAAGGTTTATCCCTCTCTCATAAACACACTCTCATCCTCTATCCCAGTCCTTCCACCAGCCCTGCCTGCAAACCCCAGGCCTGAAACATTCAAACTATCAATCCCACCTCTAGACTTTTCCATTCCATAGGCCAATAAATCTCTTTCATCATTTAAGCCCATTTTAAAATTGACTATCCTGCAACTTGCCATCAAAAGCACCAAGATACATATACCTTTTTCACATAAGAACCCTACTTCTGTAATACTAGTCTGTATTACCTGTCTCTACTGCCTCACCTCACCTTTTATTCACATCTCATATCACTGCAATCAGGCTTCTGCCCATACCACTCCCCTGAAACAAATCACTGATGACCTCTTCACAGCCAAATTCAAGGAATGCTTTTCAATCACCTGCTTTCTTGATTTCCCTTTCCAGGCTTCCTCCTCTCCAAAACGTGGTTGTTGCAGAGTTGGCCCAGTTTTCATTCAACATATTATCTGTGGGTGGTTTCAATTATACTACAGATTTAACTACCACCTGTACCCTACTACATTCCATATCTACATCTCTAACTTAAAACTCTGCCTCAGATTCAGATCTTAACATACAAATGCCTCCTGGGCAGCCCACAGACACCCTCAAATTTAATACCTACAGAACAGAGCTCATTTTTTTGTAAGGTTCCCTTCCCCTCCCAAACCTTCTTTTTCTCCTTCTGTATGTACTTCGCCAGTTAATAATATTCATTTTCTCAGGTCCTAAATCAGGAATTGATAAATCCCTCTTCCTCATCACTTAAATCAAAATCTATCCTTCTAACTAAATCTGCAGTACCACTGCCTTAATTCAGGAAATTATCATTTCTCACCTAATTGTAAAACCTCTTAACCAGTACCCTTGCTTCAGGATTCCTATCCCCAAGAGCCATCCTACATACTGCTACAAGTAAGCTAGGAAAAAACATCTTATCATTCAACCTTCCCATTTTAAATCCTTTAGTAGCTCCATATTACCTATAGCATCAAACTAGAAAATCCTTTTTAAGGAAGACAAAGCCCCTCCTGATCTATTATTCCAAGGGAATAACAGACCAAGATTTGCCACATTCTCCACATTTGCCACATTCTAAATATACATTTTGCAAATTCTAAATAATTTCTGCTGCCTCCACAAGTTTTCACATGTTATTGTCCACCTTTACAACTCCTATATTTCCTTGACGGTATAAAATGACTCAAAATAAGGTTTCAAGCTCAAAGAACGAAAGTACATAACATTTACAGATTTTAGGTTAGATTTGGAGTTATAACTAGATCAAAAAAGATAAGGAATAGATGCATAGATTTGGAAATTGTCTATAACATATAATTTTTTAAGTGACTAAGACTTGAGAGAAAGAATAGAGAGAGACAGAACCAAGAACTGCACTTAAAGGAAAACAGATATTTGACAGACAGGAGGAAGACTTAGCTAACGAAATTGTGAAAGGATGAGGTAAGAAGTAATGCAATTAAAATGATGTAAGAATAACATTTCAAAAAATGGTCAAGGACAACTGTTTTTTAAGAAAAACAAACTGGCTGTTACGAATAGTGCTGCAATAAACATGGAAATGCAGATCTTCAACATACTGATTAAATTTCCTTGAGTTGGACATATACCAAGAAGTGGAATTGCTTGGTCACATGGTCGTTCTATTTTTAATTTTTTAAGGAACCTCCACACTGTTGACCATAATGGCTGTACTAATTTAGATTGACATTAACTGCATAAAAGTTCTCCTTTTTCCATATCCTCACCAGCATTTATTTTTTGTCTTTTTGTTAACAGCCAGAAGTGGGGTGAGGTGATATCTAATTGTAGTTCTGACTTCCATTTCCCTGATGATGAATTATGTTGAACATTTTTTCATATACCTGTTTTATGTCTTCAAATTTCAGAATGTCTATTTAGGTCTTTTGCCCACTTTTAAATCAGATTATTTCGTTGTTGTTGTTGTTATTGGGTTGTTTGAATTATTTACATAAATTTTAGGCCACAGGGCAGAAAATACTATCCGGTCCTTAATAGAAAAAGTTTGCCAACCTCCAATTTAAACCACTCACAAAAGAAATCAAGCAATATGTTTGAATACAAGCTTTGTGAAAGAGAACAATCTGTATTATTCAATATTATATATCTGTAATACAAAGTGCCTGGTATGTAGTCACAAATATTTGTTGAATTTCTGTATGTTAAGGCTAGAAATGAAGTAACCAACCACAAACTCTGGCAAAAAGAAAAAAAAAGGAGGGGGAGAAGAAGAACTGCTGATTACCAGTCTATCACTTGCATTTAAAAATTTAATAAATGCAAATGTTTGTGATACATTTAAATAATTAACAGCATAACAATGAACAGCAGTTATGACCACAAATTCAACATGCACCAACTTTCAACCTGAAAAGGCTGACAAGAAAAAAAAAAGAGAGAAAAAAATAAATAAAACAAAAAAACATTCACCAACTGTAGGAAACTAATGCCAAACAAGCAAACTATTCCTTCTTTTTAGTAAGAAAATTTCCTGGGCATATGGCCAATGAGCTAGGCTCCCTGACAGCTAAATGCGGCCTGTGCCTAAGTTTGGGCCAATGAGACAGTCACATAAGTTACATATGCAATCTTCAAGGCATACCTTTATAAGTGGCTTGCCCTCCACTTCCTTTTTCTCTTTTGAGGGCTGCAACACAGAGTGGTTAAGAGCTAGTCTCAACCATGCACATGACAACACCAGTAGGAATGACAAAAATTAAAGACAGAAGGAAACTAGGATCCTGGATGACAACAAGGAACAGAGTTGCTTACCTCTGGACTGCTAAACAAGAGACAAACTTTTGTTCTAGCTACTGCACATTGGTCCTCATTGTTATGGTTTTTTAGCCTATATCTTGTATACTTTGTAATGAGGGAGGCAATATTCTGCATTGCACAGAGATATCATCTGGGGTGTGATCTCCCGATCTGGGCTAAAAAATATCTATAACTAGGGCACACCCAAAATAGAACATTTAAAGTGACTAGGGACTTGCAAACCATACAAAATGGAGGAAGAATGCAAGAAATCAAAAGTATTTCAAAAGTATTTAACTTGAAAAGATTAAAGGAGGGACACAGTCTTCAAATACTTGGAGGCCTGTAACATGAGTTACAGGAAAGCAGGTGTCATTCATTTACCACAAGTTTATTGTACAGTCATGTGTCACCTAATGACAGAAATACATTCTGAGAAATGTCATTAGGCAATTTGTGGTTGAGAACATCACAGATTGTACTTACACAAATCTAAGTGGTATAGTCTACTACACACCTAGGCTATATGACATAGCCTATTGCTCCTAGGCTACAAAACTTACAGCATGTTATTGTACTGAATACTGTAGTCCAGTGATCTCCAACCTTTTTGGCATGAGGGACCGGTTTTGTGAAAGACAATTTTTCCACGGAAAAGGGTGGGGAGTTGGCGGGCATGGTTCTGGATGAAACTGACCCACCTCAGATCATCAGGCATTAGTCATATTCTCATAAGAAGTGTGCAACCTAGATCCCTCACATGCACAGTTCACAACAGAGTTCACACTCCTATGAGAATCGAATGCTGCAGGTTATCTGACAGGAGGTAGAGCTCAAGCAGCAATGCTATTATAGCTTGCTGCAGCCAGGTTTTTAACAGGCCACAGACTAATACTGGCGGACCAGTACAGTTGAGGACCCCTGCCGTAGATACCCGAAACACAATGGTAAGTTTTTATGTATCTAAACACATTTAACTTCCCATGCTTGCAGAATAGGAAGTTGTTCTGGGTCAGTGAGTGGTGAGTGGTGAGTGAATGTGAAGGCCTAGGACACTGCTGTACACTACTGTAGACTTTATCAACAGTGTACACTTAGGTTGCACTGATTTTTAAAATTTTTCTTCCTTCAGTAATTAACTTTAGCTTACTGTAATTTTTATAAACTTTATGAGTTTTTTAATTCTTTGACTCTTGTAATAACACATAGTTTAAAACACATTGTACAGCTATACAAAAATACTTTCTTTATGTCCTTATTCTGTAAGGTATTTTCTACTTAAAAACTTTTTTTTACTTTTTTTAAACCTTTTTTGTTAAAAACAAAGATACAAATGCACACATTGGCCTATGCCTACAACAGGGTCGGAATGATTAATATCACTGTCTTTCATCTCCACAACTTGTCCTGCTGAAAAGTCTTCAGGGGCAATAACACTCACGGAGCTATCATCTGCTATGATAACAAAGCCTTCTTCTGTAATATCTCCTGAAAGATCTGTCTGAGGCTGTTTTACAGTTAACTTTTTTTTAATAAGTAGAAGTATGCTCTAAAATAATGATAAAAGGTATAGGAAATATAGTAAGTGATAGGAATTTTTCAGCTCCATTATAATCTTATGGAATCAGCATTACATATGCAGTCTGTCATTGACTGAAACGTCACTACGTAGCACATAAACATATATTTTATGCCACTGTCCTCAACACAGGTATAGCAAACCAGACCTATTCCTGGCCACTTGAAGCTTACAGTCTAGTAAGGAGAGGCAGACACTAATCTAAATAAACATTTAATTATAAACTGTGATCTTCAGAATGTAAGATGTATGACACTATGAAAAAGAACATGAGATCCTGATTCGGGGAATAAAGTATTCCTTGAAGTAACATTGAGCTCAAATCTGAAGAACAAGTTCAGAGGGAAACAAAATCTCTTAAGCATTGCCCTTTCCAAGATCTAAAAGAAAGCTAATGATAATAAACACAGAAAGCAGAAGAGAAAAATAAAGATGAGACTGGAAAAATCAGCTGTGGCTGGATTATGGAGAGCCTAGAAGATCACATCAAGGATTCTGGAAAGTCACTAAAGGATCTGAAGAGAAGGAAAGTTACCCAATTTGCCTTTGGTTTTTCGTTTGTTTAGTTTTCTCAGAGGGGCACAAAAAGTAAAGAGATCAGCTAGGAGTATTCTATAATATGCCAAATAAGAAATGTTAGGCTAAGCTAATAACTTGATTTTAAATAGGGACTTATTTTTAAAAGAAAAAAAAGAGATCTGAAAATTATACAGGAGATAAAATTGTCAAGATGTGGACAAAGATTGGATATGATAGATAAGAGAAAGAAGTATCAAAGATGACTACCAGGTTCTGTACTTTGGAACCTGACACAGCAACTATTCTCTCTTCTGGAGGAGGATCAGGTTTCACTGTTTTGGACATGATTAGCTGGAAGTATGTGATAGGTTGAAAAATGGCTTCCAAAGAACCTAACCCCTAGAACCTAATCCCTAGAATCTGTGAATGTTACCTTATGGCAAAAGGGACTCTGCAGATGTGAATAAATTAAGGATCCTGAGATGGGGAGAGTCTCCTGGATTATCCAGGTGGGCTTAAATGTAATAACACGTGTCTTTGTAAGACTGAGGCAGAGAGATATTTGAGAAGGCGATGTGATGATAGAAGCATAGCCTGGGGTAATATACTTTGAAGATGGAGGAAGGGGCCACAAGCTAGGAAATATAAGACACAAAAATTGCTAAAAAAGGCAAAAACTTCATTTTTTTCCCTCAGAGCCTTCAGAACTGTAAGAAACTAAATTTGTGCTGTTTTAAGCCATTGTTTAGGGGCCGGGTGCAGTGGCACACACCTGTAATCCCAGCACTTTGGGAGGCCAAAGCAGGCGGATCACTTGAGCCCAGGAGTTCAAGACCAGCCTGGGCAACATGGTGAAACCCTATCTCTACTAAAAAAAATACAAAAAATTAGCCGGGCGTGGTGGTGAGTGCCTGTAGTCTATTTCTAAATTTTCTGTCTTGCTGAACAGAGCTCATAAACTAATTACACTGATTTAATAATTAAATCTTTAGAATATATTGGTACCAGGTAAGGCACTCCTCCATCATTACTTTTTCTTTTCTGGCTGTTCTTGCCTACTTATTTTTGCATATAAACTTCAATATCTGCTTGGTTGTTTCAAAAAACAACTATTTCTATTTTATTAGGATTGTGTTCAATTTATAACTTAGGAGAAATTGTCATTCTGATATTGATTCTTCTTCCCCAGGAACACAGTAATATATCTTTCCATTTAAGTCCTCTTTTGTGTGATCATGTTTCAACACTAATAGGAAGAATCTGATAAAGATGAAAAGGTGAAGAGGACTGCTGTTTAAACATGGTAGACTGGATGTATGATTTTTTTCTATTCCTTATCAAAATCCCACTCAAGTGAGAATAAAATAGCAAGGCTATAAATCCCAGATAATCAAAGAGAACAGAAGTAAAATCTACAGATACAAGCTATCAAAATGTTTTTGGAAGGTGAAAAATGTACAGGGAAATTTGTAAACTGAGAACTCTGGCTAACTTTTATAGAAGGCAAGAACAAAGCATGCAACTAAAAACAAAAAAGGTGGGTTTAAAATCTGCTTGAGTCAGTGAGACCCTTCCACTTACATTCTACCTTCCTATCCCATGCTCCTTTTTCCTCACCTTATTTGTGGTGAAAGTGAACCAAATGACTACAGACACAAGGCTACAAGGCACAAGTATGGGAGAGAACCATTATACTGCAAGCAGGGAATTAAGCAAAATCCCAGTTATTTAACAATGCAATCGCCTACCTCCTTCCAAGAATTCTAGCAGACAGGTGTATAACCTACTCCATCCCCTGACAAAAATGTGGTAGATTTTTAGCTGTAGAAACTAAAGGCCCAAGAAACAATATCTTTAAACACTAATATTTAGAGCTTTTCTCACAATATGACCACATTCCCTATCCAGTCTTCAATTGACAAATCCCACCCATGTGTTCACAGAGTTTCTAATGTTTTATAACAACTCATGTTTCAATATGAACAGATCACCATGTTTGATGAAAACATAAACAGAAGACTAAAATAAAAATAAAAAAGAACTTGAACAACTTAAGAGTATAAAAGAAAACTTAAAAACAAGTGTAATTAGTATCAGAGAGATGAAAAAGGGTATTGTATCCATGAAACAATAGGAAGTTATTTAAAAAGGAACAGAGAAGAACAAGCTCTCAAACTGAAAACATTACAGCTGACATTAATCAACATTAAGAAGCTAGTTAAATCTACCCCCAGAAAGCAGTAAAAAAGACAATGAAAAATATAATAGGAAAGATAAGAAAATTGAGGTTCAATCGGGAGGCCTAATATACAATTAATAAAAGTTTCAGAAAAAAAATGAAAACTAAGAAAGAAAGTTAACAAGTAATACAAGAAAAAACTCCATAAAGGATGGATTTCCACATAAGAAAGGGTGGTGGGGGGTAGGGTTCAACTGCACTGATGATGTTTTATTTCTTGGGCCAGAGTGATTGTTATTATTCTTTATATCTGCGTCTGAAATATTTCATAGTAATTTTTTTAAAGAAAAATGATCCATCTCAAGGCACATTATCCTTGGTACTCAGACATTTCTATAGTAGAAATTCTGAAAGCTTCCAGAGAGAAAAAAGCAGAACACCTAAAAAAGATCAGGAATCATTATGGCATCGGATTTCTCAACAGCAACACTGTAAGTTTAAAGGCACTGAAGCAATGCCTTTATAAAGCTAAGAAAAATTACCTATCAATCAAATGTTACAGTTAAAGAAAAATTTTTCGGATGTGAGGATTGAGCTACTGAATTCAGGCAAGAGTCATGGAATGCCAGACAGGAGAAAGGACAAATAGAAACCCCAGGATACATGCGTGGATAAAAAGACCTATCAAAACAGGAAGATCCCTTGGCCAGGAGTTTGACATCAACCTGGAAAACACAGGAAGACCCTGTACCTTGCCCCGACCCCGACCCAAAAAAAGACATTTACACAAATGCTTACTGTAACACCATAATATTATAAAACTGTAAACAACCTCAATGTCCAAGAATAGGAGAATAAATAGTGAGTGTGATATTGTGCAATATGTATCTGGTCTTCATCCCTATTTCCTGAGATAGGGCCCCTAAACTTGTTATCTCCAAATAGCTCTATTTTTGTATGCTAATATTGACTGACAGGTTTAGAGCGGGGCTGATCACCTGAAAAATAAAGGTACAATTAGAGGGTTGGGACGGTCAGCCCTACCCCCACCTCCAGGGAGGGGTGCTAAAGGTCAAGCTGACCACCAACGGCCACTGGCTTAATCAATCAAGCCTACTTAACAAAGGCTTCATAAAAACTGAAGAGGTTCAGAGAGCATCTGGATAGCTGAACATGTGGAAGCAGACAGGAAGATGAACAGGAACTCATACACTTGCTGGGAGGGTGGCACACCCCAACTCTACGGGGAAAGAAGCTCCTGTGCTCGGGACCCTTCCAGACCATGCCCTGTGTTATCTCTTCATATGGCTGTTTATTTGCACCCTTTAACATATCCATCACACTAAACCCATAAACATAAGTATTTCCCTGAGTTCTCTGAGCTACTCTAGCAAATCCACTGAACTCAAAGAGGGGATCGTGGGAACCCCAACTTGAAGCCAGTTGGTCAGAAGTTCCAGAGGCCTGGACTTGTGACTGGTGGGAAGGAGGGGTCAATCCTGGGGACTGAGCCCTCTATCTGGGATCCAAAACTGACTCTGGGTAGTGTCGGAATTGAATTGTATGACACCCAGCTGGTGTCTGCTGAAGAACTGATTGCTTGCTTGCTGTGGGGGAAAAATCTCCCACATTTGGACAAAGAAGTCTTCTGTGTTGATTGTTGTTCTTTGAGAGCAGAGGAAAAGCAAAGTGTTCAAAAACAGAGATACAGTTGCCCAACAAAATACCAAATATAATGGTTAAAATTAATGTAGAATTACATGTATCAAAATAATCTTCAAAAACAATGTTGAACAAAAATAACCTACAGAATGATACACACAATACACTGTAGTTTTAAAATACAAAGGTACAAATATTATTTTTATGTTCATTTGGTATTAGTAAAATGTTAAAAGATAAAACGACATGATAAGCCACAAATTCAGAATAAAGATTTACTTCTAGGGAGAAAGGAAAAGTTTATTTAGAAAAAAAAAAGGGGAGGGGAAAGACACGAAGCAGAAATTCGCTTAATATATTTGATACTTTTAGTTACGTGGGGAGTGGGAACGGAGAAGGGAAAGGTTGGAGGGGTAGTAGCGGGTAACTGACATCAAAGATCCTAAGCTAATGGGTATAGAGTTTCTGTTTGGTATGAGGAAAAAGTTCTGGAAACGGTAGTGGTAATAGAACAATATATACACCCAATGCCACAGAATTATACACTTTAAAATGGTTAAAATGGTAAATTTTGTGTATATTTGACAAACGTTTTTTAAAAACCTTAGCAGGCTAAGGGATGGTATTCATAACACAAGTAGACAAATTAGCCTGACAAATTAGCCTTTGAGGAGGAGACAGAATATCTTCTCTACTGTAACAGGAGAGAATGAGGAAAAGATGTATACAGATAAAGTTTAAATGTATTTATGAAGAATAGGTAAACAAGCTAACCAAAGAAAAGAAGTAGGCTTCCCAGGCAATGTTTACAACCCAATGGGAAGCATTATAAAATGTTATGAAGAGACAAAGTCCCCAGTGATGGCCAATCAAAACATGATTTTTAAAAATTTGCACTTTGTAGAGGTCAGATAAGAGTATCTCTTAGTTTATGATGCTCTGAAATTCTAAAAAGATGCTATCTACAGGTCAAATGAAAGGAACTAGAATAATGGTAGATGGTATATGGTTTAAAACAGTGTTTCTTAAACTTGCCTGATCATAGGAATCAAGTCAGTCAAGGTACTTATTTCATGCCTCACTCCAGACCTCATGAACCAAAATTTCCAGAAGAGGAACCTGAGAGTCTAATGTATATTTGAACTAGCAACCCCAAATTATTCTTAGGATCTGGCAAGTTTGGGAAACTCTGGCCTGGAAATAGCACCTGAAAACAAAGAACAAGTTGAATTCTACCACTTTCCAGAGTTTATGTACTGGAGCACAGTGGAGGAAGAAACAGTATTGGGAAGACTGGAGGGAGGTAAGTACGAGACCAAAGAACAGAAAAAACTAAAGCTGCCATGGAAGCAGGAGACATAACGCCAACAGGAAAAACGCAGCCTTTGGTAAAATCAGAAGGCAAAGTGGGGAGGGGAGAAGGATGTGGCATCAAAGAGAAATACGCCTATTAAAAAAAATTGTAGTTAGTTTTGCATAAAATTTAATATATTTAAAATATCTATAAAATGTTAAACAATTATCTGTGAATATATATACTGCTGTCAATACATATGTAGTGTTTAAATTAGAAACTCAACTTCACAGTTATCCTGTATGAATTTCTGAATTAAGTAAGCTCAACTGTGTCCCCAATACATAGAGCTTCTACAAAGGACAATTATAAATCTGTTAATAACTCAGGAGAACACCAAGCTAAAAAAGCACTATGTGGAAAACCCTGTGTATGGGGGTTGAGAGCAGGTGTGGATTATTCCACAGAACTCACATTTCAGGAAGAAGCCTATTCAAGCTGACTTTTTAAAACACAGAAAGGAAAAAGCTAGCCAGCAATCTTCCTAACCTTGTGCCTTGTGAATAGAAAGGCATTCCTACTTTAAAATATATAGTGAAAAAACAGTGTGACTAGGTCAAAGTGAGTACTTAAAATAAGAGAAAAAAAAAAAGAATCAAGCCTACCATTTGTATTTATGCCATTTTATTTTATAAAACCTGCTACTTAAAATGATTATTTCTCCTTTTCTATAACACACTAATAATGCACACAGTTCCTTAAGGGTTTCTCAGCTATTTCCCAAGCTATATACTACTCTACTAGTTCTATTCTTATTAGTATTACCAATTCATTATAAAATGTTAATCAATCAAAGATCAGAGTGCATATAACAAGCCCATATAAGGCCTTGTCCCAACACACAACAAGGGAATAACATTTTTTGTTTTTCTCTGGAACCGTAGACACTAAAATTGTACACACCAATGCTACAGAACATTATCATTTTATAGAGTAATAAAAGTAATATAAGAAATAAAGCTACCTAAAGTTAAAAAGCTTTGATTCTCAGTGAAACCTCAAAATTATATATGAAAATTTTTGGAAAAGATACTTAAAACATGCAGATTTGCCAATCTCCCCTCCCCCCAGCAAACACATAGCACACACTCCTCTCCATGTACATCCTTCAATTACTTAGTTGCCAGAAGATCTCAGAGGTGATATTGAAAACAATTCCCTTTTAACTTCACTGTATTTTTAGTGTTTGTTATTATTTGCGTTTGCAATTTATGTATAGATTTTGAGACCTATATGGCCTTGGTGGTCCATTTACTAGCAACATCAGCATCCCAGAAAATGCAGACTATAAGCAAAGCTAGTGCTCACACCTGTAATCCGAACACGCTAGGAGGCCAAAGCAGGAGAATCCGTTGAGGCCAGGAGCTCAAGACTGGCCTAGATGACATAGTGAGACTCTGGCTCTATAAAAAAATTTTAAAATTAGCCAATTGTAATAGTACACACCCGTAGTCCTAGCTACTCTACTCAGGAGGCTGAGGCACTGGAAATAGCACCTAAAAGCAAAGAACAAGTTGAGTTCCACCACTTCCTAAAGTTTATGTACTGGGGTACAGTGGAGTAAGAAACAGTAGAAAGACTACTAGAGCCTAGGAGTTCAAGGCCTCAGTGAGCCATGATCACACTTCATGATCACACTTCAGCCTGGGCCACAGAGCGAGACCCCATCAAAGAAAGGAGAAGGAAAGGAAGGGAAGGGAGGGGAAGGGGAAGGGAGGAAGGAAGGAAACTCAACTTTATAAAGTTATCCTGTATCAACTGCTGAGAGTTAAGTAATCAAACAAGGATCAGCTTACTGTTTCAATGGACATATAAATTTTTCTGCTCTGGTATTAGAACATTTGAGTTTTCTAGAATGTTAAAAGAAAACCCTATATGTGGATCCTAGCTTTAGCCACCACAATAATTTAAAAATATAAAAATAACAGAAGTTTTTTCTTGCACATAATCTACATTTTACTTTCTCCTGCTTAGAGGAGCTGAGTTCTAAAGCTTCTCAAAGTTTAATGTGCATATGAATCACCTTTTAAAAATGCAGATTCTGATTCAGAAAATCTGGGTAAGAGCCCAGTCTACATTCCTAGCAAGCTCCCTGGTGGTGCCAAATTTATACATAGAGCAAACTTTTAGTAGCAAGGTTCTAAAGAAAAGGCATAATTTACAATAGTATTTAGCTGTCCACAGTTTGCAACACACTAATCTTGATAATGTCTCCAATTCAATTCCTAATTGATAAACCTACCATTTTCCCATCCTTACTTACTGGATCCTTCATATGGGTGAAATACAAACTTCATTCTTAAAATGTAGAAAACTTCTAGTCTTTCTTCTGCCTGCCTTTCTTTTTGGTCTTTTCCCATGTTCATCATACTTACTTGTGGGTGCATCACAAGATTCCACCCTTAGTTTCATCTCTTTTCCACTGCTACTGCTGGTTCCATCTTCTGCATCTCTGCATCTCCTGCATTAATGGGTTCAACTTCTACATCTCCAACCTAGACACATCTCTCAAACTTGGATCCATACATTCAATTCCTAAGAGTTCTTTTTTTTTCTTTTTTTCTTTATTGAGACTTGCTCTGTCACCCAGGCTGGAGTGAGTGGCGCAATCTTGGCTCACTGCAACCTCCACCTCCCAGGTTCACACCAGCATCCCGAGCAGCTGGGATTACAGGCGCCCGCCACCATGTCCAGCTAATTTTTGAATTTTTAGTAGAAATGGGGTTTCACCACTTTGACCAAGGCTGGTCTCAAAACTCCTGATCTCAAGCAATCTGTTCACCTCGGCCTCCAAACTGCTGGGATTACAGATGTGAGACACCATGCCCAGCCTCCTAACAGTTATTTCTAACTGTAAATTCCCACAGGTACCTTCAACTCAAAATATCTCAAACTGAACTCATCAACACCCTCTAGCCCTAGAAACCAGCTTTTTCAACCCTGTATTGGCTTTGACCAGCATCACCATCCACCCATTTGTCCAAATCACATCTGAAGACTATCTCTCTCTCTCACCAAGACTGGTTAAATCTCAACCTTTTAATTATTTCTCAAATTTCTTTCTTTTCTCTCTAATGTCAGTACCAGTTTGGACGTGGAGCATTTATGACATGGTTACTATTGTAACTAACTGGTATTCTTGCTTCCAATCTCACATCCTGCACCACCAATTCCATCCTCCACACTATTATGTAATCTTTGCAAACATAAATGGATAGCAAGCATTTCCCTATTAAAATTCACCAATGATTCCCAATTATCTTTAGGAAAAAGTACTAACTTTTTAAAAGCATGTCATCTAAGGCTCTTCACAATCCCAATCATGTCTCTCTCTCTCTGGTCTCAACTCCTTCCATCCCTTAACAGTCAGTGCATACTCTTGCCATGTCAACCTATTTGTAGCTCCCTCTAAGTGACACATTCTCAAATGCCTCTGTGTATTTGCATAGGCTGTTATTCACTTAAAATGTTCTTACCAAGTTAAGTATTAACATGCTTTCAAGATTGTACTCAAGCATCACATGGCTTAACATGCCTTTTCGAATTACCTCAGGTCTGCATTAGGTAACACAGACAGGGCCCCCTCTATTACAGGGTTTTCCCTATGCATACCTCTACTCAAATAGTACTCTGTATCATAATTGCTGGTTTACTCATCTCCCCCACTAGACTGAGCTCATCAATTAGTCCTTTTAAGAACACAGTGCCCAGTACATGGTAGGTTCTCAGTAAGTGCTTGCTGAATAAACTATCTTGAAATATAGTCACAAATAATTATTATGGCTACATATTCAAACTATAAATAACTTCCAATAACTATGTCTCTAAAGCAATAAAAAATTTATTTGACTTTATTTCTAGGTTTAACAGAACTTCACAAAATGTCAAAAGACTTCACGTAAGTCCAAACTGCCCTAGGTATTTGTTTAATTCCCAACGATCTAAAGGGATTTGTTAAAAATATTAGAAACAAAGCCTTTTGCATGCTGTTTCACACGGAGATACTTTAATTTCACTGACCACAGGGTTAGACAAATAAAAGCACTAATCTCTTCTCCATGGTAAAATGATGTGAACATTGTTCAGGTGGCCTGGGTTTGCATCTGGACTCTTCTACTTACTAGCTGTATGACCTTGGATAACAAACAATGAACATCTCCCAGCCTCAGTTTCTTCCCATGGGAAACACAGATAAAATTGCTTACCTACCTACCCACTAGGTTGTTTCAAATATTCAGATATGAATGTGAAAGCATTTCTATAAACCATGAAGTGCTAAATAAATTTCAACTACTGTGTTAACTTCTATCCCAACATCTGCTAAAGTTGCAAACTTAAAAGTTTAGTGGGCTAATCCAACCTCCCATATCCACACCATACTCTTCTCTAATGACCGAAAATTCATAAATAAAATTACGTTCCAGGACCACCAGAGCACAGGACTCATTCAACAGTCCTCAATATTCTTATGTAGTTGAAGTGTTTAATATCTAATTTAATCATAATCTGAAATGTTCTTAAAAAGTGGTTATTTTTTAAGTCTCAAAGTAAGTATCAAGGTAAGTTGTTGGTACAGTCATTTAAATTTCAGCTCCATTTTAAAAAATTCATTGGAGGACAAAAATCAGCAGGGAATATTTCAAGATATTTTCTTTTATTAACTATTTAGACTGGATACTGTCTGTTGACATACAAATTTGATCCACTTTAACTAATATGAATGTTAAAAAGTCACCCTTACAAAACTGGGACAGTTTTCCCCCAAATTTCTGGCTTATTTCTCAGAAATGCTTGTTGGTCTATCAAAAGAGAAAATTTGCTGCATTTTTCTAAACTAAAAAAATGATAGAGCATGTTGATTCTGCTCTCAGCAATATCTTTCCTTGTTAAATAGGGAACTTATGGGGATTATGGACTATATCAGGAGAAATGTTTTCTGTCTCATCTGCAATATTTATAAAAATAGGATTCCTTGACCTTCAAAGGGCAAAACTTAAAAAAAAAAAATGAAAATGAAAAAAGAAAATCTACTACAAAAGTCAGCACTTCGGTACCTGGTTGTGGTAACAAGGCCAAAATCCAAGACGAAGCCCTTTATTGCACATGGTGTTCCAACATCTTGGGCAGCCCCATCTTGTGCGACCTCTCCACATTGGCTGCTCCTGCTCTCTCTACTGCAGAGAGAACTCCAATTAGAGAAATTCTGAAGCTCATAAATCTAAACTGGATACTCCCCTCATTGGAGGCAAAGATGGTAAGACTCACTAAAAAGATTCAAGTTAGAGGAGGTTTCAAATAAATCTAAGTGGCTTGAAACCACTATAATTCAGGCAGCTGAGAGTCTTATTACGGCAACAATCTATTTATCTAAAAAAAAAAAATTAAGGGAAAAGAATGGCAGCAAATTACTAGACCTGAAAAAACAGAACATATAATCATAAAAGTTTAAAAACTGAAAGTCTCCACTAAAGTTGAATTTATAATATATACTGCAGAAACTTATAGCTGACCATTTACATTCAATTCTTATGAGAAAAGCAAGTAAGAAAAAAACTAGGACACGTTATTAACTTCTTATTCCCTAAATTAACTTCACTGAAAAAAATGTTTGGTTAAAACCACTGGTTAAGAAGCAGACGTTTCCCTGCTGACTTAAGCCTAGCTGCCCATGCAAGGCTTCAAAAAATGTCTTCACCTACAACAATGTATAGGCAGAAGGAGCAGAGGCTATGGTGGTCTTCCTAATGACACTTCCAAGTCACATAAATGGGGTATATTTCTGGGATGGACTGCCAACAAGTTACTGAAAGAGATATTAAAAACCCCAAAAACCTGGCATATAAACAGGCCCATGCCCTCACGTGTTTTATTATGATATAAAAGCAAATCTTAACTAAAGTTATCCTGAGACTAACAGATCTCAATCACATCCTCCATACTAACATTACCTGATTTGTGAAAGACCAGGTAAGTTTTCAAGCTAGTTTTCCATAAAGATTTGTAATGATGCATAACATGTATAAAGCATTCCTTCCAGTAAATAAGAAGCCCCACCCGAACTCAGTAATTAAGATTTTTCAATTAGAGGAAGAGACAAACAATTTGAAGCACCTTTATTACCATAAATTTGTTATCAAAAATGTGCTGGTATGTGCTGTGTGACAGAATGAGGTTAATTCTGTTTAGAATCATATTTACTAAATAATTTTAACAACAATTTTTATCTTACCTGAGTGTGAAAATTTGAAATGGTGGTTGTTTCAATATCTTTCTTGCCCAGAATTTCCATTTTCACTGGAGTGTTGGGGAAATTAAAAGCAAAGTAGTCCAAGAAGTCTGGGAGATAAGCAGCCGCTCCATGCACTATTGCTAAAGCATAGTAAGCAGCATTTTTCTCATTTTCACTGAATGTCAAAGCAAGAAACTCCTCAGAAAATCTCTCCATCTCCATTGGAGACAAAAATGAGAGTTCATCCATGTAAGCATGAAGGACAAGAGCACCACCATTGGACTGGTGTTCCTCATGAATAAAGTTGCTAAATTTAGTACCTGTTTTTAAGAAATTTCTACGAATAGAATGTTCCTGGTGAGTCATAAAAGGTGTTTGTACTCCCTGGGGTACCCGATATTCTTGCATACCCAAATTTAATCGGCACAGCTGTTCATCTTTCAGATACCTGAAGGACTCCTTACTAAGTCCTGAAGTGCTATTTATTTGTCCTTGGGTGAGAATTTCTTTACTGATGCGGGTCAGGCCAGCACAGACGGTTTGTACTTCCTTATTGTACATTTTAAGGCGTCTTCCTCGCATGTCTTCTCGGTGTTTCTTTTTCTTTTTCTTCTTTATTTTCTTCAAGACAAAATCATCAGCTCTCTGGGTTTTACCATTTTCATCTGGTGTTTCTGGCCACAATAATTAAAAAGAAGTTAGTTGCTAGGACAAGTGTCAACATACAAGCTTCTTAAGGTACTTGATCTCATTAAACAGCCTATCCTCAATTTCTCTGAATTTGCTATTACAACTCACGTGTTTAGAAAACAAATGAGACAGAGATCTTAAAATATAATAATACTCTGGATTGAAGAAAAGAATAAAATTGAAGGTATCCATTTTTCAAAGCAGTATATTACTGATAATGGAGAAAAATCAGAAATAATTCACACATCCAAAAAAAACAGAATGGTTAAATAAATCATGATATAGCAATGGTATGAAACATTATACGATAGCTAAATATGATCCTGAAATCTATGTAACAACATAGATCCTTCTGTTCAGTTATCATCATAAAATTTAAATTTAAGCTAGGCATATTTTGCTGTAAGCCTATGAATTACTATGATACATACAGGCAAATCAACAAAGGCAAAGTAAGCCATGAAATATCATTTTTTCCTATCAAGTTGGCAAAGTGTGCAGTTTCCGGTCATTCTCAACTACTGCTGCTGGAAGTATAAACTGGTACAACTTTCTGAAGGGCAATTTCATGATACGTGTCAAAAGTCTTAAAAAATATTTCTAATCCGCAGACCCAGAAATTCCACTTCCAAGTAAAAATTAGCTAAGAAAATAATTGAAGATTATATAAAGATATCCATGACAGTATTATTTAAAACAACACAACAGGGAATGCTCCTAAATGTCTAATAACAGGGGACTGATTAAACTCTGATGGTTACATATTATAAAACACTACCTAGCCATTATAAACTACATTATAGATGAAAAAACTGACATAAAAATTAGAAGGTTACAAAATGCTTCGATTGTCATTCTTTCAGAAAGCCTTTTCTTCCCCTCCCAATCTGGATAGCTACTCCTGCTACGGGGCTCCCTTAAGCTTTGTATCCCCATCTCAGCACTTATACTTTGTGTCATTAACATTTCATTTTACACCCTCCCCTAGACTGCCAGCAATCTAAGTTCAGGGATGTATATCTTACCTTTCTCTCCTGAGCACTTAACACATGTACATTCTGATCCCATTTTTATATAAACATTCATTCATCGAAACATTTAAGTAGCTACTAAGTGCTAGGTATACTTCTGAGCACTAGGACCATAGTGCTGACTAGGACATACACAATCCCCAATCTCTTGGATCTTTTTCTCCCCGGTTTTTTAGGAGTATGGAGTCTTGATATGTTGCCCAGGCAGGTCTCAAACTCCTGGGCTCAAGCTATACTCCTGCCTCTACCTCCCTAAGTGCTGGGATTACAGATGTCAGCCATGGTGCCTGGCATCTCTTGGGTCTTATGATCTAATTGTACAAGAAAAAGAAAGTACCAGATAGTGATAAGTGGGATGCATTAAGTTTGGGGGAAGCTCTTTTGGGGAGGTAACATTGAGAGTGATTCCTAAAGAATAAGACAAGCAAGGCATGTAAAAGTCTAGGAGAAAATATTCCCAGAAAGAAGAAAAGGACCTAAAGAGATGAAAAAGTCTGTCTGATCTATAGATGCTTTACACACACACACACAAACACACACACACACACACAGAAAAATATCTGGAGAAATATATACCAAGCTATTAATGGTAGTTATCTATTGGTGGTAGAATTCTAAATGTCTAGCTTCTTTTCTGCTTATCTGTATTTTCTAATTTTCTACAATAAACATATTACTTTTATAATTTAAAAACTTATTCTTAAGTTTTAAAGGATTATCATGGATTGACAAGCCCAAGATGGAATGGCATCTTTTATTTACTAGTTGGAAAATATACCTAGCAGGAAACTTTCAGGATTAAATACCAGGTACAGTCCTGACGAACCTTCAAGTTTGGTCTAGTATTTACTGCATAGAATTTACCCACCAAACAATCGTTTTTTCTAACATAATTGAAGTAATTTGGAGTTAAGACAAATATTCCAATTAATCCTATTATTACATCTAGAAAAATAAGTTCAACAAATTTTAGAGTTAAGAATTTACTTGGTACAATATGTAAATATATGACAGTTCCAGTACGCCATATAAAATCACTTCAAGTCAATTAGCTACTACAAGGGTTACGAAACCTTCTAAAGAAAATACTTAAAAAAGCAAGTCAAAGACTTTACTAATGCCAAATAACTTTCATTGTATTTAATATTTCCTTCTAAGAACAATAAAATGAAAACCCTTTATTTGCAAATATCACTTGTAATTAAACTGTGATAAGATACCAAAATTTACATATAATCAGAATACTGTTAACCTGGCAAGAGAAAAAGTCATCTTTTATTCTATATACAACTAAATGTTTGAGATATTTGAGAATTAAACACTTAGTAATAGTCATTTATTTGGTAAGTATACTTCTTAACAAATAAAATTCATCTAAATACTTTCCCCAATATCAAATCAGTAATTTAGGCAATTCTCCCAAGCAACTAAATGTTAATGCCATTCAATATAAAAGTTAGACCAATTTAAAAATAGTCATCTAATTACCCTCTTCTATTAATGTTTTAGCAATTTCACAGGAAAACAAGAAAAGAAAATTATCTCCAAATAGATTTTGTTATTTTAAGCTTCGGAAGAGGTATTTGGTATGCAGAAAATGAATTGTGACCTAGATCTGCCACTGAAATTAGCACCAAGAAAGAACTGCGTTGATTGTAACACATTTTCTATATTACTATCAACTTTCCAGTGGTATTTCTAACATGGCCAAGTCTCTGTGGGTTTCACTTATATGGGTTTCACAAAATTCACTTATATGAAAACCATTCAATTAGTCCAACATGGCCCATCTCAAAAACAACAACAAAAAAAGAGAAAACCGCTGTATAAAGAAAAGAACCTTACATTGTAATCTCATAAATCAACATGATAAAAATTTTAAATATGAAGTAAATTTCAATCTATCTTCTCACTAATCCTGTTTTTCAATTTTTTTTTTTTTTTGAGACAGAGTCTCTCTCTGTTGCCCAGGGTGGAGTGTAGTGGCGTGATCTCGGCTAACTCCAGCCTCTGCCTCCCAGGTTCCAGAGAGTCTCCTGCCTCGGCCTTCTGAGTAGCTGGGATCACAGGCATGCACCACCACACCTGGCTAATTTTTTGTATTTTTAGTAGAGACAGGGTTTCACCATGTTGGCCAGGCTGGTCTCAAACTCCTGACCTCAAGTGATCCACCCGCCTCAGCCTCCCAAAGTGCTGCGATTACAAGCGTTAGCCACCACGCCTGGCCTCAGCTTTTGACTTTTATCTAACTTAGGGTAAGATACAGAAAGCTTGACTTTTTTTACAGAGAAATTTAAGACTACCTGTTTCATACTGGCTAACAAATCTCCATGAGTAAACAAAATTTATTATTGAATTACCGTGGTGGCAACTAATTGAGAATGGCATATGTATAAACAAGTTATTAAAGGTTATTATCAAACACTGGCCACTGTTGCTTTATGAGAAAAATAACAATTGCCCTGCCTTGAATTTAAAACGTTATTTGAAAGTCAATGTCCAAAGTCTTCTTCACAACTTTTCTATTTCTGGTTTTAGCTTTCCAACAGAGAATCTATTCAGCACATTTTTAGTATTTCCCCATAGTGCAAAAGCTAAAATTTATTGACTATAGTTCTTTATAGAAAAAGAGCCAATCTACACTATACCTGTGATTAAGAAAAGCTTTCACATATCCAACTGTGTGATTACATACAAAGAGAAATACATAATTCTACAGAGGAAGATACAAACATTCATTTAAGAAACAAATTGCTGGCTGTCTTTAAAAAGGTCATTATTAATACATGATGTTATTAATAAGATCCTCATATGTGCTAATACTACCAATATTATCAATTATTGTCATCTGATTTCACACAATTGAAAGTTTTCATTAATACAAAAAAACAGCTTTCCACATTATTAAGTTTTTTGTTGTTTTTTTTTTTGATAGGGTTTTACTCTCACCCAGGCTGGAGGGCAGTGGCGCAATCTCAGCTCACTGCAACCTCTGCCTCCCAAGTTCAAGTGATTCTCCCACCTCAGCCTCCCAAGTAGCTGGGACTGCAGGTGCACATCACCATGCCCAGCTAATTCTTGTATTTTTTGGTAGAGGCAGGGTTTCACTATGTTGGCCAGGCTGGTCTCAAACTCCTGACCTCAAGTGATCTATCCGCCTCGACCTCTCAAAGTGCTGGGATTACAGGCATAAGCCACCATGCCCGGCCTACAAAACTTAAGGTCTTAACAGCAATTCTTATACTTGAATTATGGCTTAGAAGTCAAAAAAAAAAAAAAAAAAAAGGTAGTATCTTCAGTTCGTAAAAATCATGGTAGATGAACAAAAGCAAAACAAGTGTAATTGCTTACATCTTATTATTCATGATTTTTTAAAGGACTAAAGTTGTTTTCTGAAAATAAATTATTTTCAGTCTTCTTGAGAGTTCTTCCAGTTCTATATAAATACCTGACTAAAAAGGAAAAACAAAAAACTACTCATTTTGAAAGCCAAACATTTGTGAATCATTGTATGTTTTTAATACTGCCTTACTTTACCCACCATCTCTCTATATTATGGTGTTTTAAGAGCGCTGTCTAGGTTTAATTCCCTGTTCTATAACTTTCTAGCATACTTTCTAGAAGTATAACTTTTTTTCCCTAAGCCTTTACTTTTTTTTTTTTTTTTCTTAGAGCAGTTTCAGGTTCCTAGAACTATAACCACACCTGGCTCCCACAAATACACAGTCTGTCTCCCTGATTATCATCACCCCCAGCCAGAGTGGAATATTTGTTACAACTGATAAGTCTACACTGACACATCATTATTCGCCTGCCCCCAGTCCATGGTTTACATTCAGGTTCACTCTTGTTGTACATTCTGTGGGTTGGGATAAATGTATGACATGTATCCACCGTTAATTAAGTTGCATAAAGAGTAGTTTCACTGTCCTATAAAATGCTCTGTGCTCTGCCTATTCATGCATCCCTCTCTAAAACCCCTAGCAACCACTGATATTTTAACTTTCTTGATAGTTTTGCCTTTTCCAGAGTGTCACATAATTGGAATCATAAAATGTGCAGCCTTTTCAGAATGGCTTCTTTCACTTAGTAATATGCATTCAAGGTTCCCCATGTCTTTTTATGGCTTGATAGCTCATTTCTTTTTTTAGCACTGAATAATATTCTACTGTCTGGATGTACCACAGTTTATACATTTACCTACTGAAGGACATTTTGATTGCTTCCAAGTTTTGGCAACTATGAATAAACATATTATAAACACCTATCTACAGGTTTTTGTGTGGACACAAATTTTCAGCTCCTCTGGGTAAATATCAAAGAGTATGACTGCTGGATCATATAGTATGTTTAGTTTTGTTAAGAAACTGCCAAACTGTCTTCCAAAGTGGCTGTATCATTTTGTATTCCCAACAATAATGAATGAGATAGCATATCTTTTTGCAAGTTATTTCTTTGCACTGCTTCTCATTGGTAAAACTGGAGGGAAGAACAGTATCTCGTTATAAAATTAGTGTGCAGAGTAAATGAAAAATGCATGTAAAGTACTTATAATAGTCCTAGAACATAATAAATACTCAATACATCTTAACTACTATTATTGCCAAAAACAGTTGAATTCTAGAGGCAGTAGAGTGTACTATTTAAGATAAGAACAGGTGCTGTACAGTTAGATAGACCTAAGTCAATGTCCCAGCTCTATTGTTTACTAAGGTCTCTGGGTAAGCTCATAAATCTCTTTAAATCTAAATTTTCTCATCTTAAAATGTTATAATAGGCCAGGTGCAGTGCCTCATGCCTGTAATCCCAGCACTTTGGGAGACTGAGGCAGGAAGACTGCTAGAGTCCAGGAATTCAAGACCAGCCTGAGCAACACAGCAGGACCCCATTTTTACAAAAAAAACAAAAAAAAAAAAATTAGCTGGGCTTGGCGGTGCATGCCTGTAGTCCTAGCTGCAGGAGTGAGCTAGGCTTAGCTACAGACTGAGGTGGGAGGATCGCTTGAGCCCAGGAGTTCGACGTTACAGTGAGCTATAATCACTTCACTACACTCCAGCCTGGGCAACTCTGTCTCAGAAAAAAAAAAAAAAGTTATTAATTCTAGAGTCTATCTCACAGAGTTATTTTAAGGATTAAATGAGACAATGACTATAAGGCCCTCATCACAATATGTGACACACAATAAGCCTCTTATCATCTTGATTATCAAGAGAAACACACAAGAAAGATCTCTGAAAGAGGAAAGAAAACTTATTTGCCAAGTGTCTAATAGGGACCATATATGTTATTTTATTTTAATCTTCAAACCAATGAAGTACGAAGAAAGAAACAGCCTGAAACAAGATATGTAATTTATATTAGGTCACAAAGCTAGTACACAACAGCCAAGATTCAAACTTCTCACCTATCTGACTCCAAAACAAATTCTTCAAACATACTGCACCCTACACTCTCTTCCTTTCTGCCTCCACTATCAGACATCTCCCTGCAACACTCCCATTAGATGATTAACTAAGATTATCTGGTTACAATTAATGGACCTGAGGTAGCTCGGAAGAAAGGGAGTAATACTTCAACAAATATCTTAACTTAGTGCCATTTCAAAATTTTTCGTGCCCTTCAAGGTGTTTTTGCCTCTCTCAGGGTGAGCAGGGAAAAATATTAGTCCCTACAGCTGTTGTTCTGATAAATAAGATTATCTGTTTATTTCAATTCCCTTATAATCCCAATGATTCTCCATTGCTAACATCAAAAAAGAAGTGTTTCTGGACTTAAAATCCCTGCTTTTTGACATGAGAGAAAATTTCCATTAAACGTCTGGCTCAGGAACACTTACACTCAGTGATAGCAGTTAGGCAAGTGGACAAGAGTAAAAAAAAAAAAAAAAAAAAATTGAGAAAGGAAAGATGACTCACAAGAGCATACATATGAGCAATCCGGTCATGTAATGACATTGGAGAAGACAGCCTATGGGGGCTGTCCTTCCTTTCTTTCCTTTTTAACAACTTATTAAAATCATGAATTTACTAACAATAATTAAAAACAAGCATTACTTCTTTTCATGGATTTTTAAGGAAGTATGTTTGTCCTATTTTTTTTTTTGAAATGGAGTCTGACTCTGTCGACTGGGCTGGAATGCAAGTGGCGCAATCTCAGCTCAGTGCAACCTCCGCCTCCCAGGTTCAAGTGATTCTCCTGCCTCAGCCTCCCAAGTAGCCCAGCTAATTTTTTGTAGAGACAGGGTTTTACCATGTTGACCAGGCTGGTGTCAAACTCCTGACCTCGTGATTTGCCCGCCTTGGCCTGGGATTATAGGCGTGAGCCACCGCGCCCAGCCTGTCCTATGTTTTTATGAGCAATAAGAGGGAGAGAAAAAAATTAAGATTTCAAAACACATAGGTAACCGCCAGTTTAGTTAGACTCAAGCCTATTGCCTATATGAAATAAAAACAACATTTAAATATCTCTGTTAAATAATCAACCCCAGTGTGCATAGCAGAGAGGTCAACTGGGCCATGAGGGAAAAAAACTGAGTTCTGTATTCAGCTCTATCACTAACTAAAAAATTTTAAGCATTTCACTTCACCTCTCTGAAAATCACTTTACTTTCTGTTTTAAAGATGAACAAGTTTACCCTAGCATTTACAGATTAAATTTTTGTTTCAACTGTTTATGAACAACTCCAAATGTCTGAGATTGTAATAATTTGTAATTAGTCTCCACATGAATTCAGATTAAATACTGTTGAACTGCTGTGCAGGAAGGAACATGTCTCTTAAGTGAACTCAAGGGTGGCAAACTTCTCTAAAGAGCCGAACAGCAGGCTTTGCAGGTCTTATGGTCTCTGTCTCAATTACTGTATTCTGCTACTGTAGTGCAAAAACTACCATAGACAATATATATGAATGAACAGAGCTATATTCCAATAAAGCTTTATTTCTGGACACAGTTTAAATTTCATATGATTTCCATGTGCTACAAGGTCGTTCCAACTATTTTAAACTGTAAAAACCATTGTTAGGCCAGGCGCAGTGGCTCATGCCTATAATCCCAGCACTTGTGGGAGGTACATCACCTGAGGTCAGGAGTTTGAGACCAGTCTGGCCAACATGGTGAAACCCCACCTCTACTAAAAATACAAAATTAGCTGGACGTGGTGGTGGGCGCCTGTAATCCCAGCTACTCAGGAGACTGAGGCATAAGATTCCCATGAACCCAGGAGGTGGAGGTTGCACTGAGCTGAGATCACACCATTGCACTCCAGCCTGGCACAGAGCGAGACTCTGTCTCAAAAAAAAAAAAAATCATTGTTACATTACAGGTTGTACTGATTTTTGAAAAAAGTGCAAAAGCAATTCAATGGAAGATTAATCTTTTCAACAAAAGGTGCTAGAGCAACTGGATATTCTTAGGCAAGAAGAAAAAAAATGGCGGCCTAAACCTCACACCTGTACAAAATTAACTCAAATGGATGACAGATTAAAATACAAAAGTTAAAATTATAAAACTTTTAGAAGAAAACGAAGGAGAAAATCTTTGGGATCTAGGACTTGGTATGTTAGATATGATGCCAAAAACATGATCCATTAAAGATAAAAAAAACTTAGTAAATTGGATATCAACAAAATTTAAAACTTTTGCTCTGTGAAGTATCCCACTGAGAAGGTAGAAAGGACCAGGCACAGTGGCTCCTGTCTGTAATCCCAACACTTTGGTAGGCCAAGGCAGGAGGATCACTTGAGCCCAGGAGTTTGAGACCAGCCTGGACAACATAGAGAGATCCTGCCTCTACCAAAAACAAAAACAAAAATTAGCCAGGTGTGGTGGTGCACATGTGTGGTCTCAGCTACTCAGGACATTGAGGTGGGAGGATCACTTGAGCCCCAGAGGTTGAGGCGAGAGTGAGCCATGATCACATCACTGTGCTGCAGCTGGGTAACAGAGTGAGACCCTCCCCAAAAAAACAAAAACAAACAGGCTGGGCGTGGCAGCTCATGCCTGTAATCCCAGCACTTTGGGAGATCAAGGCGGGTGGATCACCTGAGGTCAGGAGTTCAAGACCAGCCTGACCAACATGGCGAAACTCCATCTCTACTAAAAAATACAAAAATTAGCTGGGCATGGTGGCAGATGCCTATAATCACAGCTACTCGGGAGACTGACATAGGAGAATCACCTGAACCCAGGAGGTGGAGGTTGCAGTGAGCCAGGATCCTGCTACTACACTCCAGCCTGGGCGACAAAGTGAGAATCCATCTCAAAAAAAAAAAAAAACAACCAAAATAACAAAAATAAAAACAAGCAAACAAACAAAAAGGATGGAAAGACAAGCAACAGATTGGAAGAAAATATGTGCAAACTATACAAAGAAGCTGCACCTGTGATCTACAAAAAATTATCAAAACCCAACAATAAAAAATATACAATTCAAGGGCCGGGCGCAGTGGCTCACGCCTGAAATCCTAGCACTTTGGGAGGCTGAGGCGGGTGGATCACCTGAGGTCAGGAGTTCAAGAACAGCCTGGCCAACACAGTGAAACCCCGTCTCTACTAAAAATATAAAAAAGTAGCTGAGTGTGGTGGCAGGCACCTGTAATCCCAGCGACTCGGGAGGCTGAGGCAGGAGAATCGCTTGAACCCGGGCGGCAGAGGTTGCAGGGAGCCGAGATCGTGCCATTGCTCTCCAGCCTGGGCAACAAGAGCGAAACTCTGTCTCAAAAAAAAAAAAATTATATATATATATATATATGTATACACACACACACACACAAAATTCACTTAGAAAATAAGCAAAAGGTATAGAGACATTTTACTGACCAGGATATATAGACAGCAAATGATGATATGAAAAGATGTGTAATATTACTAGCCATTTGGCAAATGCAAATTAAGATCATGATGATATATCACCACACGCCTATTAAAATTGCTAAAATAAAAATAGTGACAATACCAGATACTGGCAAGAATATGGAGAAACTGGATTTCTCTTACACCGCTGACAGGAATGTAAAATGTTACCGACACTCCAGAAAACACTTTGGCAGTATCTTAAAAAACAAACAAACAAAATAAATACATATAGTCATCCTTGGTATCCATGGAGGATTGGTTCCAGAGCCTCCCAGGGCAACAAAATCCAAGATGATCAAGTCCTTCACATAAAATGGCATAATAATTGCTTATAACCTATGCACATTCTCCCCTATATTTTAAATCATCTCCAGACTATTTATACCTAATACAATGTAAATGCTATATAAATAATTGTTATACTGTGTTGTTTAGGGAACAGTGACAAGAAAAAAAAAGTCTGTACAAGCCCAGTACAGACAATGTTTTTTTGAAAATATTTTCAATCCCAGGTTGGCTGAATCTATTGATGTGGAACCCATGGATACAGAGGGCTAATTGTATTTACCATACAACCAAAGAAATGAAAAGTCACATGCACACAAAAACCTGAACACCAATTTTCATAGAAGCTTTATCTATAACAGCCAAAAACTAGAAATAATCAAAATGTCCTTTCTTTTTTTTTTTTGTATTCTTTGTCTTTATTTATTTTATTTTATTTTATTTTATTATACTTTAAGTTTTAGGGTACATGTGCACAATGTGCAGGTTAGTTACATATGTATACATGTGCCATGCTAGTGTGCTGCACCCATTAACTCGTCATTTACCATTAGTTATATCTCCCAATGCTATCCCTCCCCCCTCCCCCCACCCCACAACAGTCCCCAGAGTGTGATGTTCCCCTTCCTGTGTCCATGTGTTCTCATTGTTCAATTCCCACCTATAAGTGAGAACATGCGGTGTTTGGTTTTTTGTCCTTGCGATAGTATACGGGAATGATTCAATAGGTGAACCATGGTACATCCATACCATGGAACACTATTCAGCAATGAAAAAGAGGGATGGATCTCAGGGACATCACGCTGAGTGAAAAAGGGCAATCTCCAAAGATCACACACTGTATGATTCAACTTATATAATAGTCTCAAAATGACAAAATTACAGAGATGAAAAACAGGTTAGTGGCTGCCAGGGGACAGGGACAGTAGAGAGACAGAGGGAGTGCCTAAGGCTGTAAAGGGTTTGTGGTGGTGGAATAGTTCTGTATCTTGATTTGTAGTGGTGGTTGCACTAATCTACATATGATAAAATAGCGTATAACTACATATACATTGTACCAATGTCAATTTCCTGGTGTTGATATTATACAATAGTTATGTAAGATGTAGCCACTGAGGGAAACTGGTAAAAGGTAAGGACTTCACTATGTTTGCAATTTCCTGTGAATCATTAATTATCTAAAAAAAAAAACAGTTAAAATAGTTTCCAAAAATCTGAGGATAAGTGAAGGAAGGACATAGCTTTGTAAGTAACAAGAATCTACCCACTCTCCTTATTAATCTTAGAGTTGTTTTAGGGACCATGCATAATAAAATAATAAAGGCTGGTTTTAACTAAGTGCCTACAATGAGCCAGGCACTGTTGTAAGTACTTTCACACAATGCCCTATTTAATCCATACGAGGTCCTTATAAATGAAATACCACAACCCCATTTTACAGACAGGAAAAGTGCAGTTGAGAGAGGGTAAAGCAATTTGTTCAGGCTCGCACAGTGTTAGAGCCATGATTTAAACTCAGATTAATACCAGAGGCATGCCTCCTGCATACCACTGTAACAATAAAGATGTTCAGAGGACAAAAAAGGTATCAGTCAAACTATGTGCAAAAGCCTGGATTAAACAAAGTTAAACCAGTTTATTTTCTGTAGGGTTTTCAAAACTTTTAAAATGCCAGTTTGCCAATTCATGTTACATATGTAGAAGGCTACAGTATACAGTTTTTCTCAAATGTATTTGACCAAAAAATTCTTTTTCACCCAAAATATAGTTTGGGTATATAATCCAACAATCTCTCAGCCAAAAGTTAAAATGTTTAAATGGGCTTATCTTAACCCACTTCTCTTCTTCACATGTTGGCAAACTACAGATATTTAGAGTGGTGTTGTCCAATATGGTAGCCACTAGCCATATGTGACTAATTATAAATTAATTAGAACTAAATAAAATCAAAATTTCAGTTCCTCAATCACGCCACATTTCAAGTCTGTTCAGGAACCACATATGGCTACCATATTGGTCAGCACAAATACAGAAAATTTCCATCATCTGAGAAAGTTCTATCAGTCAGCATTAGGTCAGAAGTGTGTTTTTTAAAGAACATGGGGCCTGTGCAATCTTCAGAGAAACAGATTGTAAATTATTACACACGTTATTGCCACTATCCCCAATAAAACAGGGCCAGGTCAGAGATCCTTGATGATATAAAGCCACTGTAATGTCAAAGCACAGGGAAAAGGTAAACAAAGGAGTGGAAAAAATGAATAGCAGGAAGAGAAAGCAACATCATGAAGCCTGGAGATGAAGCTTGAAGCAGGATTCAGGAGTCTGGGTTCTACTCCCTGTTATACCAATATTCACCTTTTTAAAAAATATTTAATTTTTTTGCACTTCGTGCGAATTAACTGTGATTTGATTAAACAGGCCTCTTTACTACTTTGGGCCTCAGTTTCCTTTTCTACAATACAAATTTAAGCCAGAGGATCACTGATTCCCTCTAGTTCTGTACAGTTAAAACACACACACGCACACACACACACGAAATGAGAAAGTGGGAATAAAGGTAAAAACAAAAAGAGAGCAAGATCATTGCATATTGGTGGTGAAAACTGGCAGTCCTGTCATCTTGCCACAAGTTCTACTCCCAAGGATAAGATTTGGATGCCACCAAATGAATAAAAATTTAATGCTATTCAATAAATACTTATTGAGCAACTATTTGCAACGAACTACAGTATTCGGAAATAGCACCACCAAAAAAAATGATTAGCCTTAAGACTCAATACGTGGAAAGAATGCAAGACTCACAAAACTTTAGGTTGAAAGATTGGCTCATTAAAATGTAATAACCTAACTGGTCCAGTACTAAGAAACAAGTATTTCAAATATTCCTGAGGAAAAACAACTAGCAAATTATATAAAATAATATATAAAGTAAAAACATACGGCATAATCAAAAGCATCACATTTCTTCCACAAAGAATATAAATAAATGCTACAGGTACTTGGGAACAGGAAGACATCAGTTCTGGCCAATCTAATTTTTCTAGAACCCACATTTAATTGGATACTCTGACATTTTCTAGTAAAATATTCTTGAGGGCTATTGGAATTAACAGATCCACAAAGTGTGCTAGACAGAATCAAATGCAACTGAAATTCCGGCCTCTACTATCTACCGCACAAATTCCCACTTTTCAGAGGCACTGTTGGTCCTATTTCCTAGTATCAAAGGGTAGAGAAAACCTTCCACACGCCTATTCTAAGAATTTAAATAGCTAATATGAAAACTTTAAAATGATTTTTACCTCTAGATTAAAAAGAACCAAGATAAACTGCGTCTGATATTTTACCTTGCAGAAGCTAAGTCAACCAGTGAGTCGTGTAACCTTTGTATGAATTCCCTCCTGAAAGACTGGAACCATACCCCTGACTATTCTGGAGCAAGGGAGAGCAGATACTAAAGCTCTCCAGCAAGCAAAACAAGGAGAAGGGATTTTAGCAACATGCCTTTTCTTTGGAAAGGCATTTTTTTAGTACCCCACCTACTAATCTAACGCAGCGCGGAAACCTTGCAGAATTTGAAAACAAATGCTGAGAGGCTCCGGGGGACTGGTAAAGGGATTAGCAACTGACAGCTCGGCCTCGGAGCGAGACGCCTCAAGTAGTTAGATCAAACCGTGTCAACGATCTGAAATCCAGGGTCCACCCCAGTGAACTTAGGGAAGTACAGCAGCAGAAGGTAAGCAGGGGTTTGGCGTCTTTCAGTCCTAAAGATGCGGGATATCGGAACTGAGAGAGACCTAGAACCCAAGCCGGGCAGTTTGCCTGCTCTCACCTCTCTTGGGGGCTTTGATCAGAGGCACCCCTCCAGTCCTCTCGCCGTTTTCCTGCTTGTCCTTGTGTTTGAGATCGGTTCCGCAGGAGCTGGGATCACCATCGGAGCCGCGGTGGTGATGGTGCTTGTGCCGCTCCTTGTGGCCCTTATGCTTGGGCCCGGCCGCGCTCACCGTCAGAGGCGAGAAGGTGAAGAGGGCCGAGGTGCTTGGGGCCGGGAGCGGGGCAGCGACAGCAGGCCCGGCGGGTGCCAGCGAAGGTGGCGGCGGAGGCGGCAGGAGAAGAGGCTCAACAGGGCCTGGGACAGTTGGGGCTGCATTCGTTGGCGGCAGCGGCCCAGGATGTTGGCGGCTGCGACGCCGCCGGTGAGGGGGAGCGAGAGGGGGCTCCTGGCTCGGCCGCCCCCGCTTCTCCTGAGACCCCCCACTGCTAGATCGGCGCTGCCGTTTCACTCCCCGCGGGGAGACCCCAGCATGAGGTTTCTCCTTCCCCTCTTTGTCCGGCTCCTCCTGCGCCGCCACCGCCCGTACTACGCGCACCGCTCCGACCTGCGCAGCCATTTCACCCACAAACACACATTTAAATGGCCCGACCGCCCCCCCGTCCGCGCATCGCGCAAGCGCCGCCCGCGCACTGCCCGCTGGGCGTTGGAGTCTCTCCTCCGCCCTCCACTTGTCGGCCGTTCTTCGTCCAGAGATGAACATGCCGGAAGCGGCCGTTCCCAGCTTTTCTCCGCAGGCCTCTCCAACCGAGCTTCTATTGTAAAGCACCCTGTGCCGCGCAAAGCGTCATGGGAACTGTAGTTCCGCCGCGCCCCGCGCCGCGTCCCCGGCTCTGAGTGGAGGAGCTGAAAGGGAGCGTGCGCGAAGTCACGCTTTTGGCTGCGACGCAACCGCCGCTGGGCGGTGAGTTGCCGCCAACCGCCCTAACGGCCGAAACAATGTTAATGGCTTTCCGAGTCTGGCGGCGCGTTCCCATTATCATCTTCCTGTGACCCTTCCTCATTTTACACGGAGGAGGTGGTCTCCACAGTGACTTTTAAATTTAATATTTCTCTCATAACCTTTGTGAGATAAAAGAATCTTCATCCTTTTAACTTTGACGAGGGATGAAATGAAGGTGAAAAGAGAATTTAGTAATATGTAAAATAAGGGTGGTTTTGCTGTAAAAATATGATAGGGCCGCAATTCAGAAATGTTTTCAAGCATCTGGGGCATTGCTATGGTTACAACTACAGGCCTACGAAGTCAGGTGCGAGGACTGCTTGGAGTCCTGGTGAGGACGGCCTCTCCTCGCCATCTGGCCACATCCCCTCTAATGCCAGGAAAGGTCCACCGTTTATTTTGAATATATCCCTACAGTTGCGAAAAATTGTAGATGGAAAACCATGTTTGAGATTTTTTATAAGTTTTTTTTTTTCAAATCTTAAGGATAAGGTTGCATAAATTTGAAAAGTGTGTCTACCGGAGAACACACCAAAAATCATCACTGCTCACTACGGATAGTTGTTGCTCAGAAATTCATTTAGAATTTCATCCTCGCTTTAGCTTTTACCCGGGGTTCTTTTAAGTATTTATTCAGAGACGGGCGGGGCGGGGCTCGGTGTCTCAGGCCGGTAATCCCAGAGCTTTGGGAGGCCGAGGCGGGAGGATCGCATGAGGCCAGGAGTTCCAGATCAGCCTGGGTAACATAGTGAGACTCTGTCCCTACAAAAATATTTTTTAAATTATCTGGGTGTCGTGGCACGTGCCTGTAGTCCCAGGTACTCGTGAGGCTAAGGTGGGAGGAGTGGTCCCACCACTGCACTCTGGCCTGGGTGACAGATCCAGACCCTGACTCTTAAAAAAAAGAGACAAGGTCTCGCTCTGTTGACCTGGCTGGCCCCAACTCCTGGGCTCAAGGAATGAGTAGCTGGGTCTACAGATGCAGTCATGGCGCCCTAAGTAACTCATGGTTACCTAGGATTCTTTTAATATATTTGTTTATTGATAAAGACATTTGGAAGTAATTGATTACAATAATATATACTCAGCAGATAAAATTACTGTGGTTTGATTTCACTAGTTTCTGGAGAAGTATTACCTAAACACTACTGCAATGAAGTCAGTTTAAAAACAAAAAAGTTTATTGAGTGTCTATTGGATACATTGTACTACAAGAGACAGATAATAATACTTCATTCAATTTGCCCTGTTGGGCTTCCGAATGAAAAATACTGAAGAACAAATGATGTTTAAACAATACTACGTGTTTCTAAAAGTTATAAATAAAATTATTTAAATAAAAATATTTTTAATGCATTAGGGGAAGTCAGGTGGATTCTTTGTAAAAACAATTACCTGCCAATTTATTTACTATATAAAATTAGAGTTGAAATAGATTTTCTTATGGCAGATCTATATTCATATAGAAATTCATTTTAAACTAGTATTTCTGATTGGTTAGATAAAAATTGCACATGATCTGAAAGATCCTGTATCAACATATACAATTTATATCTTTTGCTACCAAAAGATAGCTATTATATTTCATTGATTACTTTTCTAGAATTGGTAATTTAATGACTTTGGTTAAAACTTATCAGGAATGCAGTTGAACTCCTTGTTGTTATATTCAAATAATTGTCATTATTTGCACATTTTATTCTAATAAATATAATTTCTCATTTTCTTAATATTCCAGTTTTCCACAACATTTGGGAAGATTTACAAGGTATATACTCCATTTAGGCAAAAATAACTCTCAGGGAATAGTCATTGTCAAGAGCAGTTTGTATTGCAACCCACAAGATAAGTTTTTTTTTTTAACTTTTTATAGTATATTCTGGCAATGTAGAAATTAGTTGAGATCCAAATCTTACAAACGTTTTGAAGTTTATGTTTATGTAAAAAAGTAAAAGAAAATAAAAATAACTGGCAAAAATGAAAAATAAATCCATTCTAAAAGTGTTTCTCATATAGCATTCTCTACATAAGCTCAAGTGACAAACTTTTATTTGCAGTTTTCAACTCAATTGTAAATGATATGAAAATGCAAAACTGGCACTTATTGGCATTTTGCTTTTCTTTTAAAAGCTATTAACACATTAGCATATCTTCATATTTGATATTATGCATATAGAGCACTTATTTTAACTAGCAGTATTCTAGTAGTTTTATTTGCAGGCGTACTTGCAGCCCATATTATTATAAATCTGGAGTTTTATTAAATATTCCAAGTTGGTGGTGGATTCCTTGGTCCTTTGGGTTTTGAAAAACGGTTTGCAAAACCTGGGAACAAAAATAAAGTTGAATGAAAAGAAAGATGTTTTAAGTATAGAAATGAATACTTGGATTTTAGAGTATATTATAATATATGCAAATACATGGTCTTTTTTTAAAGGTTAGGCAGCATCTTGACCAGTTTAGTAATAGATTATAAAGAGATTATAGTAATCTAAAGCTTAAATGATAACAGAATACTAATAACACTTTAAATTTGAAGAGCACTTACAAATTTAATAATGGTAATAATAGAATGTAGGACCTTGGTTATATATAGGCTTTGATAATTTAGTATATAATGTCATTTGTCTATGACTTTTTGTCATCCACTCCATCCCATTAAATGAAGTCAGGAAATTTTAATTTCACAAAAATATAGCACCGTTACTTATAACATTATTGTATTACATCTAGTTATACCTCTATGTCGGTCCGGAAATCCTTCAATTTACTAAGAGATTATGTTTGAAAAGCTTAGAAAAAATAAACAATCCTGAAAAACTAAGTAGGTAAGTAATCATTATTATTTATCTTTCTTCTTCAAACTTGTTCCCCCTACCCCACCCCAAAGAAGGAGGATGAGAAGATTTTTCACAACTAATAAAGGCTATTTCTGGATGCTTTCAAAAGATGTGCAGGTTGATGATGTTGGTTCTTTTATCATTTCAGCAACATATGACTTTATAACTTTTCTTTTTGATGGTAGTGTCTTTTTGTTTGTTTGTTTTTTGTCTGAGACAGAGTCTTGCTCTGTCGCCCAGGCTGGAGTGCAGTGGTGTTATCTCGGCCCACTGCAACCTCTGCCTCCCAGGTTCAAGCAATTCTCCTGCTTCAGCCTCCCGAGTAGCTGGGATTACAGGCACCAACATGCCTGGGTAATTTTTGTATTTTTAGTAGAGATGGGGTTCACCCTGTTGGCCAGGCTGGTCTCAAACTCCTGACCTCAAGTGATCCACCCGCCTTGGCCTCCCAAAGTGTGGGGATTACAAGTGTGAGCCACTGAGCCAGGTCTAATGGCAGTGTATTTTTAAGTTATCTTACACTTAGCAACTTTAGGGACTTAAAGTAAGAAATGAAATGTTTGCAGTATAGGGAATAATAAAATGAAAAAGATATACCTAAACCTTTAATTTCATCATCATACAAATTGTATTATCTACCTTAAAAAACTGATGTAAGGATCAAATGAGATATTTGTGTAAAAAGCAAATGGGGCGGGGTGCAGTGGCTCACGCCTTTGAGTAATCCCACACTTTGGGAGGCCAAGGCAGGTGGATCGCTTGAGCCGAGGAGTTCAAGACCAGCCTGGGCAACATAGTGAAACCTTGTCTCTACGAAAAAAAACACAAAAAAATTAGCCGGGCATAGTGGCTTGCACCTCTGGTCCCAGATACTCAGGAGGCTGAGGTGGGCAAATCATTTGAGCCCAGGGAGGTCAAGGCTGCACAGGGGGGAAAAAAAAAAAAACAGCATCCAGCACAATGCCTGGCACATACTAAGTACTCAAATGTTGCTCAGGCCAGTCATGGTGGCTCAAACCTATAATCCCAGCACTTTTGGAGGTGAGTATGGAGGAGAGCTTGAGGCCAGGAATTCAAGCATATGGTAACTACTCAAATGTTGCTTAAATTTCAACCCAGAAGCCAGGCGTGGTGGCTCACACCTGTAATCCCAGCACTTTGGGAGGCCAAGGTGAGTGGATCACCTGAGGTCAGAAGTTCAAGACCAGCCTGGCCAACATGATGAAACCCTGTCTGTACTAAAAATACAAAAATTAGCTGGGCATGGTGGCAGGTGCCTGTAATGCCAGCTACTGGGGAGGCTGAGGCAGGAGAATCGCTTGAACCCAGGAGGCCGAGGTTACAATGAGCTGAGATCGTGCCATTGCACTCCAACCTGGGTGACACAGCAAGACTCCATCTCAATTTAAAAAAGAAAAAATTACCAACCTAGAAAACTATGCCAGAACTGGAAGAGAAAAGGAGGGTAGGGAAGGGGAAAGAAGATTCAAGAAAAAAAAGCACATTCAAATTTGTTAATGGTGATGATAAAAAAAAATTGGTGGAGGGGACACACACCCTAGTTGATGTACATTTTACTCTTCCAAGTGGTAAGAAAGAAGATGGAAGGAATACTTTTGGTTAAATAGTTTCACACACAATAGTCAGAATCATCCTGTCAGTACAGATCACTTGATTATAACCCAAGTGGACTAGGAATAGAGATAAGGACATATGTTAGTACTGAGTACCTAAAATTTTAGGAATGCATATATTTGATCTCTTTCACTGGTCAATTCTCAGTTGTTTAAAACAGTTTCAAGCTACCTTTTTTTGCATGTGGGCCAATTCAGGGAAAATAAACCTGAATCACAAATTTTTTCATTCAGATTTAAGTACTTTTTTGAGTAACATGCACTTAAATTGATATTGCCTAAAAAAAGTAAGTGCTGATTTTTGGGGTTTTTTTTCCAAGACAGAGTCTTGCACTGTTGCCAAGACTAGAGTGCAGTGGCATTATCACAGCTCACTGCAGCCTCAACCTCCCAGGCTCAAGTGATCCTCCCGCCTCAGCCTCCTGAGTAGCTGGGACTACAGGCACATGCCACCATGCCTGGCTAGTTCTAAAAAAAAACATTTTTTTGTAGAGACAGAGTCTCACTGTGTTGCTTAGGCTGGTCTCAAACTCCTGGCCCCAAGTAATCCTCCCTCCTCAGCCTCCCAAAGTGCTGGAATTACAGGCATGAAAATGCTGCTTTTTAAGTAGGTAAAATGTTCAAATCTAGGCATATTTGAGAGGAAGCAACATGGAGGCAGCTCTCTAATATTTTATCCTCAGATTAGATTATGTAGACTGTTGTTAAGCTAGGTAGGCCTAGAGTACTCAAGTTGTATCACTGATTTAGAGTAAAGAAGGAAGCAGAGAACATGTATGTTCTGGGTAAAGTTGGGAGCTTTTTTCTTATTCTTTTTTCCTTTTTTTTTTTTAAATGAGATGGTCTTGCTATGTTGCCCAGACTGGTCTTCAACTCCTGGGCTCAAGGGACCCTCCCACCTCAACCTCCCAAAGTGCTGGGATTATAGGCATGAACCACCATGCCTGGCTTGCTTTTTTCATCGTTTTTACAATATTCTATGTGAATGTTTTAGCTAAATGATTTCATATAAATCATAACTTATTTTTTAAATTATAACTTTTTTTTTTTTTGAGATGGAGTCTCGCTCTGTCGCCAGGATGGAGTGCAGTGGCGCAATCTCAGCTCACTGCAACCTCCGACTCCCTGGTTCAGGCGATTCTCCTGCCTCTGCCTCCCGAGTAGCTGGGATTAGAGGCTTGTACCACCATGCCCAGCTAATTTTTGTATTTTTAGTAGAGACAGGGTTTCACCATGTTGGCCAAGATGGTCTCGATCTCCTGACCCCATGATCCGCCCGCCTCAGCCTCCGAAAGTGCTGGGATTACAGATGTGAGCCACCCCTCCCAGCCTAAATTATAACTTTTTAAACCGTAGAGTTAATGAAATCCAAACAAAATTTTATGGCAAAAAAGACAGATCCAGAGATTTTAGTTAAACATTTTGTGAAGATGACACAGGGACTCTTAACTTAGGCGTGGCAGAGATTGCTCCCCATCCACCAATAACTTCTTTGCTTCTTCCTCAAATAGAATTGTATGTAGGCAATTTTGTCTGTCTGTCCAGCAATATTACATTTCCAAGTCTCTTTTGCAATTTAGTTATAGCACATGTCTAAGTTCTCTTCAAGGGAATATGAGCTGATATGATCTGGCCATTTCCAGGCCAGTGCCTTTGAAGACCAGAAGAGTAAGACGAGGAGGCCACACCTCCACTTTTTCCTCTTTTCTTGCCACCTACAGTCTGCATGTGGCAGCAACCTAATTTTGATTGTGTAAGTAAGGACAATACCATTAAGTGGCAGTTCTCAAAGTGTGATTCAGGGGCTCCTGGAGGCCTCACACTCTTTCAGGGGGTTGGTTAATAATAATTTTTAGTAGTAATAGCCTACCACTAATTACTATTCTTACAAAAAATTATACCTGATACTACTTTAAATAGTACATAAATATGTATCACATAGGATAATAGAATGCTTAAAAGAATATAAAATTATTGTTTTAAATTTATAGCTTATACTTAGGAGCAATTGGGTAAGCAAACCTTAAAACCGTCAGAATTGTGCTTCATTTCCTACTATTGAATTAGTTATATAAGATTAAATAGTGGCAACTGTTGTTCTTTTTATCATACTTCTATGTTTTTTAATAAATTTGCTTTAGATATGAACCAGAATATCACAGCATCTCAATTTCTTCATTTGGATAGTCATATTTATTTACTACATGCCAACACAATAATTTGGTTACCTAGCTTTATTTTCCGCATATACTAGATAATTTAGTTCTGTGTGAGATGCTAAGAGGTAGTTAAGGTTAAAAATAAAAAGATAAATTGCATGGAAAAGAATATAAACATAAGGACCTATACATGCAACCTAAAATCATATTTAAAGTTGTATCAGTTATACTGTAAATGAGTAATTTAGGTAATTTTTTTAACTCTTCAGTAAAATAACACACATACCAAAATTCAGAAATGAGCTGGAGTTATTTGACTGAACAGATTCTGCAGGCTTGTTTGGTGGGCAAGAATTACAGATACCTAGAATCAAAAGAAAAAAATATAAGAGAAAGACTAAAGACAGACTCAGATGACTGTTGATCAGATCACATATAATTGTTAAGAGTAATTAATAATCCCAAATAAACATATCACTGTCAAATGTTAACAAAATGTAGGTGCTTACAAATGGGTTGACACTATAATATTCTCATTTGTATTTTTGGTTTTTTCTTAAAAGGTTTCTTTTCTTTGCAAACAGATTGTATAGTAAAGCCCAACACTAAAGAAAATTGCTAAAGAAATAAGATCCAATATATCATGAATCAGCATTTTTTTGTTTTTTTTGAAATTCACATTTTGGCTTTGGACTTCATATTACTTTTTCCTCTGACCACTCTTAGTACATTTTTACATCATTTGTTCTCCACAATAATTCATCCATGACAAGTCTTTTATTTGTATTATATAATCCTCTACCCTGGAATCTCTTTTTTTATTCCTTTCCAGCCTGATTTTTTTCTAATTATAAGTGATTCTAATTTAGGCCCATAACCGGGCACGGTGACTCACGCCTGTAATCCCAGTACTTTGGGAGGCTGAGACAGGCAGATAACTTGAGGCCAGGAGTACGAGACCAGCCTGTCCAACATGATGAAACCCCGTCTCTACTAAAAATACAAAAAAAAATTAGCGAGGCGTGGTGTTGTACATCTGTAATCCCAGCTACTTGGGAGGCTGAGGCACAAAAATTGATCCAACCTGGGAGGCAGAGGGATGAGGTGAGCCCAGATTGCGCCACTGCACTCCAGACTGGGTGACAGAGCAAGACCCTGTCTCAAAAAAACATAATAATAATTATTATTATTTAGGCCAATAATCTCCCAAAAGCATTGTTATGCTGCTTTGTTTTGCTATTTTAGTTACTTATAGGTATAAGTTAACTTATAAGTTACTTATAGGTCATATATGTACATTGATATATTCATGTATCAGTTTCTGCAGTCTGGAAAACAGTCCCTTAAAAACTTTGTCCACATTTTGCACATTCTCTATCTTGGCAATGGAAAAAGATAATTTCAGGTTTGTATAAACTTTCTAACAAATTGCATATAAATGGGAAGATATTGGTAAGTGTTTTTGTGTTGTTTTCAACATTTTCAGAATGCACTGTGTGAACTGCATATGCGTATTAGGTATGCATATTTGCACATGCATACCTAATACTAGGATTCTAGAAACACCTTCCTTTTCGAAGAGGTACCTGAGTATGAATCACTAGAATACATACTGAATTTCAATCAGATCTAATTAAGATACATATTTATTTTATACTTACTATATTACTATAGTAAGTATAATTATTATACTTAATATATTAAAATACTTAATATAAAGTATAAGTATAAAATACTATTCATATTTAAATACTTACTATGTGCTAAGCATTGCTCTAGGCACTGAAGATAGAGACATGAATAGAAAGTAGTAAAGGTGAGGAAGTTCAGGAGATATTAGTAATCTCTGTACTGCATAGGAGCTGAAAGTTATATACATCCTTCAGAAAGAAAACAAAATTGTCTCAAAGGAGAATATTGTTTTTTTACAAAGGAGGCACAGATTCCACACATATATATCAGAGGAAACTGCTATTTTGTTATTTTGGCTCATCATGGATTTGTTTTGTTTTGTTTTGTTTTGTTTGTTTGTTTTTGGTTTTTTTGGGTTTTTTTGAGACAGAGTCTCACTCTGTTGCCCAGGCTGGAGTGCAATGGCACAATCTCGGCTCACCACAACCACTGCCTCCCGGGTTCAAGCGATTCTCCTGCCTCAGCCTCCCAAGGAGCTGGGACTACAGGTGCATGCCAACACGCCCAGGTAAATTTTTTGTATTTTTAGTAGAGACGGGGTTTCACCACGTTGGCCAGGCTGGTCTCGAACTCCTGACCTCGTGATCTGCCTGCCTTGGCCTCCCAAAGTGCTGGGAATACAGTCATGAGCCACTGCACCCGGCCTATCATGGATATATTTATGCTGCCTGCCTAAACTTCATTCCCTCTTCTGATAATAGAACTTGAATTTTCCTTTAGGAAACTACCCCTCCCCAGTTTTCAGTTCCCATGCTTCCAGTAGAGCTGATTGTACCTTTAGATTAAGGAAATGACCTATAACTAGGGCTGATTTTCAGTTGATATATTGGCATGGTCACACCAGATGTATAGGTCTGACCTCATTCCTGATTGGACAGTGTCCACATGTAATAAGTGTTAAATATTAGGGCATGACACTATCCTGCCTAATCAGAACATTGACTATACTGGCAATAATTGGTTCAGGGATGGGCAAATGAACCAAGTCAAGACAATCAGACCCAGTTGGCACTAGTCATCACAGTGTGGCTTGAAAACCAATAAAGAGTTATTTTTTTCCATCATAAGCCTGAACTCACATGATAAAAACCTGCCTATGAATGAGTTAACACAGAGTGAGACTAACCTGAGAGACATGAAATGAGAATTTAGGTTCTGATTACATCATTTGGACCATTGTTACAAGCCAGTAAATTCCCCTTTTCTGCTTAAGTCAGCTTACGTTAGGTTTTCTGTCACTTGTAACTAAAGGATTTCTGAGCAATTAAAGTTTCCCACCAACAGTTGACAGCTTCCACTCTTGTCACTCTATAATTCATTCTGTATATAGCAGCCAGCGTGATCATTTTATACTTTTCTATGAAGCATGTTTAAAAATAAATAGGAAACAGAGCATGTAACATCTCTGCCTAAAACCCTTTTATGGATTCCCATTACACTTAAAATAAACTACTTACCATGCATGACCCATAAAAATCTAACTGCTCCTCCCTGATCTTTCCAGCTTCGCCTTACTCCTGTCTCCTCTTTACTTACTACCCTGCATCTAAGATGGCTTTCCTTTGAGTTTCTACAATACACCAAAATCTCATACCTCAGAGATTTTGTTCCCTCTATCTGAAATACTCCTCTGGACCCTTTGGCTGGCTGGCTGCTCCTTCATGTTTTGGGTTCAATTGTCACTTCCTTAAAAAGGGTTTCTTGGGCAGGGCGCAGTGGCTCACGCCTGTAATCCCAGCACTTTGGGAGGCCGAGGTGGGTGGATCATAAGGTCGGGAGATCAAGACCATCCTGGCCAACACGGTAAAACCTCGTCTCTACTAAAAATACAAAAATTAGCTGGGCATAATGGTGTGTGCCTGTCGTCCCAGCACTAGGGAGGCTGAGGCAGGAGAATCGCTTGAACCTGGGAGGGGGAGGTTGCAGTGAGCCAAGATCGCGTCATTGCACTCCAGCCTGGGCGACAGAGCTAGACTCCGTCTCAAAAAAAAAGGGGGGCTTTCTTGGACTACTCATTCTAAAGTGGATCCCCTTTGTTATCCTCTCATAGTTGCCCTTTTGTTTTCCTTCATAGCATTTATCATGTGTTATTAAGTATATATTTGTGAATATGGTCAACCAAATTTTGTTTAATGTTGTTTGTTTAATGTTGGAATCCCTCACCAAACTTACATTCCACAAAGGCAGAGCCCATATCTGTTCTGTTCACCATCATATACCAAGTGCCTTACAGAATGCCTGGAACATAGTAGACACTCAACAAATATTCATTGAATGAATGAGTGAATGACACTAGGCTTAGATACTAGCTTAAAATAACAGACGAAGAATCCTAATTTCATTAAAAGTAGGACCAGCTTTACAGACCAGTGGGAGATGCAGGCTACAGGGAGAACACATGGAATTCCAGAATCATGAACCATCTGGAAGGGGCTGTGGACACATATGAAGTATGTGTCTAAAGCTTCAGTCTAAAGCTTCAGGATCAATTTTGGGAGCCAGATGTTCTTCATTTAAGGGCAAAAGACCAGAGAATCAAGGTAACTGAAAAATACAGCACAGCCTAGATCCAAAGAATGAACTGGGAGCTCTTACTTAGAAATAAGACTCAATCTCTGAAAGTTCCACTATATCTTCAAAGCTGTGCCAACCTAAATCTACCTGAAGTTTCTGTTTCTTTATTTGATATTCTAGGCAGAGTTAGAGCTAGAGAAAGAAAACTGTTTTCTGAGTTAGGTAGATCAAACCAATCTTTGGTTAACCATTTAAGTCACTCATTTTTTTGCACTTGGCTATTTTATTTCCCTTGTTTCCTACCATAATTTCCATTTGAAATGTTTAAATTCTCTTTTGACTCTTTTTAGGAGAAAAGGTATGTTTTCCAACTATACTTCAGCCATCATGAGTTCGTGTCAGAGATCAGCTATAATGGCAATGATAGCAAACTAGCTCAAGAACCTGGAGCTTTTGGGTAGGGAGATAGAATGAAAACCCAAAAGGAAACCTTCTTTCTTAGGCTATACCTTAAATCAGATTTTCTCAGTGCTTTTTGTCTCTCCCTATAGTACCAGTTTAATGTCAAATAACTGCTCTTTCACTGATTAACCAAATGTATCAAAAATTTTTTTAAGTTTATCACCATGGTTCTTTTTTTTTTTTTTTTTTTTTTGAGATGGAGTCTCGCTCTGTTGCCCAGACTGGAGTGCAGTGGCGCAATCTTGGCTCACCGCAATCTCCACATGCCGAGTTTAAGCAATCCTCCTGCCTCAGCCTCCCGAGTAGCTGGGACTACAGGCGCATGCCACCACACCCAGCTAATTTTTGTATTTTTAGTAGAGACGGGGTTACACTGTGTTGGCCAGGCTGGTCTCAAACTCCTGATCTCGTGATCCACCTGCCTCGGCCTCCCAAAGTGCTGGGATTACAGGCATGAGCCACCACACCCAGCCATCACCGTGGTTTTTATATTTTATATTTGTAAATAAGATTTCTAAGATAATTTTCCACAGTTTCAGGACTCAATAGATTTTATTTTCATTACAATATAGCAAAAATAGTAAGCAACAGACTTTTATTGCTAATAATACTTAGTAAAAATGGAAATGTGTCAATGCTTTGCTTATTTCATGAAGTCAACACATTTGTTCACAATATGCTTTGCTGTGACTATTTTCAAAGAAAATACATCTGAGGTTAGACTGCTGGAAATTTTAAATAATCTAATTGTATGACAGCATCTTAGGATGGGTAGAAAGTACCAAACATTGGCTGGGTGCAGTGGCTTATGCCTGTAATCCCAGCACTTTGGGAGGCCAAGGCAGGAGGATCACTTGAGCCCAGGAGTTCGAGACCAACCTGGGCAATATGGTGAAACCCTGTCTCTGCTATTAAAATAAATTTTAAAAATATATTTAAAAATTTTTTAAATGCCATTGTACTAATTATTATTCTTGTGTATTAAACAGAAGACTTCTCATCGCCTACTCCCTGCCCAATATTAGTATTGTGAAGCCTAGCAAAAAAAAAAAAAAAAAAAAAAAAGGAGGCCTATGGGTGATTGTTTTGATTCATAGGACCCTAGGGAGGCTCTGTTTAGGAATAATATTGTTAATCTTTTCACAATATTGGTTGGTTATATAAAGAAAAATTACAAAATTGAGAAAATGATATTTTTAAACATAAGTACCAACTTACTCTTTTTCATGTTTCGCAAAATTTTCAAACTCTACAAAAGTAAAGAAAGGGAAAATGTTAGTTTTTTTTCCTGTGAAACTTGAAATACTTTAATCAAGTAGAAATATAGACAAGTGAAAAGAATTTAATTTCCTTAAAAATAGCCATGAAAATGTACAAAGTTGTTTTTCCATCTTGCCATTTTTAATTCAGTGCAAAACCTCTACTTGATTTTATCTTGCTATTTATATCACCCATGCAAGTATCACACTACATATTTTGAAATAATAGTATCAGAGGATGAGCGCAGTGGCTCACACCTGTAATCCTGGCACTTTGAGAGGCCAAGGCAGGAGGATTGTTTGAGCTCAGGAGTTCAGGACCATCTTGGGCAACATAGCAAGACCCCTATCCCCACAAAAAGTAAAAAAAATATTAGCTGAGTGTGGTAGCAGCTACTGGGGAGGCTGAGGCAGGAGGTCTGCTTGATCCCAGGAGTTCAAGGCTACAGTGAGCTCTGATCCCACCACTGTGTTCCAGCCTGGGCGACAGAGTGAGAACATGTCTTTCAAAAAAGATTAATAAATTTTGTTGTTGTTGTTGTTGTTGTTGTTGTTGAGATGGAGTCTCGCTCTGTCGCCCAGGCTGGAGTGCAGTGGCGTGATCTCAGCTCACTGCAACCTCCGCCTCCCGGGTTCAAGCGATCCTTCTGCCTCAGCCTCCTGAGTAGCTGGGACTACAGGCGCCTGCCACCATGCCTGGCTAATTTTTTGTATTTTTAGTAAAGACAGGGTTTCACCATATTGGCCAGGCTGGTCTCGAACTCCTGACCTCGTGACCCACCCGCCTTGGCCTTCCAAAGTGCTGGGATTACAGGCGTGAGCCACCGCGCCCAGCCAATAAATTTATTTTTAATTATGCTATCAGAGTATTGACGGGGAGCAGTGGAGTGCTGGCAAAGTGGCTCATGCCTGTAATTCCAGCACTTTGGGAGGCTCAAGTGGGAGGTTCCCTTGAGGCCAGGGAGTTCAAGACCAGACTGGGCAACATGGTGAGACCCCATCTCTCCCAAAAATTTTAAAAAGCCAGGCATGGTGGTGCAGACCTGTGTTCCCAGCCACTCAAAAGGCTGATGCAGGAGGATCACTTGAGTCCAGGAGGTCAAGGCTGCAGTCAGCCATATTTATGCCACTGCACTCTAGCGTGGGCAACAGAGCAAGATCCTGTCTAAAAAAGAAAGAAAGAGAAAGAGAGAGAGAGGAAGGGAAGTGAAGGGAGAAGGGAAGGGAAGGGAAGGGAAGGGACTCAGAGGGGTAGAGGGGATGAAATTCCCACTTCTCTCCTTTATTAGGACCATTTCAGAATCCACAATGGCTTCTGAATATATCCATGATACACAGCCATTTCCATTCTAGCCAAGAATTTTTGCCAGTCATATTCTATATTCAATTTACTAAGGCCACCTTCCATACTGTTAGCCATATTTCCTTCCCCCACTTTTATGGTGGAGTCTCTAATTTATCTCTTCAAGGAAGCTACCCAAATTTCTTCTTTACTCCACATTTCTTCAGCATGTATGTTTTTAATCTGCTTCATGGCATCTTATTCTTCTTGATAATTTTCATGTTTCTCAAAGGTGTTCTGTTCCAGCAGATTAACTATACTGTTTTTAAGGGCAAATAGTTATCCTTTATGACATTTCTGTTTTCCTAACACCTAACAGAAATGTGCTCTTCCATGGAATAGATATTTAATAAATTATTTATTTGTAACATTTTTAGTTATTTTTTTAAAAATAGATGATTTATTTACAAGTCAGGAAATCCTAGTAAAAATGCTCCCATCCTTGTCTTCAATCTACTACTCAGTTTCTAATGCTCCTCCTGTAGATAACCACTGTTAGTTTTTTATCCTCTGTAGTTAGTATCCTTCCAGAGTTACTTATGAATATATAAGTAAATACACATATGTATCATATTCCTTTTTTTAAGTAAAAGTTAATAAATTATATATAAATATATTGAGAAAGTCCTAATTCTTCTTTAGCTGCACAGTATTCCATTTGTATGGATATAACATGATTTATGATTCATTTAATCAGTTCCCCTAACAATTAACACTATTAATTATGTTGTTTCCAGTCATCTGCTCTTACAGATAATGCTGCAATGAATACTTGGTATACATGTCATTTCATGTGTATGCAAGCATATTTGTAGGATAAATTTCACTTCTAGTGGCTCACACCTGTAATCCCAGCACTTTGGGAGGCCAAGGCAGGAGGATCGCTTGAGTCCATTAGTTGGCAACATAGGAGACCCCATCCTGGACAACATAGCAAGACCCCATCTCTAATTTAAAAAAAAAAATTGTAAAAAGAAGTTGTACCGCTTGACATTCTCACCAACAACATTGAGTGTGCTTATTTCCCCATAGCCTCCCTAACAGAGAGTGTAATCAAACTTTTGGAATTTACCATTCTGATAGATGAAAAGCAATATGTCGCTGTGGTTTTAATTTGTAATTTTTTCATTATGAATGAAATTGAACATATCAAATGTATAAAGGGCATACCATGCTCATTTATTTTCTTCAAACCATCTGATCACCTATTTTTGCCCATTTTTATTTGGGGGTTATTATTTTCTATGAATTTCTAACAGTTCTTTATCTATTAGAGTAATAACCCCTTTGGCTGTGGTGCCAGTTGCAGATTTTTTTTCCTCCAATTTGTTCTTTGTCTTTTGATTTTTAAGGTGATTGTTTTACCATGCATACATTTTCTCTTTTATTTAGCTGAATTTATCTATCTCTTTTCTTACGGCCTCCGGATTTTGAGTAAGTTATAAAGGTCATTCACACTCCCAGGTTATAAAAGACTTTCCAAGCTTCTTTAGGTCTTCTATGGATTGAAGGTTTTTTTGTTTGTTTGTTTGTTTAACATTTTAATCGTTTAGCGACTTAGAATTTATCCTGGTATAGATGTAGGGAATAGACCCTGCTTTTTTTCAGGTGGTTATTTGATCCAACAACAGTTATTAAACCATCCATCTTTATCCCCTGATTTTGAGATACCACCTTCATTATATACTAAATTTCTACATATATTTGGATCTGTTTCAGAACTTTCCCTTTTACTCTGCTCGTATATGTTTCTTTTTATGCACTAATATGCCATTTTATATTTATATTTAAATTTTTGAGATGACGTCTCACTCTCACCCAGGCTGGAGTACAGTGGCACAATCTCTGCAGTCTCCACCTTCCAGGCTCGACCAATCCTCCCACCTCAGCCTCCTGAGTAGCTGGGACCGCAGGCACACACCACCATGCCTGGCTAATTTTTTGTATTTTTGGTAGAGACGGGATTTTGCCATGTTGCCCAGGCTGGTCTCGAATCCTGAGCTCAAGTGATCTGCCCACCTTGGCCTCCCAAAGGCTGGGATTACAGGCATGAGCCATCATGCTGGGCCTATCATGCCATTTTAATTGAGGCTTTGCCATATTCGAATATCTGCTAAGGTGACTCTCTTTCATTGCTTTTCTTATTTATTTTTATTTTTAAGAATTATTTTAGAAAGACATTTATCTAAACTATTTTTATTTATTATTTATTTGCAGGTTTCTGATTAGTCCTGCTTCCCCCTACTCCCATATGAACTTTGAATTCAGTTTATCTAGTTCCAGAAATAAACAAGTTGGTAGTTTCATTGGGCATCTTTTACATTTATAAATCAACCTTAGGGAGAAGTAGATTTTTTTCTTCATTTATTTTTATTTTTATTTTTTAATTTTTATTTTAGCTTCAGGGGTATGTGTGCCAGTTTGTTATATAGGTAAACTGCGTGTCACAAGGGTTTGCTGTACAGATAATTTTGTCACCCAGGTAATAAGCATAGTACCCAATAGGTATTTTTTCTGATCCTCTCCCTCTGACAAATGCCTCTTTAAGTTGTATTTTTTCTTCTTTTTGGTTTCCTTCTATTAATTTTGACTGTTATAATATCAACAATTAGTTTTAGTAAAGATATTTAATCTAATTTTCCATCTTAATGCTGGGGAGGGGGAAACTTTCAGTAAAGGAAAGCTTCTGGCATGTTTCCCAAAACTCTTATCTTCTTTACCTTACTCCTTGTGAAACTTTTTCCAGGAGTCTTCAGTGTCTGTTTTGAAGATGTTGAATTTTCCATGGTGTCAGGATAGCTAGTAGAATATGTTTCTATAGATTGGGCCTGCATACCTTAAAAAAAAAAAAAAGGAGAAAAACATGTTCCATTGCATACCTTCTTAAGCCTTCATGTTACATATAATAAATTGTTAGCTTGGCTTTTTTAGGCATTATTTTGACTATATATTAAGGGCTTTTAAAATGTATTCTTTTGTGTAATCATTTTTGTACCTTTCCATTTAGGTCCTACTTTATTGTTAATCTTTTAACATTTTCATTTTTATGATTTTTTTGAGAGAAAGTGCACCACTTACAATCTTCATCGGCAAGAAAGAAGGACTCTAGAGTTCTTTCTGGGAGAGGAGGTGGGGGAGAAGAACGATCTTGATGTAGTTCTGTGATAAGAAAGTATACAATAAACCAGAGAAATCCATCAATTAAAAGTCATAAGTCAACACCCTTTTCTCTTTGTATAATTTTTTAATCAATCAATCTTAACTGACAATCACCAAATAAAATATTATCTGAAAAATGACTGGAGCCTCAAGAACTTTGTTTTTCTACCTTATTAGCCAATGAGCCTATGATTCATCAAAAATGTATAGCTCACTTCAGAAGTATTCTCCCAAAGACACTGAAACCGAATATAATCAAGCTTCTAGATCTAACAACCGTTTTGCATGAAATATTGGGGATAGAGGAACATGTTAAATAAAACCATTGTGATACAATTAGCCAAATCTAGAATGTTAAGCAGTATTTTAAGACAAATGACCCACTCTCTTCAACAAATAAATGATATGAAAAGTATAGAAAGGAGAACGGTTATATATTTAAAAAGAAAATATTAAAAAAAGAAGGGAGAACTGTTACAGATTTCAAAAGACAGATTTAAGAAGACAAACTTACAAACCAAATGAAATGTTTAGATTTTGTTTGAATCCAGATTTGAATAAACCAACTGTAAAAAGACATTTTTGAGACAATTGAAAACTGAACAGTCTGGATATTAGTTACTATTAAGTTATTATTATTAATTGTATTGGTGTGATAAGGTAGGTTTTAAATGTGTGTTTGAAATTTTCCATGATGAAGATTTTCAGTAATGGACATATTTTCCCATGATGTAAACTTCTAAAGATACAGATGGTATTCTACTGACATAAGCATTTAATTATATGGTGCTGAGTATTATTATTATATTAATTCCTTTTGAAAATGAAAATGCAGTAAAGTACAAGAGGTTCACATGTCATTGGTCATTGGGTTTGTTTAGTCCTTAGAATTTGTCTTATCAATAAATTGTCTTATTTCTTACATGCTGGGTAATACACGTGTAGTACTTATTTCTAGCACCTAATAAAATAACTGGCATACAGTAGGCATTTAATAAATACTTAATAACTACTCTGAAGTAGTTCATCATCTTCCAGTTTGCTGTTAGGGGATATTCTGAAAACTAAAGTTGTTCATTAACAGTATTCCAGTAAATATTTCCCTAAAATTCCATTTCATCTTAATACTCCCCTAACAAAGAACCCATAATGCCTGTTACTACATTAAATCTAAATTCCTCTGCCTAACTTTGGGTGTATGTGGTAAAATACACATAAGATTTGCCATTAGTGACATTTAGCACATTCACAGTATTGTACAACCATCACCACTATTTAGTTCCAGAATACTTTTTATCACCCTAGAAGGAAATTCTGCACCCATTAAGTCATCACTCCCTATTTTCCTCTTTCCCCCAGCCCTTGGCAATCACTAATCTGCTTCTATCTTTATGGATCTGTCTATTCTGGATATTTCATGTGACTAGCTTTTTTAAGTCCTTCAGAATCTTGCCCCACATCTTATTTACCCAAATTTATTTTCTGTATTTCACAAACTAGAATATCTATTGCAATAAAAAATAACCTACTCACCATTTCTCCATACACATCATGCTCATTTCTACCTTTGAGTCATTGGTAGGCTGATCCCTGCTGCTGGAATTCCCTCCTTTTTTCTCTCTGTCTATACAAATTATTTAAAGTTCTTTCTTCCACTCAGCAAAAACTTTCCTAACCACTCCAGTGATGCCATCCTGTTTTCCCAGACTCCTGGTGATTACAGTCAGTGCCACACAGATTATCACTTAGTGGTTCCATGTGAGTATTAATTTTATCTACTCTATTTGAATATAAGCATTAAGTAGTACTCTTTCTCATACATCCTGCCTATTCTAACCCTGTGTAAGGTTCACAGAAGTTGCTTAATAAAATGCTTATTTAATGATTAATAAAAATTATAATTGATAATATTTAATGAGGACTTATTTGACAAATACTAAGCTAAAAGCTTTATAACATTATCGTATTCAATCCTCATAAAAATTATCTAAGGGATTCTATTCTTTTATAAATGAGAAAAATAGATGGAGAAAGTATGTAATTTAACCAAGTTTATGCATGTTGATAATTCATCATAGACCAGGGATGTGACTTACAGCCTATCTGACTCTAAAGCCCTTGTTTTTGTTGTCATGTTTTGTTTTGTTTTGTTTTGTTTTTGAGATGGAGTCTCGCTCTGTCACCCAGGCTGGAGTGCAGTGGTGCAATCTCAGCTCACTGCAACCTCCACCTCCCAGGTTCAAGCGATTCTCCTGCCTCAGCCTCCCCAGTAGCTGGGACTACAGGCGCCCGCCACCACACCCAGCTAATTTTTGTATTTTTAGTAGAGACAGGGTTTCACCATGTTGGCCAGGATGGTCTCGATCTCTTGACCTCGTGATCCACCAGCTTTGGCCTCCCAAAGTGCTGGGATTACAGGTGTGAGCCACTGCACCTGGCCTGTTGTCATGTTTTTTAGAGACAGCATCTTGCTCTGTCATACAGGCTGGGTGCAGTGGTGCCATTATAGCTCACTGCAGCCTCAAATTCCTGGCAAAGCCCATGTTTTTTAACCTTTATATTATCTGTATATGTATTTGAATAATATGACAATATGAATAAATATGTTAAGGGCAACTACCACTTGTGATAATGTAAACAAAGTACCTGGAAGTGCCCAATAAATGTTAGTTTTTGTTCTTCAATGCATGAAGCAGGCAAAGCTCAGGCGAGTACTGGAGAGGCAACAGCAAATTAAAGAATTAAGTGGCCAGAAATAATTTTTTGAATCACACTGTTAACAGTGGGAAAATCTCTATAGTGGAAAAGCTGCAAAGTTTTAAAAGATTCTCTCTGAAATAATTTTTAAATGGTTATATATTAAGGAGCAGAATTCTAAAATCCTGTCTTCACCTTGCTCTTAACAAAATTTCTAGTCTGGGAAAGCCAGAAATAAATCAATAAATACTGTAAGCTATTATGGGAACCAAGTAACTTCCTGAAGTGAATTACTCTAAACTTAACGAACCATTCTTCCAATCTCAGGGCTAAATGTCATCTAAAGCCAAGAGAAATTTTTACCTGATTTAGGACTTCGGAGTTTTACACTCTAAAAGAAAAAAAGAAAGGAAAAGTGAAAGAAGAATATGTATACAAATTATACAAACTCAAAGCAAAAAATGGCATTTTTGAAATTATATTTAATATAGCTGTAGAGATAATTATGAAATGTAGACCCTATTTTTCCTAATTTGTAAATGTGCTGAATTATGAAATGGCATCTTTCACTCTTACAATGATTTTTATATCCCATGGCAATTAGTCCTAAATTGATCCCCTTCTGACTTATTTCTGTCCCACCTAAAACATTTCCCTGAAAATTTAATTAGAGGTAAGTTGCGGAAATTGAAGTTACTTCATAACATTGGAAAGAGTGATTTTTCTTTCCTCTGGGAGTTGTTAAGATAAATATATGTGCCTATTATTAATGACAATAATAATTACTAGTACATTAGAATTATAATTTGAAAGGCAGAGAATATTTGCCTATCAGCATTGCAATTGTAGGTACTTTAAAATGTTTAATTATTTTTCCGATCTCTCAAATTTTAAGAGAATTGGTTCACAGAATATATAGAAATGCATAACATTTTTAGATACACTTCTATTTTTCCTCCAGAAGCAGGACACACCTACTTTCAATAATTATTTTCTATTTAATCCACAAACCCCTCCCACCCCCATCTCTGACTTTACCATCAACCACACTATTCCAAAAGGTTTATCTTAAGTAATATGCACACCTGTCATTCTCTATAACATATTATCACAGCTAACATCATACAGCCTACCAAATGACTACAGTGAACAAACTTCCTACTTAAGTATGAAACATTTATTTTTGCCTTAACCTTCAAGAATCAGCTCAAATGTTTCCTCTTTCACTAAATCTTCCTTGATCACTTCCAACCTGGAGGCATCTCCTACACTTGAAATTCTTTATCTTTCAGATGACATTGATCATATTTGCTTTGTTATAATAAATATAGGCAAAAATAAGATTTGTACACATCCTATATCTCTACTACTAGACAAGAAGCTTCTTACAGGCAAGAATTGTGTCTTATACATCCTTTTTATCCCAACATCCTCTAGGACATTGTTCTATATTTAGTATGTGCTTAGGATTTATTGACTGATGGGTGTTAAAAGTACAAGGAGTAGAACTGTAGTCTATTGAATCAAAATGAGTAGAGTCATTAAAAAATTATTGACCTTGCTTGGTCTAAGTCTCACAGAGTCATCAAATTTCTTTGGTTCGGATGTTCCACCCCATTCCAGTGATGTTCCAATTTTTACCTTCACAGCTGAGGATAAGGATTTGGGAACATTTGGTGAGAATTCTCCTGGAAGAAAGTGCATATGGTTCAGTTCTTAGGAGTAGTATTCTTTTAGACATCAAATGTTGCTCAGCAAATAGTACATAAAACATTGAAAGGACCTGAGAAGTAATCTAGTTAATTCACACTTCATTTTATTTTTTGAGACAGGGTCTTGCTCTGTCACCCAGACTGGAGTGCAGTGGCACAATCATGGCTTACTGCAGCCCCCAACTCCTGGGCTCAAGTGATCCTCTCGCCTCCACCATCCAAGCAGTTGGGACTACACATGCATGCTGCCATTGCTCTGCTAAATTAAAAAAAAATTTAGAGATGAGGTCTCACTATGTTGCACAGGCTAGTCTTGAACTCCTGGCCTCAATGAACTCCTCAAACTCAAGGCTCACACATCAGCTTCCCAAAGTACTGGAATTAAAGGCATGAGCCACCATGCCCGACCTACACTTTATTTTATACTTACTGAACTGTACTCACCAGCTTCCTCAACCACAATAAATGATTCAGGTGTCCGTACAGGAAGTGGAGGGGGGATTTCATCATCTATCCTTGGAGCAGTTGCTATCCAAAATGTCAGAAATATTGTAACAATTGTTAATTAGAACAATCCAAAGGAAATTCTTATATTCTAATATTAAATATAAATTTACCATAATTTATATTTAAATTCCATTGAAGCAACATTATCAGTAAAGTTGGCACTTGTTCATTCAAGGAAAAGGCAAAATAAATTATCTTAAGGTACAAACCCAGGAGGTTTTTGCTTATTCTTTAACATTTATTGTTTGTTTTAAAAGCTCAAAAGTAGGGCTGGGTGCGGTGGCTCACGCCTGTAATCCCAGCACTTTGGGAGGCTGAGGCAGGCAGATCACAAGGTTAGGAGATCGAGACCATCCTGGCTAACATGGTGAAACCCCGTCTCTACTAAAAACACAAAACATTAGCCGGGCGTGGTGGCGGGTGCCTGTAGTCCCAGCTACTCGGGAGGCTGAGGCGGGAGAATGGCGTGGAACCCGGGAGGTGGAGCTTGCAGTGAGCCAAGATTGCACCACTGCCCTCCAGCCTGGGTGTCAGCAGGAGACTCCGTCTCAAAAAATAAATAATAATAATAAATAAAAGCTCAAAAGCATTTTGATTGAGTCACGGTGTATCAGTTAACATAAAACATATTAATTTTGGAAGCTTTGAATTATCTTCTACATAACTTTTGTTTTACATAGACTATATAATAAAGCATTATAAAGTGCTTTGACATGTAAAAGGTTCAGTTATACATTAGGTAAAATCATAAAGATTTCAGTATCTCTTCATTCTATACAAAATCCAAGAATATGGGTATTTTTCCATTTTACAAAACAACAGTATAGGATAGTCTTCTGTATTTCTATACGAACATTGTTTTTATTAAACATTTTAAATGGTATTACAAGAAACTGCCACCAGATGGCACATGACGATATTGTTACAATCCCTGAAAATAAGGGTATGTTTTTATTAATTAATTTTTTTTTGAGACGGAGTCTCGCTCTGTTTTTTAATGATGCAGATGCTCAGAGAAGTTTAAGGTATTTTGAGTATCTAAGAAAAGAAAATACATTTAAATGGTTAAAAATGTATAAAATAATCTAATCACAGAAGGAACTTCTTAGATCCAGATAAGATATTTTTGCAACAAAGCTACAAATGATCTACACAACTATTTATTAAGAAACTCTACAATAAATAATATTATAGATCAAAAGTTTTCTCCACCTCCTATCTATGTAGAATGTGCTTTACAAATTATTTGATGATATACCTAAGAGAGTTAAACTTGTTCTTTGCTTTCCCTCATCATCTTCCACATCAAATTATTGTCATCATCTCTAACAGGATGCTCATTTCTACTTTCAAACTAATCAGTAAAACAGAACAATATGCATTATATGCAAAAATACACAATTATAAAAGAGATAAAACATGAAAGTAAAGGTATACATAAGATAAAATTTTTACACAAAATACTAAACGTGTATTGTCATCTACGAAATTACTACAAAAGAGCAAGAAATCAGGTTCTCCCCTTCCAACTTCTGCAGGAAGAGAATTCAATTTTTAGCAATATGTTCAACTCACTTTAGCCACATAATTGTGCAACAAAAATTCTGGGTGCTATTGATCAAATTTTTTTCTGCTCTTCCTTTGGAAGCTGCTTCTATATGTTGAGTAAATTCTGAAGCTAGGTGTGGTGGCTTGCACCTGTAATCCCAGCACTTTGGGAGGCCAAGGTGGGAGGATTGTTTGAGGCCAGATTTTCGAGACCAGGCTGGGCAACATACCAAGACCCCATTTCTAAAAAAAAAAAAATTAGCCAGGCATGGTGGCGTGTCCCTGTGGTCCCAGCTACTTGGGAGGCTGAGGTGGGAGGATTGGTTGAGCCCAGGACATCAAGGCTGCAATGAGTAATGTTCACACCACTGCACTCCAGCATGGGCAACATAGTGAGATTCTGTTTCAAAAAATATTTTAAAAAAACAGTATATTGTGGGCCTTTGATATACATTTCTAGAAATGAGGCGTGCCTTCTTTAGAAGCACTCCTGCTGGTACAGATCCTGTACCAGATCTTGATTGCCTCCATTGTTGCCTGTTTCATGGAATATTATGTTTGATGTTGCTATTTTCAACTTATTACAGCATTAAAACACTCCTGGAATGTATTTATTTGAGGAGTAGCAGGAAGAAGAAAGAGAAGGAAGCAGGCTAGGCGTGGTGGCTCATGCCTGTAATCTCAGCACTTTGGGAGGCCGAGGCAGGCAGATCATGAAGTCAAGAGATCAAGACCATCCTGGCCAACATGGTGAAACTCCATCTCTGCTAAAAATACAAAAATTAGCCGGGCATGGTGGTGCGCGCCTGTAATCCCAGCTACTCGGGAGGCTGAGGCAGGAGAATTGCTTGAACTCTGGAAGCAGAAGTTGCATTGAGCCAAGATTGCACCACTGCCCTCCAGCCTGGGTGACAGAGCGAGACTCCATCTCAAAAAAAAAAGAGAAAAAAGAAAGAGAAGAAGCAGAGGAGAAGAGGGAAGAGGAGAAGAAACCAAATATTCTACAGAAACAAAGTGAAATCTAAAATTCTATGCAAACTTTAAAAAATAACTTACCTAGTACAGCTGACTCTTGGTTCAATAGTGGGGAAATATTGGTTGGAGAATTCAGTGATAAAGAATCATGTGAATTGTAATAAGAGAAGAGGGATGTAGAGGATGTTGGCAACAAAGAAGAAGGAAAAACAGTTCCATCTTGCTTCTCAGGTAAATCAAGAGACATCTTAGAACTGGTACCACTTGGAGGCCGTGATGAAAAATAAGGATCTTCCACTAAAGGTATGTAAGAATATACACCAAGAGCACTAGAGTCATGGTGCTTTACATTAGAGGCATTACATATTTGGTGTTTAGAGTCATATGGCAGTGAATAATTCAGTTCTGCCAAAGAAACATGCATTACTTTTTCAGCCTGCATCTCTACAAAACAAGAATCATGTGGCTGAGATTCCAAATAAGAAAAGTTTTCCTTGCTGTCCACCTCCTTGGTTTCTCTCTGCTGTATCAACTCAAAAGGAGTTGATTTGGTCCGTGTTATTGGCACCTTTGAATTAAAATATCTTCCTGCTGCATTTACAGGTTTAGAATTAGAACATCCCTCAAACAAAAGAGAGCCCAAATCCAAACTTTGATGCTTCTGAAGAGGCTCCCCAACTATTGGAAATGCCTTTGTCTGCCGTTTCATGGTTGTGTCAGCATTTTTGTCAAAATCGTAATTTAGCTCCAGAAAGTCAAAAGAAGTGCTTGATTTAGCAGGGTGCAAAACTAGCTCTTCCTTTGCACTTATTTCAGAAGTCCTAAAGTCAAAGGAAGAAGATTCTTTGTTTTCCATTTTTGTCCTTTGTTGGTTCATCATTTTTGCTGCTTTTATGGTACTAAAACAAAAAGAAAGCGTAATGATGACACCATACCCTAAACAGGACTCTTCCTAGCATCACAATGATGTATAAGCATGAGATTCATCTCCCAGACACAATTAGTCAACGTTTAGATATATAAAATTGTACTCACCTTTTTGGTAAATTAGGAGAATAAGAGTCTGCTTGGAGAGTGTGATTTTGCTCAGGAATACAATACTTTGCTTGACTCTTTAAAAGAAATAAGTCAGAGGCTGGTTTTCAGTGAAGCAATGTCAATAAGATATTTTAATATTTAGAAGGCTGAAAAGTAATTTTTCAGGAAATAAAAAGATTTAAAATAATTCATGAAAGGGTTAGATTAGCTTCCAAAATATTGAACTCAGCAAGAACTCGTTCATATACTGAGATGACCAGAATAAAGGATTAATAGTGTTACAGAAACTAGAAAGGATTTGTGTATATCATCATCTTTTCAAATGTGGGAGTTTTAAAAATGTTCTTTGGTGGGTAACTTTAGTCTCAAAAACACTCTGCCTTTAGAAATTTCAGCATCTCAGCCCTTTACAGGTACTTATCAGGTCTCTGGACCTATTTCATCTTGTTCTACTCTTTTCCTCCTCACTATGCTCTAGGTATACCGGTTTTCTTGCCATTACTTTAGCATGCCAAACTTATTTCCAAGTCAAGGCTTTTACACTTACTATTCCCCCTGATTAATATATTTTTGCACCAAATTTTGCATGGCTGGCTCCTTCTAAGTAATTAGATCTCTGCTTAACTGTCATCTGCATAAGGAAACCTTCCCTGACCACCCAACCTAAAATAACACTTCTACCCCTGTCCAGCCACGCTCAATCTTCTTCTTTTTTAAGAGACAGGGCCTCGCTATATTGCCCAGTCTGGCCTCAAACTCCTGGGCTCAAGCAGTCCTCCTACCTCAGCCTCCCAAGTAGCTGGGACACTACAGATGTGTACCACAGTGCCTGGCTTCAATTTTTTTTTTTTTTTAATTAAGTTAGGGTCTTATTCTGTTATCCAGGCTAGAGTGCAGTGGCACAAACATGGCTCACTGCAGTGTCGACCTCCTGGGTTCAAGTGCTCCTCTCACCTCAGCTTCCCAATCCTTATTTTTTATAGCAATTATCATATTATGAAATGTGTTATTGTGGTTCATAGAATCTTAAAATACCATTGATTATAAAATATATCTTCATTTCAGAGATGTTAAAATCCATTTTGAACATCTCAATTGATGCAGAAAAAGCATTTGACAAAATTCATGTTAAAATCACTTAACAAAATAGGAATATAAGGAAATGTTCTCAACATGATAGAGGCCATATATGAAAACCCATAATTAACATCATATTCATACATGAAAGACTTAAAGCTTTTCCCCTAAGATCAAAAACAAGACAAGAATGCCAACTTTTACCACTTCTATTCAACATAGTACTGAAGTTCTAGCTAAAGTAATTTTTTAAATTAATTTTGTTCTTAGGCAAGAAAAAAAAAGCATTCAAATTGGAAAAAAAAGGCTGCGCACAGTGGCTCACGCCTGTAATCTCAGCACTTTGGGAGGCCGAGGTGGGTGGATCCCTTGAGGTCAGGAGTTCGAAACCAGCCTGACCAACATGGTGAAAGCCCGTCTCTACTAAAAATATAAAAATTAGCCAGGCATGTGGTGCACACCTGTAATCCCACCTATTCGGGAGGCTGAAGCAGGAGACTTGCTTGAGCCCAGGAGGCAGAGGTTGAAGTGAGCCGAGATCGTGCCACTGCATTCCAGCCTGGGCAACAGAGTGAGATTCTATCTCAAAAAAAAAAAAAAAAAAATGGAAAAAAAGGAAGTAAAATTATCTCTAGTCTCAGATGACATGATTTTATATATGGGATTCCACAAAAAATCTGCTAGAGCTAACAAATTCAAAGTTGCAGGATGTAAAATGAACACATAAAATGAGTTGCATTTCTATACATTAGCAATGAACAATCTGAAAAGAACATTAAGGAAACAGTTATATTTATAATGGCATCAAAAAGAATAAAATACTTAGGAATAGATTTAACCAAGGAGGCAAAAGACTTGTATACTGAAACTACAAAGATTTGCTGAAAGAAATTAAACAACATATAAATAAATAGACATTCAAAGTGATCTACAAATGCAATGCAATTCTTATCAAAAACCCAATGGCATTTTTACATAATTTGTTTAAAAAACAGACTAAAATTCATGGAATCTCAAGGGGCACTGAATAGTCAAAACAATCTTGAAAAAGAAGAGCAAAGTTGAATGACACACTACCTGATTTCAAAAATTGCAACAGAGCTACAGTAATTAAAACAGTGTGGTACTCACATAGTATAGACTAAAGACCAATGGAATAGAAGAGCTTTGAAAAAAAAACATTTACATATGGTGGGCAATCGATTTTTGACAAAAGTGCCAAGAAAATTCAATGGAGAAAGGAGAGTGTTTTCAATAAATGATTCTGGGAAAAACTGAATATACACATGCAAAAGAATGAAGTTGAGGCTGGGTGCGGTGGCTCATGCCTGTAATCCCAGCACTTTGGGAGGCCGAGGCGGGCAGATCACCTGAGGTCGGGAGTTTGAGACCAGCCTGACCAACATGGAGAAACCCCGTCTCTACTAAAAATACAAAATTAGCCAGGCATGGTGGCGCATGCCTGTAATCCCAGCTACTCAGGAGGCTGAGGCAGGAGAATCACTTGAACCCGGGAGGCGGAGGTTCCAGTGAGCCGAGATCATGCCATTGCCCTCCACCCTGGGCAGCAAGAATGAAACTCCGTCTCAAAGAAAAAAAAAAAAAAAGAGAATGAAGTTGGACCCTTATGATACAGAAATTAACTCAAAAATTGATCAAATACCTAAACATAACAAGTAAAATGTAAAACTCTTATAAGAAAATGGACAAGCTTCATGACATTGGATTTGGCAACGATTTCTTGGATAGGACACCAAAGGCACAAACAACAAAAGAATAATAGGAAAATTAGACTTCATTGAGATTTAAGACTTTTACACACCAAAGGACACAAAGGCAAAAAGGCAACCCATTGACTGAATGGAAAATGGTATTTGCAAATCACATATCTGATAAGGGATCAATATCCAGAATATATAGAGAACTCCTAAAACTCAACAACATGTAAACAACTCAATTTTTTTTTTTTGGTGGAGGGGGACAGTGTCACCCAGGCTAGAGTGCCGTGGTGCGATCTCGGCTCACTGCAGCCTCTGCCTCCTGGGTTCCAGCAATTCTCCTGCATCAGCCTCCCAAGTACCTGGGATTACAGGCACATGCCACCACACCTGGCTAATTTTTGTCTTTGTTGGAGAGACGGGATTTCACCATGTTGGCCAGGCTGATCTCGAACTCCTGACCTCAAGTGATCTGCCCGCCTCGGCCTCCCAAAGTGCTGGGATTACAGGCGTGAGCCACCGCATACAGCCTCAATTAAAAAATGAGCAAAATCTGGGCACCATGGCTCATGCTTGTAGTCTCAGCTACTGGGGAGTTTGAGGTGGGAGGATTCCTTGAGGCCAGGAGTTCGAGACTAGCCTGGGCAACATAATGAGACCCTGTCTCTAAAAAAAAAAAGTTAAAAAAAAAATTAGCTTGGTGTGGTAGTGCATACCTATAGTTTCAGCTACTCAGGAGCTGAAGTGGGAGGATCACTTAAGGCCCAGGAGTTTGAGGCTTCAGTGAGCCATGATGGTGCCACTGGACTGCAGCTTGAATGACAGAGCAAGACCCTGCCTAAAAAAAAAGTGGGGGTGGGTGGGGGAGGGCAAAGGACTTGAAGAGACATTTTTCCAAGAAGGATATACCACAGAAAGATGTTTAATCATTAGGAAAATATAAATCAAAATCACAATGAGATACCACTTCACACCTAATTAGGATGGCTGCCATCAAAAAAACAAAATAGGCCAGGCGTGGTGGTTCACGCCTGTAATCCCAGCACTTTGGGAGGCCGAGGCCGGCGGATCACGAGGTCAAGAGATTGAGACCATCCTGGCCAACATGGTGAAACCCCATCTCTACTAAAAATACAAAAATTATCTGGGCGTGGTGGCATGTGCTTGTAATCCCAGCTACTCGGGAGGCTGAGGCAGGAGAATCGCTTGAACCCAGGAGGCGGAGGTTGCATTGAGCCAAGATTGCGCCACTGCACTCCAGCCTGGCAACAGAGCGAGACTGCGTTCAAAAAACAAACAAACAAACAAACAAAAAACAGAAAATAAAAAGTGTTGGCCAGGATGTAGAGAAATTGGAATCCTTGTGTACTGTTGGTGGGAATGTAAAATGGCACAGCTGCTATGGAAAACAGTATGGCTGTTCTAAAAGAAAACTAAACATAGAATTACCACATGTAATTCCACTTCTGGGTTATACCCAAAGTAATTAAAAGCAGGGATACAAATATATATTTGTATACCTGTGGTCATCACAGCATTACAGCAGCCAAAAAGTGGAAGGAACTCAAGTATCCATTGATGGATGAATGGATAAACAAAACGTGTGCATGTGTGTGTGGTGTGTGTGTGTATAAACATATACAATGGAATATTATTCAGCCTTAATGAGTAAGAAAATTCTGACACATGTTACAACATGGATGAACCTTGAGGACATTACGCTAAGTGAAATAAGCCAGACACAAAAGGACAAATACTATATGATTCCACCCATATCAGGTACCTACAGTAGTCAAATTCATAGAGACAGAAAGTAAAATGATGGTTGCCAGGGGCCAATGGGAGGGGAGAATAGGGAGTTATTGTTTAATGGATACAGAGTGTCTGTTTAGAATAATGAAAGTTCCAGAAATAGTGATAGTCACTCAACATTGTGAATATACTTAATGCCACTATATTGTACACTTAAAAATGGCTAAAATAGTAAATTAAAATGATATATTATACCACAATAAAAATATTAATTGGAAAGTATCTCTTCCTTTTCTATTTCCTAGTATAGACTGTATAAAATTGGTGTTAATTCTTCCTTAACCATTTGATAGAATTCTCTAGTGAAACTATGTGGGCCTGAGATTTCTTTTTTGGGAGTTTTAAAATTACAAATTCAATTTTTCTAATCACTAAGGGGCTACTCAAATTATCTATGTCATGCCAAGTAAATTGTGTTAGATTGTGTTTGAGAAAATAATCCATTCTGGGCCGGGTGTGGTGACTCACGGCTGTAATCCTAGCACTTTGGGGGGCCAAGGCAGGAAAATCCCTTGAGCCCAGGAGTTCAAGATCAGCCTGGGCAACATAGCTCCTATTTCATTCCTGATATTGGTAATTTTTATTTTCTCCCTTTTTATCTGTGTCAGTTTTTAAAAAGGTTTGTCAATTTCATTGATCTTGTTAAAGAACGATTTTTTTTTTAATCTTTTAAAAAAAACAGGCTGGATGCCTTGGCTCACGCCTGTAATCCCAGCACTTTGGGAGGCCGAGGCAAGCAGATGGTCAGGAGTTCAAGACCAGCCTGGCCAACATGGCAAAACCCCATCTCTACAAAAATAGAAAAATTAGCTGGGCATGGTGGCACATACCTGTAGTCCCAGCTATTTGGGAGGCTAAGGCAGAAGAATTGCTTGAGCCTGGGAGGCGGAAGTTGCAGTGAGCCAAGATTGTGCCACTGCACTCCATCCTGGGTGATAGAGTGAAACTCTGTCTCAAAAAAACAAAAACAAACAAAAAACCAATTCTGATTTTTCTCTATTATTGTTTCCAATTTCATTGATATCTGCTCTTTATTTCTTTTTCTATATTCTTGGAGTGACAGCTTAGATTATTGAGACCTATACTGTTTTCTAATGGATGCACTTAGTGCTATAAAGGTCCCTCTCAGTACTGCTATAGCTTCTGTCTCATAAATTTTGGTATGTTGTATTTTCATTTTTGTTTAATTCAGTGTGTTTCTTTATTTCCTTTGAGACTTTCTCTTTGACCCAATAGATTATTTAGGAAAGTGTGGTTTGATTTCCAAGGATTTAGATACTTTTCCGTTACCTTTCTGTTACTGATTTTTTTCTTTTTTTAATTAATTAATTAATTTTTGAGACAGGGTCTTGCTCTGTCACCCAGGTTGGAGTGCAGTGGCACAATCACAGTTGATTGCAGCCTTGACCTCCCAGGCTCAAGCAATCCTCCTACCTCAGCCCCCTGAGTAGCTGGGACTACAGGCACATGCCATCACACCTGGCTGAGTTTTTAATTTTTGTAGAGACGGGGGTCCCCCTGTGTTACCCAGGATCATTTTGAACTCCTGGCCTCAAGGAATCCTCCCACCTTGGCCTCTCAAAGTGCTAGGATTACAAGCAAGAGCCACCATGCCCGGTCTCTGTTACTGATTTCTAATTTGATTCTATTGTGGTCAGAAAATATATTCTGTATAATTTCGGTTGTTATGTTTTGTTTTGTTTTGTTTTGTTTTGAGACAGAGTCTCGCTTTGTTGGCCAGGCTGGAGTGTAGTGATGCTATCTCGGCTCACTGCAACCTCCGCCTACTGGGTTCAAGTGATTCTCCTTCCTCAGCCCTCCATGTAACTGGGATTACAGGTGCCCACCACCACACCTGGCTAATTTTTGTATATTTAGTAGACATGGGGTTTGGCCAGGCTGGCCAGGCTGGTCTCAAATTCCTGACCTCATGTGATCCGTCTGCCTTGGCCTCCCAAAGTGCTGGGATTACAGGTGTGAGCTACTGCTCCCAGGCTAATTTCAATTTAAAAAAATTTTTCAAATTTTTCAGATTTTTATGGCTCAGGATATACTCTATCTTGATATATATTTCCATAAGCACTTTAAAAGAATGTGTATTCTTATTAGGTAGAGTGTTCTGTAAGTGTCAACTAGATTTTGTCAGTTAGTGGTGTTGAGTTCACCTATATCCTTGCTGGTTTTCTGTCCAGTTCTATCAAAATTGTTGAAAGAAGAATATTGAAGTCCCTGGCTATGACTGTGAATCATCTGTTTCTCTCCTTTAAGTTCTATGAGTTTTTCCTCACATATTTTGCAACTTAATTGTTTGGTCTATATACATTTAGGACTATTATGTCTTACTGGCAGATTGACCCTTTTATCATTATCTTTCCCTATCTCTAATAATTGTCTTTGCTCTGAAGTCTACTTTATCTGATATTAACATAGCCACTCCTGCTTTCCTTTGATTCATGTTTACATGATATATCTTTTTTCCATTCCTTTGTTTTTAGCCCTCTTATATATTTGAAGTGAGTTTCTCATAGACAACATATAGTTGAATTGTTTTTTAATTCTCTATGCCAATCTGGCAATTCACTCTACCACCAGTAAATATTGGTGTATTTAGGCTTATATGTTTAACGTAATTATTAATATGGTCAAGTTTCATTCTGCTATTTTATTTTTTGTTTTCTCTTTATTCTTTCTGTTTCTCGTTGCTCTTTTCTTTTTCCTGATGTTTTCTCTTTCCTGCATTTTTTAGAATTCCATTTTGATTTACCTATAGTGTGTTTTATTATATCTCTTTGTATAGCCTTTTTTTAGTCATGGCTCTAGATATAGATATAGATATATGGTATCACACTCTACTGGTGTTATCATTTTACCAGTTCAAGTGTGGAAGCCTTACCTTCCTTTATGTTTGTTACCATCCTCCTGTTATAATCATTTAAAATATTTCCTTTAATACGTCTAGAACAACATCAGTCAGTGTTATATTTGTACTTCAATTGTAAAACATAATTTATAAAACTCAAGAGGAGAAGGAAAGTTTATTATATTTACCCACGTTTGTTTATTATGTTCTTTCTTCCTTCTTTCATTCCCTTTCGGTTTAGAAAGCTTCCTTTGCCATTTTTTTAGGGTAGGTCTACTGGTAACAGATTATCTTAGTTTTTCTTCATCTGAGAATGTCTTGATTTCCCCTTCAGCCCTGAAGGATGTTTTCACTGTGTGTGAAACTCTGGATTGACAGTTATTTTCTTTCAGCACTTGGAAAATATTGTGCCACTTCCTTCTGACCTCTATGATTCCTAATGCAAAATCTGCTGTCATTCTAATTGTTTTCCTCCTACAGTTAAGGTGTCATCTTTTTCTGGCTGATTTCTAAAACTTTTTTGTTGTTTTTTTTTTCAGAAATTTAATTATGATGTATCTTCCAGTACTTTTTCAACCCTGCCCTTTCTCTTTTCTTTCTGGGGTTTTGATGACACAATGCTAGATTTTTTTTTTTTTGTCCCTTAGTTACCCTGCAGCTCTGCTTATTTTTTTTTCAGTCTATTTTATCACTGTTGCTCAGACTGGGCAATTTCTATTGTTCTACTTTTCAATTCATTAATTCTTTTTTCCATACCCTCTGTTCTGCTGTTGAACCCATCTATTTTGCTTCAGTTACTGTATTTTTAAGTTCTAAAATTTCCATTTGGTTCTCTTTATATCTTGTTTCTTTGCTGAGACTCTTTTTTTTTCTTTTTATGAGGCTTTGTATTTTTTAATTTGGTTTAAGCATGTTTTTACCTTTTTTCTTTTTTTATATTTTCATTCTTTTTATTGTTTTTGTTGTTGTTGTTTTAACCATGTTTTTAATTGCTCATTGAAGCATTTTTATCTTGGCTGCTTTAAAATCCTTGTCAGATGATTCTGACATCTGTATCATCTCAGTGTGTCACCTATTATCCTTTTTTAAATTCACTTTGAGATCTTCCTGGTTCTTGGTATAATAAGTGATTTTCAACTGAAATCTGGGTATTTTCACATTGTTATGAGACTCTGAATCTTAGTTAAGCCTTCTCTTTTTGCTGCGGCTTTTTTCTTTTTTTTTTTTTTAACAGAGTGTTGCTCTGTCACTTAGGCTGGAGTGCAGTGGTGCAATCTCAGATCACTGCAACCTCCACCTCCTGGGTGCAAATGATTCTCATGCCTCAGCCTCCCAAGTAGCTGGGATTACAGGTGCGCATCACCATGCCCAGTTAATTTTTGTATTTTTAGTAGAGACGGGGTTTCACCATGTTGGCCAGGCTGGTCTTGAACTCCTGATCCCAGGTCAAGACCAACCTGGTCAATATGGCAAAACCCCGCCTCGGCCTCCCAAAGTGCTGGGATCATAGGCGTGAACCACTGCATCCGGCTATTTGGAAAAATTTTTTTGTAGAGACAATTGCTGTGTTGCCGAGGCTGCTCTCAAACTCCTAGGCTTGAACAGTTCTTCCACCTTGGCCTTCCAAAGTGCTGGGATTACAGGCATGAACCACCTCGCCCAGCCAAGAGATTATTTTTAAATTTTTATTTCTCTTTGAGACAGGGTCTCACTTTGTTGCCCAGGCTGGAGTGCTGTGGTGCCATTTCAGCTCACTGCGACCTCTACCTCCCAGATTCAAGCAATCCTCCTGCCTCAGCCTCTGGAGTAGCTGGGACTACAGGTATGCCCCACCACTCCTGGCTAAATTTTTTTTTTTTTTGGAGATGGGGTTCACCATGTTGGCCAGGCTGGTCTTGAACTCCTGACCTCAGGTGATCTGCCTGCCTCGAGCTCCCAAAATGCTGGGATTACAGGTGTGAGCCACTGGAGTTAGTGAGATTAATTTTTTAAGTTAAATTACATCAAATTAATTTGTAATTTTCCACAGGAAGTTTTCAGTGCAGCCCTATGCACACCTGATGCTCTCAATTTAGTTGTGACAATAGATAAATCCTGCAACAAATCTGACATCCCTTGACCAAAAGCAAGTATGAAAACTTTTTGACATAATATCTAGTTTAAATTTTACCTTTGTTCCAGAATGTTTATCTCTGATAACATCCATCTGTCTCTTAAATAGTTCTAATACAGCATTGTAGACCAGTTCATATTGTTCCTGAAGAGCATCACAACCCAGAACAAATGAAAACAAAAACAAAAAAATTGGTGAACTACAGGACCAGATTTGAGGAATATGAACACCAATCAAATCCTAATATAGCAGACCCAAAAGGATGATCAGCATGTTATTAAATTTACTAACAATGCCTTATGCTTACGTAGTTCACTTCAGATTTCAAAGCACTTTGATGCTGCTGAAAATAGCTAAATATTTGATACGCCTCTAACTAATGTACAAGAATCTTATGACTTGTTTCTTTTATGTTCTAACCCTACTTTCTTATCTTTCTCTCCACCATCATTTCTCTAATTCTGTTTCCCTTGCTCACATTAAAAAAAATTATTTCATTCTAGATGGATTTTTTGTAAGCAACCTTCATCTTTTCTGGAAAAAGAGATAGTGGTTGGTGTATAGATAGATAACTTCAATGTCTATGCTTTAATTTGGTCCTCACAATTGCTCTATAAAGTAGATAAGCTATTTATACCTATTTACAAACAGTTTATCCCAGGTCATTCAGAAGGAATTTCCAGGACTTGGCTTAGAAACTTAATTTCCACACTCTTAGTTCAGTGCATTTAGATAAAGTTGCTAAAATTTTGTCCTAGTAAAGATACCAAAGAAAAGTAAACCACTAAATAAGGTTTTGAAATTTGTGGTTACAAAAGGATTTCACCATAGAGAAATGAGACCTCTACTATTACAAGGTTTATGAGTTATTACTACTCTGTTTTTGCCTGTACTTGCTCAAGCACTTAATTTTGAACCTACTTTTTATCTGAAAGGGCCTAATCAGGGTTTTACCTGAAAGGGCCTATTCAGGGTTTTCCCTGACACTTTACACATTTCTATACAAATAAAGAACAATTTTTTTTCAAAGATAATTTTAGCAGGAAACAATGCAGAGTCTATATCATTTAACACAGCCATGAGTATGCTCTTTATTTATTTATTTCTTTTTTTTGAGACACGGTCTCACCGTGTTGCCCAGGCTGGAGTGCAGTGATGCAATCTCGGCTTACTGCAGCCTCGACCTCCCAGGCTCAAGTGATGCTCCCACCTCAGTCTCCCAAGTAAGTCGGGACTGCAGGCACCTGCCACTACACCCTGCTAATTTTTGTAGAGACAGGGTCTCACTATGTTGCCCAGGCTGGTTTTGAACTCCTGAGCTCAAGCTATCCACCTGCCTCAGCCTCCCAAAGTGTGGAGATTATAGGCGTGAGCCACCACATCTGGCTAATTTTTTTAAGAAAGAAAAATCAGGGCCGGGCATGGTGGCTCACGCCTGTAATTCCAGCACTTTGGGAGGCCAAGGTGGGCAGATCACAAAATCAGGAGTTCAAGACCAGCCTGGCCAGCATGGTGAAACCCCATCTCCACTAAAAATACAAAAAAAATTAGCTGGGCATGGTGACGCGTGCCTGTAGTCCCACCTACTCGGGAGGCTGAGGCAGAAGACTTGCTTGAACCCGGCAGGCAGAAGTTGCTGTGAGCCAAGATCGCACCATTGCACTCCAGCCTGATTGACAGTGTGAAACTCCATCTCAAAAAAAAAAAAAGAAAGAAAGAAAGAAAAAGAAAAATCAGACAGGAAGCTCTCATCTGGTTACAGTGCCATTTCCTGGTTAGAGTAGTGTCAGAAAAAACAGCTACAACTGTCAAGTTCAGTTAGTTGTTTGATAATGCCAAAATGTGAAGGCTTTTTCAGCTGTCTTCCAACTCTTAAAAGTAGGCCTGAAATGGAATTTGTTTTTGAAATGGGGTATGGTTTTATTAAATTAGTATTGCTATTTATATAACTAGGTTCCATACTTCTGGAATCTTTATGCATTTACATGGATCAGCCTTCTTTCAAGTCTGACAGCATTAAACCAGCTAATGCTTTCATTTCACATAAGCTTTCTCCCTCACAGGTTGAATATAGAAAACACCTACATTCAACACATGAAAGTTATTTTTTCCACCAGCTATTAGTGGAAAATCTGTGCAGGCCAAACAGTTTTATATTATAATAGCTCTTTATTTTATCCCTTTAATTCACAACTTCTAGACTAAAATATCTGAATTGCCATTGTCAGTTGTTTTATCTCTAAAACTATTTGCAACTTCATTTGTAAGTGTTTTGAACACTTTAAGGTCTTGCTATTTAAGTAGTTAAAAGCAGTTCTAACAAATTACACAAAAGTTCCTGTTAATAAACATCAATACACGTTTGATGAATGAATGAGTCAATTCTAAATTCTATATTAAAAATGAAGACCACTTAGAAAACTAAAACTATTGGGTAAAACTATTCGTGTAGAAATACGGGTGAAATTAATATTGTAGACAGTGAGAGATTTGGGCTAGAAAAAGGGAAGAGCATTCCTAATGGAGTGAACAAGTGTGGGTATTCTGGGGTAGGTTAAAAGATTGTGATACATAAATAGAATGTGACTGTAATTTTTTTTTTTTTTTTTGAGACAGAGTCTCACTCTGTTGCCCAGGCTGGAGTGCAGTCGTGTGATCTCGGCCCACTGCAACTTCCACCTCGCAGGCTCAAGCATTTCTCCCACCTCAGCCTCCCGAGTAGCTGGGATTAGCAGGTGCCTGCCACCATATCCAGCTAATTTTTTTATTTTTAGTAGAGACAGGGTTTCAGCATATTGGTCAGGCTGGTCTCGAACTCCTGACCTCAGGTGATCCACCCACCTCGGCCTCCCAAAGTGCTGGGATTACAGGTGTCAGCCACCGCACCCAGCCCAATTTTTTTTTTTTTTTTGAGTATGCATGCAATAAGAATCAGGAGAAACTATAGAAAAATAGTAATAGTGGCTATCTGTAGGTAATAGGAATATGGTTTTTATTTTTCAGTGTTTCCTAAAATGAGCACATAGACTGAATTCTCCATATTCTGTTACCACATCCTGAGGTAGAAATTACAAATCCCTGATTTTCTATGCTTTCAGAGATGAATTTTATCACTACAAAATTTCAAATTAACATGACCTAGCTATTTCAAGTCCACAAGTCAGTTTGTTGAATACTTTTACAACATCCTTTGTAAGGAATTAAGTAATATTACATCAGCATCTTAATATTTTCTGAACAGACAGTAAAATAAGGAATGAAAGGAATTTGACCCAGGACAAGGGATACAGGAAAAATATTGGAATATTCAGAGTTAGAGAAAATGGCAATGGACTCTAGAGCACGTAATGGTAAATTGGTGTTATATCTGAGCAGTCAGCTGTTTTTGGATGCCTCACCATTAAACATAGAGATGGAGCAAGACTCAGACACATGTTCTGATCCATTCACTATAGTTCATACCTGCGTTTGAACTAATGAAGGCCTCTGTGTCCGCATTTCCCGGATCAAACTGAAAACACTGAAGTTCTCAGGAATTACCTATCAAATTAAAGGGGAAAATATTCCTTTCAATATTTTGTTAACAAATTATTGCTACTTTTTCATAGTCTTGTACTTCCATGGCATCTGCTCTTTTAACATGGGGTAATATCAGAAAGATGATGCATTTTTAAAACAAATGAGGTTTCTTATCACTTGCAACATGATTTAGAGCCTGGTATTTTCCCTAGAAAAGACTAAAGAAACTCTTCAGAATGATTTCACACGGTGTAACCAAATGTCTAAAACTATAGATATAACGAGGGACAGTATTCAGTAGATGCACAAGTATGAGAGTTGCATAAAATAAAAGAGGTTGGTAGATGGGTCTAAAGGCCATATTTTAAACTTCCCATTTCCTATTAGACATTAAAAAATGATTTATAGATTGGAATGCAAAGTATGATTGCAGTAAGTTGAGTCCATCTATTAAAGCAGTTTGGGTAAAGGAAGGGTAACTATATAATTTAGGACAGTGGTCCTCAAACTTTATCATGCATCACAATCACCTGGACAGCTTGCTGGGCCCCCATCTCTAGAGATATGATTCAATTCAATGGGGTGGGGCCCAGTAATTTGCCTTCACCTTAGGTTAGGTGCACCTAACACCCTTGGGGTTCAACCCCTACACTATTGGAATCTCCAAAGATTGGAAAACAAACATTAAAGGATATATAAATTACAGACTTCCTGGGAGTCTGAAAAAGTAGAAATAGAAATATTTGACCTATTTTCAGTATTTCACAAGAACTAACAGAAATTATATGTCTACTAAAACAGCTGCACAAGCTAAGTGAAATACCTAGTTTCCTTGGGTTTTGATTTTTGCTTTTTGTTTTTTTTGTTTTGTTTTGTTTTTGAAATGGAGTATCACTCTTGTTACCCAGGCTGGAGTGCAACAGCGCAATCTCAGCTCACTGCAGCCTCTGTCTCCCGGGTTCAAGCGATTCTCCTGCCTCAGCCTCCTGAGTAGCTAGGAAAACAGGCATGTGCCACCAGGCCCGGCTAATTTTGTATTTTTAGTAGAGACAGGGTTTCTCCATGTTGGTCAGGCTGGTCTTGAACTCCCAACCTCAGGTGATCTGCCCACCTTAGCCTCCCAAAGTGCTGAGATTACAGGCATGAGCCACTGCAACCAGCCAAGTTTCCTTGGTTTTGATTAGAATTGTCAACTCAGAATGGCAACAGTAGAACAGTGATATCTGGTAAAATATAATGTGAGCCACATATGTGATTTTAAATTTTTTTTCTTTTTCTTTTTTTTTTTTGAGAAGGAGTTTCACTTTTGTTGCCCAAGCTGGAGTACAATGGCACGATCTTGGCTCACTGCAACCTCCACCTCCCAGGTTCAAGTGATTCTCCTGTCTCAGCCTCCCGAGTAGCTGGTATTACAGGCATGCACCACCACACCTGGCTAATTTTGTATTTTTAGTAGAGACAGGGTTTCACCATGTTGGTCAGGCTGGTCTTGAACTCCTAACTTTAGGTGATTGGCCTGCCTCGGCCTCCCAAAGTGCTGGGATTACAGTGTGAGCCACCATGCCCGGCCAAAAATTTCTTTCTTTTCCTTTATTTATTTTATTTTTATTTTTATTTATTTTTATTTTTTGAGACGGAGTCTCTCTCTGTTGCCCAGGCTGGAGTACAGTGGCTCAATCTCTGCTCACTGCAACCTCCACCTCCCGAGTTCAAGCAATTCTCCTGCTTCAGCCTCCTGAGTAGCTGGGATTACAGGCACATGCCACCACGCCTGACTAATTTTTTTTGCTTTTTTTTTTTTTTTTTTTTTTTGAGACAGAGTCTCGCTCTGTCACCTAAGCTGGAGTGCAGTGGTGAGATCTTGGCTCACTGCAAGCTCCACTTCCTCGGTTCAAGCCATTCTCCCGCCTCAGCCTCCTGAGTAGCAGGGACTACAGGTGTCCACCACCACGCCTGGCTAATTTTTTTGTATTTTTAGTAGAGACAGGGTTTCACCATGTTAGCCAGGATGGTCTCAATCTCCTGACCTCGTGATCCACCTGCCTCGGCCTCCCAAAGTGCTGGGATTACAGGCGTGAGCCACCGTGCCCAGCCTAAATTTTCAAATAGACACATTCAAAAATGAAAAGAGGTGAAATTAATTTTAATAACATATCTTAGCCCAATATATATTGCATTTCTAACAAGTTCTCAGGTGATGCTGATGCTTCTTGTCTAGGGACCACCCTTTAAGACCCACCTACCTGGGAACTAATTTAATCATCTGACAGAGTGGGTCTACAAGTACATTTTCTAGAAAAGATGAATCATGAAGATAGATGTTTTGAAAAACCAAACAATTACTAAGTATGAAAGCAGTAGACTAAGCAAATGGGAAGTGCCTGCTGAGAGAAACTCACCCCATCTTTTAGCAACATCCATGTATAATCAATAGCACAAATAACACCAGTCCTTCCACAGCCAGCACTGAAATGAAAGATCACAGTAGCATGTATGCATGTATACCTAGAGAGAATGGACCATTGACAGTAGCTGGAAAATTTCACCAACAGATTTGGGGAAGAAGATGCCTGGGGACAATTAAACTTTCCAAACCCCACCATTTCCCAGAGCCCATTTGTCATGCAAGAGGTCCTAGGCAACATTTCAGAGCAAGAGTCTCTAGAACTGTACTACTCACAAGTAACTTATCAGAAAAACATGAATTTAATGCTTAGGTTGAATTTCTTATCGTTTGTTTCTGCTATTAACCTTTTCCCCTTTCAATTACAGAGTCCTGGCCAGACTCTGACATTTGGTTCATTTTGGGTAGAAGGTTTATATATAGTGTCATACCTGCAGTGAATGCATATGGGAACACTGTCATCCTCTTGGTAACAACGTACATCCCAGATGAGCTCAAGAATAGGGTCTATAGATGAAGGTACATCATGGTCTGGCCAATTCTTGTAATGAAACTGGTAGATAGTTCGAGTTTCCTATAAAAAGCAGCCAGACAGGAGGAGAAGAGGGGCAAGGGCTGAAAAACCACCTATTGGGTACTATGCTCACTACCTGGGTGATGGGATTATTCAGTGGCATGCATGTAACAAACGTGCACATTTATGCCCTTGTGTCTTATATTCATAAGATTAAAGTTGAAGCTGGGTGTGGTGGCTTACGCCTGTAATCCTAGCACTTTGGGAGGCTGAAGCAGGCAGATTACTTGAGGTCAGGAGTTCAAGACCAGCCTGGCCAACATGGGGAAACCCTGTCTCTACTAAAAATACAAAAATTAGCCAGGCATGGTGGTGAGCACCTGTAGTCCCAGCTACTGGGGAGGCCACGGCACGAGAGTTGCTTGGACCCAGGAGGCTCAGATTGCAGTAAACCAAGATTGCACCACTGCACACTCCACACTCCAGCCTGGGTGACAGAGCGAGACTCTGTCTCAAAAAAAAAAAAAAGTTGAAATTATTTTAAAAATAGCCAGGATAATAAGACAACACGTGGTTAGAACTCCACCTCATTATACCAAGACATCAGTCTGGCATACTAAGTTGTATCTATATCCTTTTTGAAATTTATTCTGGTTTCTTCTCTATAGATCTCAGGTGACCAGATGCTTTCTGAAAACCATTAAAAGTGATTTCAGGTCACTTACTATTGGTTTGTCCCCATCTGCCCCATTCACAAGAGGAAATAGCTGGATATGAAAATAGTTCAAACCAGTGTTTCCCAACTGGTATGCCTCAAATGTTTCACAATCATGCTGATATATTAAATCTTTTTGCCTTAGAGAAGCTGGGCAGGGCCTAGGGCAGCCTAAGCTCTCAAACTGGTCCCCAGTCTCTATGCACTGTTCAGCTTCTGTTTACCCTACAGATATTATCATTTTATATGTGTGCCATGGTATAGAATAGATTGAAGACATATTATAACAATGGTCTCTTCTTTTTTTCTTCTTCTTTGAGACACAGTCTTGCTCTGTCACCCAGGCTGCAGTGCAGTGGCACCATCTCAGTTCACTGCAACCTCCGCCTCCAGGGCTTAAATGATTTCTCCTGCCTAAGCCTCCTGACTAGCTGGAACCACAGGCATGCACCACCATGCCCAGCTAATTTTTTGTGTGTTTTTAGTAGAGACAGGTTTTTGCCATGTTGGCCAGGCTCAAAGTTCTCTTGAATATGAAGACTCATTCACGACATCAAAGACCCTACCACTCCCCATTGTCTTATGCCCAGCCTGAGCTACACACGTCTATATTTACTTGCCTGATCTCTATAGGCTTTTGAGTTTATCATTCTTATTTTATACTTACACTATTGAACTTAACTTTTAGAGTCCTGATTATATAATCAGATTTCCTTTTTTCAGCTTCCTAAAAAGAAAAAGAAGACTCAAGTATTAGTGATTGCAAAGACAAGCTCTCTGTAAGGTAGACCCTGGAGGCTTTACTCAGACATGAGAACAGACATTACACTTACACAGGATACAGAGAAAGGGCCAAATTCCAGCTGCATCTCTCCTGGCTCAGCCCAGTAGCGCTCACACTTTTTCTGTTGCACAAAGCAGAATACAGTGATTTCCTTCCATATATTCTAGTCTCTTCGGGGGAATAAAACCCACTCTCTCATTTGGAAGCAAATTCAGCTCTATGTCCTTCACCTTAGGTTAGGTGCGTCTAACCCCTTTGGGCTTCAACCCCTACATTATTGGAATCTCCAAAGATGGGAAAACAAACGTTAAAGGATATATAAATTACAGACTTCCTGGGAGTCTGAAAAAGTAGAAATAGAAATCTTTGACCTATTTTTAGTATTTCACAAGAACTAACAGAAATCATATGTCTACTAAAACAGCTGCACAAGCTAAGTGAAATACCTAGTTTCCTTGGTTTTGATTAGAATTGTCAACTCAGAATGGCAACAGTAGAACACTGATATCCAGTAAAAATATAATGTGAGCCACAAATGTAATTTTAAATTTTCAAATAGACATATTAAAAAATGAAAAGAGGTGAAATTAATTTTAATAACATATCTTAGCCCAATATATCAAAACATTTTGACATGTAACCAATATAAAATAATTATCAGATATTTGGCATTTTTTACTAAGTCTTCAAAATCCAGTGTATATTTTGTATTTATAGCTAATCTCAAGTAGGATGCCAAATTTTGGAAATATTTTATTTCCATTTAGATTTAATAAAACTTACATTTGAAAAATTTTCACATACTCAAAACAGCTTTCCGATAACTCAATTGCATGTCAGTTTTTAAGTTTAAATCAATTAAAATAATTGAGTTCCCCAGTCTCATTAGCCATATTTTCAATGCTCAATAGCTGTATGTGGCTGGTGGATGCAATATTGGACAGCACAGGATTAAAAGCTCCGGCTGGCAGTTAAAGATATCTAATTAACAGAAATGGGCAAGTGATTTGTTAATCTTAAAAGCATACCTTGTTTTTAACTGTAAAACATAGGGTCTACTGAGAAAACAAATAAATAGGATTCTTAGGAGGAAAAAAAAAAAAAATCCCCTGAGAATCACGTGGCATTCCCAAACTGAAAACTAGGAAGATGACATAAGTTTTATCTAGGTACACTCAGGTAAGTTCTGCTGCCAATTTCCCTCTCCTTTTTCTTCTTCCCTTTGTTTTAAGGTCAGCAGGTGGTAGAAAGTAACTTACCTTTCCCATTTCATACTCCATGCATGCCATAACAATGATCTGGGGGATGAAATAGATAGAAACTTAAACATTCATATATAGTTAGAGCAGTTAATACATGGATTCCAGAGTCAGAAAGTATTAACCGTGCTTTTTTCTGTTTTGTCGTTTTTTTTAACCAAAAAATAAAACCTGGTGACTTATAAAATATTGCTGTTACTCTTCATTCTGACAATACTTCCCCTTTCTCTGTTCAGACCAGTAATCTTGTTACCAAATGAGCCTGTCAAGGTAAGAACTTCCTAATTTTTAAATTTATTTTTATTTTTTTTTTAAACTTATTTATTTTTGAGACAGGGTCTCATTCTGTCACCCAGGCTGGAGTGCTATGGCACAATCTTAGCTTACTGCAGTCTCAACCTCATGGGCTCAAGCGATCCTCCCACATCAGCTTCCTCAGTAGCTGGGACTATAGGGACACACCACCACTCCCAACTAATTTTTGTATTTTTTGTAGAGACAGGGTTTTGCCATGTTGCCCAGGCTGGTCTAGAACCCCTAGGCTCAAGCTACCCACCCCCTTGGCCTCCCAGAGTACACCTGGCTGAGCACTTTCATTTCCTTGGACAAGAATGGCATTGTGATTCTGACTAAAAGATGCCTGAACCCTGAAGTTCCACGGACCGATTTTTTAAAAGCACTGTTTTTAATAAAGTAGAGAATAAAGTAACAAAAGCAACACCATACTTACAAGGACACTATATTCCCAAATCATCCTCCAGAAGTCCAGGAGGGTTGTAGATAAAGGACCCTGGGTGGCAATATAAGCCTTGGGTCCATAAACTCCCTAAAGGGGAACAGAAATTACATGGGGTGACTACAAATAATATCCTGTTCTCACCTAGTCCTCCCCTTCCTTTTTTTTTTTTTTTTTTTTTTTTGAGATGGTCTCACTGTGTTACCCAGGCTGGAGTATAGTGGCATAATCACAGCTCACTGCAGCCTTGACCTCCTGGCCTCAAGCAATCCCCTTACCTCAGCCTCTCCAGTAGCTGGGACTACAAGCGCATGCCACCACATCTGGCTAATTTTTTAACTTTTTGTTGAGATGGGGTCTCATATGTTGCCCAGGCTGGTCTCAAATTCTTGGGTTCAAGTGATCTTTCCACCTCAGCCTCCCAAAGTGCTGGGATTACAGGCATGAGCCACTGAGTCCAGCCAGCCCTCCCCTTTTTTTAGGTATCTAGAGAAATGTGGAATGCTTTTATTTTCTTTCACTGTACCTTAATGAAGTTGGCATTGATGTAGCTGGAATCCTCATCAGAGGTTATCAGGGATAGTTCTACCCGGCTATAATCATCTATAATACAAAAGACAGACATAGTACAATTAAGAGGGCTTAGTCAGCAGATTTAAATCAGGGCCTAACACTGTGAATAGTGTATGCTCGTGAATGAATGAATGAATATTCTTTTGCAGTCATAAATAGTACAAACTAAGTTGTCAATGCCATGTTCCAAGATCAGGATCAGTAAGCAATGGGTACAAAGAGATAGTAATGATTGAGTTTGGGAGAAAGTATGAGTTTATAGAGAGAAATGGAACTTACAGGGCAAAATATCCTTATATCTGTTTTTCTTGATATTCTTGGGCTTCTCAGCCACAGCTGTAGGATAGGTTTTTTCTGCCTTGTACTTGGTAGATTGCCTTTTCAGCTTCTGTAATAAGATTCCAAGAATAATTAATCTTCCTAGAGAAATGAGGTAAGAAGCTATCTCTAAAGAGCTTTCCTTTTCCACTGGCAAAACATTCTACCTCAACCCTTTTATTATCTTCTGGTTCTGACTCCATTCAGGACAGAGCTGCAGAGCATAAGGAGACCTGAGTTCAGTGACATTTGGGGAAGTGAAAAGATCACACTTACTGCAGCTGAGCCATAGATAGCGTGAACTTAAAGGTGAAACTTGTGAATATTTTCAGAACCAAATATCTTCTGGAAGCAAGCTATATGCTCCACCCAACGGGCAGATATTAAAAGCTTAATTTACTTCCTTTATAACTGCTTTTTAGTTAAATGGTCAACTGGAAAATAATTAAGTTCCATTAGTCTTTTTACTTCAGATAGCTTTTTTTTCTAAGTGGAAGTAGAGCTTAAGCTGAATAAAATCTCTCTATATCTAGCAAAATTTCAAAGATTTCAGTTCCAAAAGCACTTTTTTTTTTTTTTAGATAAAGTTTCACTCTGTCACCCAGGCTGGAGTGCAGTGGCTTGATCACAGCTCAATGCAGCCTCAACTTTCTAGGCTCAGGTGATTCTTCCACCTCAGCCTCACCTCCCACCTCAGCCTCACCTCCCACCTCAGCCTCACCTCCCACCTCAGCCTTACCTCCTGAAAGCCGGGACCACAGGCGCGAGCATCACACCTGGATAGTTCTCATATTTTCAGTAGAGAAGAGATTTCACCATGTTGCCCAGGCTGGTCTCAAACTCCTGGACTCAAGCAATCCACCTTCCTTGGCCTCACATAACTTTTATTACTGTAGATTATCATAATTGTTCTATTGTATTACTAGCTATTATTGCTAATCTCTTATTGTGCCTAATTTATAAATTGACCTTAATTATAGATATGTATGTATAGGTAAAAACAACATAGCATACGTAAGATTTGGTACTATCTGCAGTTTCAGGCATCTACTATAGGTCTTCAAACACATCCTCCGTAGATAAAGAGAGCCTACTGTAGTTTGACTTCCTCTAGATTTTCAGAACTGGATTTGAGAGGAGAGATACTGAACTGATATCTTTTTGTTTGTTTGTTTGTTTCTTTTACTTTGAACCCCAAGAAGCTACTGAACTATCTTTATAGCATATTTTTACTTCAAGATGGATATGGATACAAGTGGACTAATTTGAGAATTTAAGGACACATGAAAGACTACGCTGAATTTCAGCTGAAGTTACACCAATTTTTCAAATCTCCCTGCTCTTAAGCAACTTCAGAATGATCATTTTCAGGTTGCTGTTGATCCCAGGGCTGCTGAAAAGATCTCAAGTCCCAGAACAGTTTCTTCTAGGAGTCTCCAGAACTAAACTCAGTGCATACTCCTTGTTATACTGTTTTTATTTATTTTTGTTTTATTTTGCTTGTGGAACGCTTTCTAGGGAGAATGCTATACACAAAGCCCTTTGCGTAAGATATGCTTCAATTAATTTGGCAAAATGTTATAGATAAAGGTGATGGGTGTGTGTGTATGTGTGTCCTATATTTGTTTAGCTGCCTTCACTGCCACCTTCAACAATGAGGCAGAATGGCTTTCATTTTTCCTACTCCTTTCCTCCCCCTGGAGTAATCGACACTCTTAGCAAAACATCACACAGGAAATGCCTACAGAATTATTCATTTGTAATGTATGAAAGATTTGATTTTTTTCCCTCAAACATCTTAAGGTCATACCACTGTGAAGCCTTCCTTTTTCTTTCTGTTTTTTGTTTGTTTGTTTATTTTTTGTTTTTGTTTTTGTTTTTGTTTTTGAGACAAAGTCTTGCTCTATCGTCCAGGCTGGAGTGCAGTGGCATGATCTCGGTTCACTGCAACCTCTGCCGCCCAGGTTCAAGCAATTCTCATGCCTCAGCCTCCCAAGTAGCTGGGATTACAGGCACCCGCCACCATGCCTGGCCAATTTTTTGTATTTTTAGTAGAGACAGGGTTTCACCATGTTGGCCAGGATGGTCTGGAACTCCTGACCTCGTGATCTGCCCGCCTTGGCCTCCCAAAGTGGTGGGATTACAGGCGTGAGCCACCATGCCCAGCCAATTTTTTTTTTGTATTTTTAGTAGAGACAGGGTTTTGCCGTGTTGGCTAGGCTGGTCTTGAACTCCTGACCTCAAGTGATCTCCCCACCTCGGCCTCCCAAAGTGCTGGGATTATATAGGCATGAGCCACCGCGCCCGGCAGGCTTCATTTTTCTCTTCCACCTCTCTTCCTGCCAGACTCCCAGGCTCCAATACCCCAAGAAAGAAAAAATTAGGGCAAAATTAGGGCAGAAAAAGTAATAAACTACACCAGAAAAGGAGGAATCCTGAGAGTAGAAAGCAAAAGGGTATAAAAGAGGAAGCAGGGTCATGGGGATGGGTTTAAGTTTGGGAAGAAAAGATATGAGATCTAAAAGGTGAAGGTATTTCTTTGCCAACTACAAGGTAGGGGGTGTGTGTTCCCTAGAGGAGGTACCATCAAGAGAAGTCAGGGGAATAGTTGCCAAGAGGATAAAGTGAAGGGCCTGGGTGCGGTGGCCCACACCTGTAATCCCAGCACTTTGGGATGCCGAGGCAGGCGGATCACTAGGTCAGGAGTTCGAGATCAGCCTGGCCAGCATAGTGAAACCCCGTTTCAACCAAAAATACAAAAAAAATTAGCTGGGCGTGGTGGCAGACCCCTGTAATCCCAGCTACTCAAGAGGCTAAGGCAAGGAGAATCGCTTGAACCTGGAAGGCAGAGATTGCAGTGAGCCGAGATTGCACCACTGCACTCCAGCCTGGGTGACAGTGTGAGACTCCGTCTCAAAAAAATAAAAATAAAAATAAAAAAGAGAATAAAGTGAAGAGAGAGCTCAACATCCCTCGTGGGCCCTGAAATAGGGTGGCACGTGTAAGAAACCAGATTGTGTGTGCGCTTGATAAGTAATAGTAAGTTCATTTGGTTTGTAGATGATACTACCCCTTTCATTTCAAGAAAAGAGAGGAGAACAGGGATCCTGGCCAGTATAACAAGGAGTATTAGATTCTAGAAATTTGGATTGAGTCATTCGCATGTTATTCTCATAGACTAGTAAATAAAATAAAGTCACTCCCAAAAGAGAACAGAAAGTAAAAGAAAGCACAAGACCACAATATCTTTGCCTTGAAGGACTACATTACTGGATAGAAGACGTAGCATTTTAGAGACATTTTAGGGAGAGGAAAATCAAACTTGGCCCTCCTGTGCTAGGTGGGAGAACATAAAGTTTGGCTGTCTCCAGAACTCTGCAAGGTAGTTCCTCAGTGCCTTGCAAATATAGGTCAGTATTATACCAAGCCTCCATCAGGACAGAAAAAGTGCAAGTGGTAAGGAATGGCATTAGGAGCTCAGGCTTCTAAATCCAGTAATCAGGAGAACTACCAGTAGGAATGGAGGACAAGACTGAATTGTACAAGCGTGCAATGCAATCATCTTCAACAAGACTGACAAACTTATCGAGGTTAGTTTCCAGTGAAATAGTGGGGCAAATGGGTAGGTGGGTAGGCAATAGCTAAATTGGGGTGAGTAAACCAAGAGGTTCAACTTTGGATACATAAAATGTGAGAAAATGGCAAGAAATGTGTGTGTTTGTTGGTTGGTTGGTTGGTTTTTGAGACAGAATCTTGCCTTGTCACCTAGCAGAGAGTGCAGTGGTGCAATCTTGGCTCACCGCAACCTCTGCCTCCCAGGTTCAAGTGATCCTCCCACCTCAGCCTCCTGAGTAGCTGGAATTACAGGCACCTGCCACCATGCCCAGCTAACTTTTGTATTTTTATTAGAGACGGGGTTTTACCACATTAGCCAGGCTGGTCTTGAACTCTTGACCTCAAGTGATCTGCCTGCCTCAGCCTCCCAAAGTGTGGGGATTACAGGCGTGAGCCACTGCGCTCAGCCAAGAAATGTGTTTTAAGTGTCCTGTGAGTAAATGAAAATGTAGGACCAGATGGTTCCTAGTGAGAGTCTGGAGATGGTGTTAGAGAAATCAGCTTCAGAGGTGATGTGATACATTTATTCTGGTGGTGGCATTTTTAAAAATTGTACCTAAATGTGCACAAAGGTCAAGAAATGCTGATAAATATGTTCAAGTGATAGGCTGATTCACAGGAATGAGTAGTGTCAATTCACAGATGTTTGTGCACTTGCTCTGTAGGATGTACCGTGTTGATAACTGTTTGGTTAGTATCATTATTATAATATACACAGAACCAGGATGTATCTATGTCTCCTTTATAGAACCAAGATGTAGCCAGATCTTTGATATGTCTCTGGTCTTCTAATGAATCTCCAGAAGTTGCAATAGTACCAGTCTGACTTCTAGTATATTTTAAACCATTAGTACTTAAACCTGGCCTTCAGAACTAGGTATCTTCTTTCTGTTAGGATTCAATGAATCCTTTATATTAATAAATGCCTTTTTTTTTTTTTTGAGATGGGGTCTCACTCTGTCATCCAGGCTAGAGTGCAGTGGCGCGATCTCGGCTCACTGCAACTTTGCCTGCAATCCCAGCTACTCGGGAGGCTGAGATAGGAGAGTCACTTGCGGTGAGCCAAGATCGCACCATTGCACTCTGGTCTGGGCAAAAAGAGCAAAACTCCATCTCAAACAAACAAACAAAAAACTGAAATTGTGGTAAGTGCTATGAAAAATAACAAATGGTGCTAATAAGAACTTACAATAGAAGATTTGATCTATTCAAAGAGGTCCAGAAAGCTTTCTCTGGCCAGGTGTGGTGGCTCATGGTTGTAATCTTAGCACTTTGGGAGGCTGAGGCTGGAGGATCACTTGAGTCCAGGAAGTCAAGTCTGCAGTGAGCTATGATCAAGCCAGGGCACTCCAGCCTGGGTGGCAGAGCAAGACCCCGTCTCCAAAAAAAAAAAAAAAGAAAAGAAGAAAAGAAAAGAAAGCTTTCTCTGAAGAATTGACCACCAAATTGAGATCTAAAGAATTATTAGTCGGGCATGGTGGCTCACACCTGTAATCTCAACACTTTGGGAGGCTGAGATGGGAACCCCAGAGGTTGAGGCTGCAATAAGCCATGATCACACCACTGCACTCCAGCCTAGATGACCAAGTGAGGCCCTGTCTCAAAAACAAAACAAAACAAAACAAAAAAGGCCAGGTATGGTGGCTCATGCCTATAATCACTTTGGGTGGCCAAGGTGGGCAGATCACGAGGTCGGGAGATCGAGAGACCATCCTGGCTAACACAGTGAAACCTTGTCTCTACTAAAAATACAAAAAATTAGCCGGGCATGGTGACACACACCTGTAGTCCTAGCTATTCAGGAGGATGAGGCAGGAGAATAGCTTGAACCCAGGAGGCAGAGGTTGCAGTGAGCAGAGATCGTGCCGCTGCACTCCAGCCTGGGTGACAGAGTGAGACTCCATCTCAAAAAAAAAAAAAAAAAAATTACCAAATGTTATGTAGGTAAAGAGGAGTGTGAGGAATGTTCAAGGCAGAGGTAATAACATGTGTGCAAGGCCCTATGGCAGAGGAAGCATGGCAAGGACAAGAAAATGAGCATGCTGTAAGAAGCTGGAGAGACACTATGTAGGACATTGATAGCCATTTTAAAAGGTTCTTTGGGAGGTAAATGAAGTTCTATTTGTGAAGCACTTTTAGCACAGAGTCTGGAACACAGTTCTATGGATTAGCTGTTACTGTGGAAAGTAGATGAACAGAAAATGTATATAAGGAAATGCAGATTTAAAATAATCATGGAACATTTTCAGGCTCAGAAATCGAATGAAATTAACATAATAAAGTACTATTTTATGCTAGTTATATCAGAAAAAAAATCATGATTTTTACCTGATACAGTTTAAGTACAGAGGTTAAGAGGCTTTGAAAAAAAACAGACTGGTTTCAAATCCGGGCTTTGCCATTTCATGGGTAAAATGAACATAATATTTCCTCTTGGGGTTGTTGTAATGATTAAATGAGATCACATACGGCAAAGCACTTAGCAGATTGCTTAGTACATAGTAAGTAGGCAAAATGTTTTCATCTTTTATTCTCCTTTATATTTATTAAGTCTAGCAAGGTAGTAGAGAAGATGATAAATTCACATATTGCAAACTAGAAAAACTCCTTTGTAAATACATTGGGTAATACTTAACCAATTAGATGCTAATAGTTTTTGACCCAGTGATAACATTTTTTTGGGGGGATCTAGCCTAAGGATTAATCCAAAAGAAGGAAAAAACCACATGGAAAAATATATTCATATTAGTGTTATCAATAATCATGAAAAATTAGAAATAACTCAAAGTCTAACAATGGAGAAATAAATTATTTGGGTATTACTATGTCTCAGGAAGTTTATATACTTATTATCTTCACAGCAATTCTTCAAAGTGAATATTATTCCCACATTTTACTGACTTAATCCAAGGTCACACAGCTAATCATGGGCATAACTTAAATTCAAACCAAGATTTATATGACTCCAAAGTTTTTATGACTTCAGATGATAAAGCAAGACTATCTGAAATTGAATTCAATTCCACCACTTACTAGCTATGTGACCCTGAGCAAGTTAATTGACCTCTCTGTTTGTTTCCTCACCTATAAAATGGAAATGAAAACAGTACCTTCCTCAATGGAGCAAATGAGTTTATATATGAGTGTTTAGAACAGTGTCTGTAAGAGGTATAGAAGCATTCTCTATTATGATTATTATTCTTTCATTATAAAACCAGATGGACAGGTTGGGCGCGGTGGCTCACACCTGTAATCCCAGTACTTTGGGAGGCCAAGGCAGGCAGATCACGAGGTCAAGGGATTGAGACCATCCTGGCCAACATGATGAAACCCCGTCTCTACTAAAAATACAAAAATTAGCTGGGTGTGGTGGCGCACTCCTGTAGTCCCAGCTACTCGGGAGGCTGAGGCAGGAGAATAGCTTGAACCCGGGAGGTGGAGGTTGCAGTGAGCCGAGATCACGCCACTGCATTCCAGCCTGGTGACAGAGTAAGACTCCATCTCAAAACAACAACAACAACAAAACCCACATAGACAAATATATGTCCATGTGATGATGCTGCATCATCAACTATTAAAAATCATATACATTTTAATCAGCCTGATAATTTTGGTATAATGGTAAGTGAAAATGTGAGAATACAAAATTGTATCTATGCTATAATTACAATAATATTAAAAAATTATATAAATGGACAAGAACTAGAAGATCCACAAAAAAAAGCTGTTGTTGGTTTTCATGTGTGTGTATGACAGGGTCCCACTCTGTCTCCCTGGCTGGTGTGCAGTGGTGCAATCTCAGCTCACTACAACCTCCACCCCCTGGGGTCAAGCGATCCTCCCACTTCAGCCTCCCGGGTAGCTGGGATTACAGGCATGTGCCACCACGTCTAGCTAATTTTTTTTTTTAGTAGAGACAGGGTTTCATCATGTTGCCCAGGCTTGTCTTGAACTCCTGGACTCAAGCCATCTGCTCGTCTCAGCCTCTCAAAGTGCTGGGATTACAAGCGCGAGCCACCTCACCTGGCCAAGATCCACAAAAAAAGTTTTGATTTGTTAGAATGTTGATATTATGGTGAGCTTACTTTCTTTTAACTTTCAATAATATTGTTTTATAAGAATAACAATAATAAGGAATGTTTGAAAGTACCTTTAGAAATTTCAACAGTATAGTTGCATCTTGCTGTTTCTTTTCTTTTCTTTTTTTTTTTTTTTTGAGACGGAGTCTTGCTCTGTCGCCCAGGCTGGAGTGCAGTGGCGCCACCTCAGCTCACTGCAAGCTCCGCCTCCCGGGTTCACGCCATTCTCCTGCCTCAGCCTCCTGAGTAGCTGGGACTACAGGCGCCCGCCACCGCGCCCGGCTAATTTTTTGTATTTTTAGTAGAGATGGAGTTTCACCTTTTTAGCCAGGATGGTCTCGATCTCCTGACCTCGTGATCCGCCTGCCTTGGCCTCCCAAAGTGCTGGGATTACAGGCATGAGCCACCGCACCTGGCCAACATCCGCATCCTGCTGTTTCTGCTGTATAGAAACTATACTAACTATGTCCTTACCCTAAAACTAGGTCCTTTGAGAGACTCAGTGTCATTGGATGAAGTAGAACACTATTGGATAAGGATTAATTTCACAGCTCTGTAATAAGACAGATCTGAGTTAAATTTCATCTCTATGGCTGAACAGCTGAGTGAGCTTAGGCCAATTATTTAACTTCTCAGAGCTTCAGTTTCCTCATTTGTAAGTCAGAAATCACATTTGTAGCTATTTCACAGGGTTTTCTTAAGGAGTAGTAAATAAGAAAATGAATGTTGATGTTTCCTTGACCACCTCACCCAGACTATCACAATTATATTAAATATTTAATATAGCAATTAGTTGTTTAATGTCTGCCTCTCTAAGACATATCTATTGCCTTATAAAATAAGCTCCACTAAAGCATGGAGCATTGCATTGCATTCCTAGCATCTAGGGCATTACTTTGTACACAATAAGCACTCAATGAATGTTTATATGAATGTATAAAAACCTTAGATGGGTGGTCAGTGGTAGTTTCAACTACAGAAAAGTTACTGAATTTAGTCCTGGCACAGGGAAAAGACCTAAGCAGCATGGCATTGGCTTCAGCTGCCATTAACAGGACTGCCACATCCAATTATGAATACAGTCCTCTCACAGTATCTGTGGGGCACTGGTTCCAGGACCACCCCCTTCAAGATACCAAAATCTGTGGATGCTCAAGTCCCTCATATAAAATGGCATAGTATTTACACATACTATACATGACATCTTGTATATTTTAAATCATCTCTACGTTACTTATAATACCTAATACAATGTAAATGCTAGATAAATTGTTGTTATGCTTTATATTTTTTATTTTTTGTTGTGTTATTTTTGGTATTTTTTTCAAATATTTTTGATCCATAGTTGGTTGAATCCAAGGATGTAGAACTTGGGGATACAGAGGGCCATCTGTATTGTTCTCTGTACAGATGTATGGCCAAGAAGGAAGTAGAGACTGAAATCTGAACCATGGACCTGGGGAGAGGGTAAAGGGGTTAGGATGCGCAGGAAATCTACCTGGAAATAGAGATGCCTTTTGATAATTCCCCTAAAGGTACCACCAGTTAAGTGAACAGTGGCCTTGTGTCACAGAATCAGTCCTCAAACCTCGGAAACATAAAATCCTGGGAGAATACATTAAGGGCTTAAGATGGTACACGGAACATAACCAGATGGAAAGCCCTCCGATTTAGTGGCAGTATTTACCTTGTCCAAGCAAGCAGTCTAGCCTCATTCACTACTCCTCTACTCCCCCAAAGCTCTCTATCTGGTGTCTCATCTGAAACCTTTAGATGGAGCTGAGAGGAAGACTCTGTTTTTCCACTGGAGGACATGAGTCAGTGAACAGTGAGGTTACACTTAATCACTACCCAAAAACAAGGTCCTTAAAATCAGGAGCTAGAAAAGCAAGGAAGTGATTAATATAAAAGTCAGGATAGTGATTATCCCTTGGCCAGGGTAGGACAGGACAGGGTCAGATGGGGGTAGAGGACCTGATGGGGCATGGGTCTTCGGGGGTCTGACAGTTTCTTGACTTGGGTGGTGGTTGCACTGCTAATGGTTGCTTTATAATTATACTTAAATGTTTTATGTACTTTTCTAAATTTGTATTATATTGCACAATATTAAGCAGCTAAAAAAAACTATAACAAGTTTTTAAGCAGGGAAAATATGACCAGATTTGGCTGGGCGTGGTGGCTCACGCCTATAATCCTAGTACTTTGGGAGGCTGAGGCGAGTGGATTACCTGGTTGGACAGATCAGCCTGGCCAACATGGTAAAACCTTGTCTCTACTAAAAATACAAAATTAGCCAGGCATGGTGGCTCATGCTTGTAATCCCAGCTACTTGGGAGGCTGAGGCAGGAAAATCGCTTGAACCAGGGAGGTGGAGGCTGCAGTGAGCCGAGATCGTGTCATTGCATTCCAGCCTGGGTGACAAGAGCAAAACTTCATCGCCCAAAAAAAAAGACCAGCTTTGTATGATGAAAAGATCACTTGGGTGTTGAACTGAAAATTGATTGAAGGTGGGGCAAGGCTAGAGGCAGAGAAGCCAGTTAGGAGGTAGCTGCTATATTTTGGTGAGAAATTATAATGACTTTAGCTGAGAAAAGGTAAAATATTAGGGATATAGTCTACATTTTTTTTTTTTTTTTGAGACAGATGTTCGCTCTTGTTGTCCAGGCTGGAGTGCAACAGCTCTATCTCGGTTCACTGCAACCTCTGCCTCCCGAGTTTAAGCGATTCTCCTGCCTCAACCTCTTGAATAGCTAGGATTACAGGTGCCCGCCACCATGCCCAGCTAATTTTTGTATTTTTAGTAGAAATGGGGTTTCATTATGTTGGCCAGGCTGGTCTCAAACTTCTGACCTCAGGTGATCCACCCGCTTTGGCCTCCCAAAGTGCTGGGTTTACAGGTGTGAGCCACCGCCCCCGGCCAGTCTACATTATTTTTAAAAACACAACCAAAATAAAACAGAGGCCGGCACTGCCCCTCAGCCCACTTTTTACACCTATGCCTTGGGTTACCTTGGCTTAGGAATTATAGTCCAGGGGCAGGGACATGTATACACATGTGCTAGAACTTCCTACTTACCTCCTTTCAGGTAACTCTACCAGAGGGGTTCAGACTGATCAGCCAGTGGCAGTGAGAGCACATTTTTCATAGTACCACAAGATTATCCATGTTGAGCTGACATCGGAGTTCCTATCATAATATCTAATCATTCAATAATATCTAATTACTCAAGACTTTCAGAGTGTTTTCACATCTGCTGTCCAGTACCAGAGTGTTAGCTCCAGGAGGCAAAGGTTTTGGTTCTTTTTGTTCACCGTTGTATTTTTAGTGCTTAGAACTGAACTTGGTACATACTAAGTGCTCAATAAACAGTACTCAATAAATGACCACATTTAATGATTGTTATTGATATTTAATCATCACAACAATCCTGTGAGGATAGGTAGGACATGAATTATTATCCCCATTTTATAAGTTAGAAAACAGAGAGATTTAAGAACATGTCAAATACTTGATAATTTGGTGAAAAAAAATCGTGATTTAATTTCAGGTTTGTACTTCAGTTCCCCCCTTTCCCCCCATTTCTTCACAACTGAAGAACTAAGGTTTAAAATTCTTATATCTCTGAAACACCAGCTGTAAGTATTCTAAAATACATGATAGGTACTATTAGACACCCTATGTTATCTGATTACTCAGCTTGTAGGGTGAATGAGGCCTACCCAGCTGCCATTGCATCAATAATCACAGTTCTCTCAAAGGAGATTCATTGTTCTTCTGGGTAATCTAATCCACCCAACCTGAAGCTACCTTGTACTCATGTTTCTCTCCTTGACCTATGCTTTTCTCTACTCTCCATCCTAGCCATTCCACTTCTCCAAGCAAAAGAAGTTAAGGAAGCCCCGTTATTGAAAAAACACGTTATAATATATTTTTCATATGAAAAAGAAAAGAAAAATGATGGCCAGACATAGTGGTTCATGCCTGTAATCCCAGCACTTTGGGAGGCAAGATGGGAGGATTGCTTGAAGCCAGGAGTTCGAGACCAGCCTGGGCAACAAAGCAAGGCTCGTCTCTACAAAAAAGAAAAAAAAAAATTTTAAATTAGCCAGGCACGGCGATACACACCTGTGGCCCCAGCTACTCAGGAGGCTGAGGCAGGAGAATCACTTGAGGCCAGTTCAAGGCTACAGTGAGCTATGGTTGCACTGCTGCACTCCAGCCTGGGTGACAGAGTAAGATTCTGAATTTTAAAAAAACAAACAGCAACAACAAAAAAAAGTGTGGCAGTGGGTAGTTTTGGTGCTCTTCAAAAACATTTGTCAACCAAATAGAATCCCAGGGATGAGGCTAAAAATGTAATATTGCATGAAAAGTTGACATTGGTCTCTTTCTTCTTAATATTAATTAAAATTAGTAATATAAAGCATAAACCACAACTTAGATACCTGGGGAAATCTGGATGTTCAATTAATATTAGTGTTTTTACATCTGGAGTTGTATATGTCTTCTGTAGGATTCCTAAGCAAACGCCAAAGAACTAGCAAACAAAATATTAAAACCAGTAATTTTGAGAGAATACCTAAAATACATGCAAACCACTCAGAGAAGTCAAACTTTAGGCTGCCTTTTTTTCTGTCTTCCCCTCCAAGGTCTGATATTTACTTTATCCCAAGAGCAATTTGGTCTCAGAAAATTGGACCCCCATAGTCAGTTAAATAGTGTATGTAACTACCCTGAGAGGGTCACATACAGGACTCACCAGAAATTCATTGGCAAACTCCTCTTTGTTAATTTTCTTGCTTTGGGCCTCATCCAGGAACTTCTGCAGAATTTCTCTTTGGTCCATGCTGCAGAGCAAGAAAAATAGTCTATAAGTAGGTTGAGGGAGGGCATGTCAAATGTGTGTCATGGCCGAGACACCTCCAAAAAGCCACTGCTGCCGCCTGAGCAGAGCATGCTGAAGGCTGTGGTTTACTGACTTCATCACAAGCCCTAGAGGAAATTAGTACGTAACCACCTTCTGTGGTCACATAACACAGCCATCATCTCACTCCAGGGCCCTAGCGCCTTCCTTCTCAGCAAAGGAACCTGGTTACAATTCAAATTTTTAACAAACAAGAGGCTAACCAGAACGTAAAGTGTGGTCTGCTTAACTGAGATTATTCCATTCTGTCACCCATATGCAAAATTCACCTTTCTTCTTGCCTCCCAGAAAAAGAGCAGAATTACAGGTCTCCTGAATGAGTTCTGTCTCTCCCCATTTTCCCAGTGAGCACAAGGGCCAAGTTGACACCTTCTGTTTCCTTATGTCCCAAATGAACTCTGCAAAGTTCAGTTAGGCCCAGGAAAGAAGACAGACACTGTTTAGAGTGACATGTCTTCTACCCGGACTGTTCATGGAAACGTTTCTTGTCAGTGTGATCAATGAGAAACTTCTGTTCATCACAGAAGGTGTTTTTATTTGTAACTTTTAAGTCTGCTATATATACCTCAAACTCCCTTTTGAATGAAGCAAAGTCAGATGCTTCTGACAGTCTGTGTCTCTCCCAGGACTGGGGAAGTGCTGACCTCCATTAAGGGAAGTGTTGATTTCAGCACCTCTTCAACCCTCCCAGTAGCCTTTGAAGCTTCACTTGGGTTTTGGATATAAAGAGTAAGAGTGTTGGTCTATATAGGATCTAGAGCAAGTGGCCCCCACAAGGAGCACCTGACCAGACAGTTAGCACAATACCCTGCATATGTAATGCTGGTAAACTGTGATGAACAAAAAGAAAGTAAAATCAACCACCTTGCTGACAACATTGTAAATTTTAGGGCAGAAAGCCTGAAGAACTATTTCTAAAGAATACATTTCTACTCTGCAACCAATGTCTTAGGAAATAAATTTGTTTCAGGAAGTTATGCTGTGCCTGTAGCATTTTGGCCCTGAAAGGCTGGCTCTTCTAGAAAAAGTTTCCACATCTCAGCTTGCATAACCTCTCAATGGGTACAAGTCTACCCAAGTGCCTAATTCAGTGTGAGAACATCCCAAAATCAGTATATCATCTTTGTTGAAGGCAGAAGTTCAATAAGTGTTAACAAAATTAGCCTTGATCCTGAAGAAAACTGGGAAATGTGTTGTTAGGACTTCCTCTATTTAAGATATTAGCAATCCTTTCTGTTTTGCAACATTATTCTAACTTCCTTCAGGATATCATGATTCTGAACACTGTTTATTCGGAACATTAAAGATACTGCATGCTCTTTACTAAGTACTGCAAAAAAAAAAAAAAAGATCATTGAGATATCTTGGTTATAGACAACTTAAAGACAATATTTCAAATTAAGAAACTCAATCCCAGTACACATAAATTAAAATAAACCCTCATTCTTCAGCAATATTTGTTAGGAATAGTATATTTCTCAAATTATCCCCATCTAGAATTAAGAGAGAATTTCTTGCTGCTCTAAGTAATGTGATGTTTACTTTGGCTATTTTAAAACATAAAATATGGGAAATCTTTGATTTATAAAAATACAAAATTTCAAGTTTATAATAACTAAAACCATGTAAAAGTATGTACATAGTTAAAGACTAAAAGATGCAAAAAAGAATCAATTGTGTAAGCGTGGTGGGATAAAGTTTGTTTTCTAAAATTATTATACCATTTTTAAAATTAGAAATAAACATTTAAAAATCCATTAAGTTGTTCAACAAATTTATTGAGTACCCGCTAAATTCTAAACATTGTCTTAAGAGATTGGCATACAACACTGAGAAAGCCAGAATATGGTAAAAACAAAACAAAATAAAACAAAAACACCCTTAGCCAGTTAGTAAAGCAACTCAGAACTAAAGATATAGACGTGATTACTGATAAAAATTAAAACATTCCTTAGGTAACTTTGGGAAAGATAATAAACATAAAAACATTCCAAACTAACTTGCTTAATTGCAGAGTAGCAAAGCATAATCCTAAAAGGAAAATGATTTTCTATGTTTGGACAAAGAAGATAATATAGTTTTATAATTTCTCTGTACCTTTAGAATGTCCTCAATTACACCAAAACTAGAACTTTATTAATTTTTATTAATTGATTAGGCAAACCTGCCTAATAAAATTTAAATCTATTTTTCTCAAGCCTATATTTCGGAACAATCTCTTACTAACTTTCTTGTTTCTTCTTAATGAGGGAGAAGATAGAAATAAATAGGAGATAACAAAAAAAAATTTTGCTTAGATGCCTCCATAGTCCTTTTTCTCAAAATCTAAGAATCTGTAAATAGTGTCTTGGCAGAACTTCACACTTTTTAAAAAAAGCAAGCAGCAATCTATTCTACTGTAAACCCAAAAGGTATAGAGACATTGTGAAATAACCAAACCCCCAAAACCCACTTAGCTACAAGGCCATTTCCTGAGCAGACCACTCAAGCAAGCAAAAAACAAACTGAAGAAGAAAACAAAAAACTTTAATTATTTTTTTGTTTTGGGTTTTTTTGTTTTTTTGTTTGTTTTGTTTTGTTTTGAGACAGGGTCTTGCTATGTCACCCAGACTAGTCTGGAACTCCTGGGCTCAAGTGATCCTCCCACTTCAGCCTTCCAAGTAGCTGGAACTATTATTTAAAAAAATATATATATATAAGCTACTACTTAATTTATCACACTTCCTTCTGCAGAGCACAATGCTTTTTGATGAAGATTGTGTTGACTCATTTGTATCTTGCGGGAAGATAAAGAGCTGGGGAGGGGAAACGAGACATGCAGTAAAGGTTGGCAAATACCTAAAAGAGTTTCAGAATTTATGATGAATCATTTAAACCAGTCTGGCATAAAACTTAAGTGAACACAATTCTATGCAATAAAAAAAGACTCACAAACATGTTGCCAGAATCATCAAGTAAATTGTGGGAAGTAAATTGTGGATAAGCACCTGAAGAGGAGTGACAGAGAAGAGTGCTGGTCACCATGTCACCTGTACCTGTTCCAAGAAGAGGGGAGTATGCTAGTTTAAGGGGAAATATCAGTATCACAGAGGTCAGGAATTAGATTACAATAAACTTTAATTGAGGAGAATTTCAGGGAAGACTATAAGGGTAAGATAAACTATTCAATAGGAAAAACATTCAGGATTCTCAGAACATCCTTCTCTCTTTCAGATGAGGAGGAGACATGTTTTACCCTGGAGAAGATACTTACCCAACCTTAGCTTTAGTTTCACTACTCTTGCCTTTCCCTACATCCCAGGGTCATTGATTTGATATGGGATATATATACTGTCTGTGAAACATTCAGTCCTTTGTAAGCATTCTCTTGATCACAAAGGCCTATTGGAAATTTCTCCTCAATGTCTTTTAGATTCAACCTGTCTTTTCCATTCCCACTTAGCCCCATTCCCACTTTCACACCTGGATTCCTATAGCAATAAACTTAGATTATCTTCCTATCTATATGTTTCCATTCTAGTATCTCCTGTTAACCAAGGCTGGATGAAAGTTCTTAAAACTGCACTTTAATGCTAAAGAATCAGAATAGTTATTGATGGTCTATGGGAACAAGTCCAGATTCCTTAGCTTGTCACCAAGCCCCTCCCTGTCAACTATCCCCACCTAACCTATCCAAGCACATCACCTACAGACCTTGTTCGTTCTACTACCACTTCTTTTTCTACTTCTCACCTTTACCTCTAAGTTTCACCACAATGAAAATAAAGCCATAAAGCTCAATTTTTCTTCAAAAATCTTGCCCCTAACTCTGTTTCACCATGATCTTCCCTTAGTCTGAATCTCTTCAATATAAATCTGTATATTCAGCTATAGAAGTTTTCTTCATTTATTCAATTTCCTTGTCTCCTATAAGTTTATTTAAGAGTTTATTCAAAAGATGCCCCGTGTATTTTCAGATTTATCAAAGGCAATGATAGTGTATTCTAGCGTTTGTATAATCCACAGTGCTTAACATGGTCTTGAGTATACCTAAAATAAGTCTGTTGTGATAAAGTAGCTAATGTGGTTACGCTTTGGCGAGGGATCTACTCTCACTTGGTTACTCATTATATCAATTACTCCAAGTCTCTTGTCTGGCACAGTCTGTGCTTCTTGTCTCTAGCTAGGCACTTTCATTATGCCAGGAGCAGATAGGCCTTCCTACATGGAGGCACAGGAACCTGGCAAAGGGTACTTTCCTGAATGCTGCTGCCCAAGCAGCAGGGCTATTATTATGAAAGGAATGGTGTCAATACTGAGCTTCAGAGTCCGTCTCTGAAGAACTGCAATGGCCAGAAATAAATGACCTCCTTTATCTCCAGTGTAGGCTTGTTTTTCCTTTTATAAATGAACACAGAAGAGGCTTATAAAATACCTCTAATGAAGCTTGTTTACGATTTTCCCATGTTTTCACATCATCCCCGGTAGGAAAAGTCCCCCTACCCATCTTCCAATCTACTGCTTGTCACTACAGCATTCTGAGACTTCACTAAGTCCTTCAGTTCACCTGCTGCAGACTTCACAGTCAACCTCCCACTACACAGGGAAGCATACTCTGCCTTTGGTTTCAGAATCCCCAAGAAGCAAAGGTCAACCAATAACTTGTAATTGAAGCTTTTTTTTTTTTTGGAGACAGAGTTTTGCTGTTGTCACCCAGGCTGGTGTGCAATGGTGCTATCTCGGCTCACTGCAACCTCCGCCTCCTGGGTTCAAGAAATTCTCTTGCATCAGCCTCCTGAGTAGCTGGGATGACAGGCATGTGCCACCACGCCCAGCTAATTTTTGTATTATTAGTAGAGATGGGGTTTCACCACGTTGGCCAAGCTGGTCTTGAACTCCTGACCTCAGGTGATCCACCTGCCTTGGCCTCCCAAAAGTGCTGGGATTACAGGCGTGAGCCACTGAGCCCAGCCTGAAGCATTTTTTTTTTTTTAAATAAAAGAGCATCAGGACTCTTAAAGCTTAGCATCCTGTTCAAATATAATCAAACTTGAAGTCTCATCTGAGTCAATCAGTTATTCATTCATTTAATGAATATTTTTAATATCGATGTACATGCCAGATAATGAAGAGGAGGGGTGTTACAGAAGTATACAACAAATTGTATCATTCAGCGATCCTTTATCCTAGTGGGGAAGATGACTATACAGATAATTACAACTTAAGGCCATTTTTTGGATAAGAAACATGAAAGTGGTACAAACAAAAGTTCAAGGAGGCAAAGACCACTTCTTGTTCTGGTTATACAGATAGCCTTCATGGAGAAAGTAACAGGTGGGCTGGGTCTTGAAGATGTCTACAGGCAGAGCCTCAGAAAAAGCAATATGAAACATAGAGAACAGTAGGAGGAGGGCAGCTTTAGTGACTGGCTCGGTTTTACTAGAGCATTGGGATTATAGAGGAGAATCATGATTGATAAAGGCTATATAGGGCAGTTAGGGTCAGATACTGGGGGAATTTGAATATCAGACTGAAAGTCAGGCTTTATTTGATGAACAGTAGGGAGCCGCTGAAGGTTTTTTTTTTTTTAAACAACCTTATTAAGGTAGTGCTGATGTACAATAAATTACACATTTCAAAGTATACAGTTTGATAAGTTGGTGTGAAATCATCACCCATAAAATCACCACAATCAAGATAATGAACATATCTAATCACACTCAAAAGTTCCACTGAAGGACTTTAAGAGAATGACATTCAAAGCTAATGCTTTTGGAAAGTTATTTCTTGATTTAAAAAATAAATGCCCCCTTCTGATAAGATGTTTAAGTCTTGTAATCTTCATTGGTATGTTAAATTTAAAAATGAATGATACCATATCTAAAAATGAAGCAAAACAATAGACAAAGAAACCACAGCTTTGATCAATCTGATGGCAGTATATAGGACAGACTGGAATGGAGCAGGAACAGAACAATCTATTGAAAGCCTAAGTAGGAGGCTTTATTAATAGTCCAGGCAGTTGCTAATAAATCTGGTAGAAGAACCAGGACAAAAAGGAAGCAACAAATGAGAAAAACTAGTTGGGTGAGTTGGACTGGAGAGAGAGATACAAGGTAAAAATGACTGAGGTTTTGAGCTAGTTGTATCGCAAACAGGGAGAGTATGGGGATAAGAAAGGTACACATAAATAAATAATAAGCATCTGTGCGTATGGAATTGAGAAGGGAAATAAATCATATTTAGGAATCACTCACATTGATGTGAAAGTAAAGCCATTAGGAGTGGTTTGCATCTGTGAGAGACAGGGTTAATGGAGAGAGAAAAAAGTCAAGCTAGAACCTTATGAACTGCATAATATAGAATTCCAAATTGCTAATGGCACAGTGTTTAAAATATTCCAAGCACTCACCCTTTACAAAGTGTATTTGTTTTATTTATCTCTCACAAAAATCTTATTAATAAGTTACCAAATTATCTCTATTTTACAAATGTAGAAACTAAGGTACAGAAAAATTATGTCTCTTGCCCAGTGTCACATAATTAGCCTATGGTGAAACTAAAGTGTTAAAATCAGGCAATCTGAATCCATTTTTAATTCCTGGGTTACAATGTCTTCTTCCTGCAGCCCAATTGCTTAAGCTCTCCTAAGATAGAGTGTCCTAAAATACACAACACCTAGGCCGGAGCTGCTTAACGCATTTGCCTAGTATAATCCCCGTGGGCACCATATCTTCAAATCTCAAGATAATGCAGTATACTTGGAACTGTTTTACGAGCAACATAGGATAAAACAGGGAGCTGAAATTATTCAATTTAGATTGAATTTGCTGAAACTTAGTTCAAATGCATAGACAGAAGTTTATTTCATAAAACAGAATAGCAACAAAGTAAAAATTTTGATTTTGCCTATGAAGTCAAATACCACAAAACTCATCATCTTGAGTTTATAGTAACATAAGGGACAAAGGAGTACAAGTTTCTTAACTGGTAGCCAAAAATATAATTTCTACTAAAGAGAAACAGGACACATCATTTATGGATTACTAACCTGTTGTGATTTAACTAGGAATAGAGGAAAAAGCATAACTTTATTTATTTTCTTTCTTTCTTTATTTTTTTGAGACAGTTTCGCTTTTGTAGCCCAGGCTGGAGTGCAATGGCGCGATCTCAGCTCACTGCAACCTCTGCCTCCCAGGTTCAAGTGATTCTCCTGCCTCAGCCTCCTGAGTAGCTGGCATTACAGGCACGTGCCACCAAGCCTGGCTAATTTTTTGTATTTTTAGTAGAGACAGGGTTTCACCATGTTGGCCAGGCTGGTCTCAAACTCCTAACCTCAGGTGATCCACCTGCCTCAGCCTCCCAAAGTGCTGGGATTACAGGCATACGCCACCGCACCAGGCCAAAGCATAACTTTAAAAAGCAAAAATAAATATTAACAGGACTACATATTTACTTCTCTGCATTTAGAGGAGATACATAGATGGCTGGCTGATAGAGGGGAAGTGGTTAGCTTTGTTAAACTTTAGCCAAAGTTATTAATGCTGCTTTTCATGAATCACTGTAGCAATGCCTTTCTTCTTCATATTCAGGAAAGTAGTCTGGTTTTTGGAGTCTCTACCTGATGACTGCCTACTAATCTATTAGATCATTAAGGACTATTTTGAGATACAAGATCATACAAATCATAAGCTTTGCTTCCAATCACTCTCCCTTGTAGGGCAAGAGAAATGGACTACTCAGGAGCTACAGAGCTCTCTGATTGGCTGAAGACCCAGAGAAACTGTGGATTATGCAAGAACTAACAAACATATGGAGACTAAGTTCCCAAAGAAGAGTTAAATATCTTTGAGTTTAAACCCTATCTACAGCTGTGTTTGCTGGAATTGTCAGGACTGTAACAGAGTTTCAGTTACCAAGGAGAAATGTTGATTTAGAGAAGGGGTCAGCCAACTTTTTCTGTAAAGGGCCAGCTAGTAAATATTTTGGACTTAACCAGCCATATGGTCTTCTATAATCATTCAACTCTGCCATTGTAGCACAAAAGCGGCCATGGACAATATGTAAACAAGTGAATGTTGCTCTATTCCAATAAAACTTTATTTACAAAATAAGACAGCAAGCCAGATTTGACGTGTGGGTTGTAATTTGTCAATCTATTCTCTATAGTGATGGCTGTCACATTCTTTATGTACATCAGAATCACCTATGGAACTAGTTTAAAAGGTAGGTTCCTAGGCTCCAGCCTACCCCTACAGAATCAGAATCTCTAGGAATGCAAATCAGCAATTTAATAAGGTCCACAAGTGGTGTGTGAACCACACTTTTAAAGCTTTGTGCTATGCAGCTAGCTTCATCTAAGCTGGGGTGGCCTTGCTGTCCTAGATGTGGGCCAGCACTTCCTGCATCCTGTGGCAGTAATAATGGAGTAACTTTTATTTTCTTCGACCTTCCTAGTAGAAACAACTGTTTTTGTTTGTTTGTTTGCTTTTTGCTTCCAACCTCTAAAATGCATGAAACAGTCCTTCTCAGGTGAAATTAACATGAAGTTTAGGGATGATTTTGAATGAAAATGCTCAACCTAAAATAACAAGATTTTAGGCTGGGCAAGGTGGCTCATGCCTGTAATCCCAGCACTTTGGGAGGCCAAGGCGGGTGAATCACGAGGTCAGGAGATCCAGACCATCCTGGCTAACACGGTGAAACCCCGTCTCTACTAAAAATACAAAAAATTAGCCGGGCATGGTGGCAGGCGCCTGTAGTCCCAGCTACTCAGGAGGCTGAGGCAGGAGAATGGAGTGAAACCGGGAGGTGGAGCTTGCAGTGAGCTGAGATCGCACCGCTGCACTCCAGCCTGGGCGACAGAGTGAGACTCCATCTAAAAAAAAAAAAAGATTTTTCAACCAAAAAGCTTCCTGAAATCCTTTAAATTGCAAAATTAGTAGGCACAATTCTTACCAAAAGACAGGGCTACATCTGAAGAAATAGTTTCCATTGTTCTCCCTTTCTCTCAAAATACCTCCAGCAAAGGCCTGCCCTATTGCTTATAATTCCACTACTAACAAGTCATTACTTCATGTCTAGGGGTCTTTGCTTCAACAGAACCTCATTAAAACTCATGTGAAAACAGAAAGTAGAAAATCTCTGTGGTTTGCATTAAGTTGACAAAACAAAACAAAACAAAACAAAAACCAACTCTGTAGGCCTCTGGCAGCTGCTCCCAACTTTAACAATCAGTAAAAAATAACTTATTCAGCTAAGTTCAGTTCTGATAAAATGAAAAAAGTTTTTTTTTGTTTGTTTGAATTCCCAGGAATCAATCACCCAATCAGTCAACAAGGAAGTGTTCAGTCTTGTGAATAGCTCCACCTCTTCAGCTCTCCAGATTTTCCTAGGAAAGACAGAGAAAATCCTACAGTCAAAGGAATTGCTTTCAGGAACTTCCTAAGAAACCAGGAAATGATCTGCAGATAGCTCCAGGAAATGTAGCTCTTATTAAGGCTTTCACTGACCCTGTAAATGGAAAGGAGTGCTCTATGACAGCATAAGTTCTGATGATTACTAAAACATGGGCTTAGAATACCTTCTATAGTTACCACTACAGCAAAGACTGTTTTTTCTTAGATACTATTAAGGTGATTCTGACTTCCCTAACACACACATAAAGATGTTAGGAAAAAAAGACCCAGAAATTTACAAAGGAACAGAGTGAAGCCAGGCTGAAATTAGAACTCTACTATGAATATACTTTATACATGATTATGTGTAGGAAATGAAGATTAGCTTTCCAGTAGTCAGCAGTCAATATTTAAGGTAGCATGACTCTGGAGTCCAACATCCACAGGCTGAGCTTCTGTCTGCTCCATTTTTCCATGGCAAGAAAATCTAGGCATTTTCAGCAAAATAGGGAAGCCTGTTTTCCTGTTGGTTTCCAATTTACAAAAAGGGTCATGAATTGGAATCCCAGGTATTAGTACAAAAACAGTGCAAATACCTAGCAAAACCAGGAGCCCCAACACACTTACCCAACCTCCCTCGCCCTGGATGAACTCCCGGATGGCTTGGTTCCCATTGATCATACCCGTCATGGGGATAGCCACCTGTCCCACTACTTCAGGAGCAATGTGAGCCATATACTCAAGAAGTTTCACTGACACTGCCAGAAAAGCTCTCTCATAAGCTAAGCTGGAATCCTGAGCACACCAGGTCTTGCTGAGAGATTCCACTGTGTTCTGGAGTATAGCTCCTGCCTGAGGAAAGACAAAGGAAACATCAACAGAGTATCACTCAAAAAGTGTAGGAGGCTGCAGGTGCAGGAATCCAGTAAAGCAATTGTTTCTTAGAGTGCCAAATGTGTAATTGGTGGTAACTAAGGAAATCTTAGAGGGTAGATGGATAATCTTTTCTCATTTTAATATTTTGTTATCTTAATGGGCACTTGAAAATACATAAGTAGTCCATCAAACCCATGATTTCAGGTATTATTGCTTAGGTTAAACAAAATGAATGAAAAATGATTTGAAAGAAAAATATTAAGTATGTAATAGTCCAGATGGTTAAATTGTAAAGGTATTGCTTGAATGACTAGGAAATATCTGGGAACCTCTAAAGTAAAGGCCGGGAGCAGTGGCTCATACCTATAATCCCAGCACTTTGGGAGGCTGAGGCTGGGAGATCACCTGAGGTCAGGAGTTCAAGACCAGCCTGGCCAACATGGTGAAACCCTGTCTCTACTAAAAATACAAAAATTAGCCAGCCATGGTGGTACAGGCCTATAATCCCAGCTACTCAGGAGGCTGAGGCAGCAGAATCACTTGAACCTGGGAGGCGAAGGTTGAAGTGAGCCGAGATCACGCCACTGCACTCCAGCCTGGGTGACAGAGCAAGACTCCATCTCAAATTAAAAAAAGACTGAGTTCAGTGGTTCACACCTGTAATCCCAACACTTTGGGAGGCGAAAGTGGGAGGATCACATGAGGTCAGGAGTTCAAGACTAGCCTGGGCAACATATTGAGACCCTGTCTCTATCAAAAATTTTAAAAAGTAGCTAGGCATGGTGGCACATGCCTGTAGTCCCAACTACTTATGAGGCTGAGGTGGGAGGATCACTTAAGCCTATGAGATTGAGGCTGCAGTGAGCTATCATTGAGCCACTACACTCCAGCCTAGGCAACAGAGAAAGACTGTCTCAAAAATAGTAATTAATTAGAATTAATAATAAAATAATAATAATTAATTAAAATAATTGAGTAGCTCTTCCTTTTCCTCTTTCCTTTTCAAAAATGGGATCTAAAAGCCATTAGGTGGGTCCAAGCAAGATCTGTGGGGATTTAGGGGGGCCAAGGGTGGTCAGAGCTGAATATCAGAGCCCAAACAAGCTGAAAAGGACATCCATGTGGGAGGGCACCTAGATCTTGATTTCTAAACATCATTCTCCATTAAAAGAAACCAGTGGCTGGGCATGGTGGCTCAGGCCTGTAATCCCAGCACTTTGAGAGGCCAAAGCAGGCAGATCATGAGGTCAGGAGTTCAAGACCAGTCTGGCCAACATAGTGAAACCCAATCTCTACTAAAAATATAAAAAATTAGCTGAGTGTGGTGGTATGCACCTGTAATCCCAGCTACTTGGGAGGCTGAGGCAGGAGAATCAGGTGAACCCGGGAGGCAGAGGTTGAAGTGAGCCGAGATCGCGCCATTGCACTCCAGCCGGGGCGACAGCGCAAGACTCCGTCTCAAGACAAAAAAAAAAAAAAAAAAAAAAAAGGCGGGCGGTGGCTCACACCTGTAATCCTAGCACTTCAGGATGCCGAGGCAGGCGGATTGCCTGAGCTCAGGAATTCGCGACCAGCCTGGACAACATGGTAAAACCCCATCTCTACTAAAATACAAAAAAAAAAAAAAAATTAGCCAGGCGTGGCAGTGTGTGCCTGTAGTCCCAGCTACTCAGGAGGCTGAGGAAGGAGAATTGCTTGAATCCGAGAGGCAGGGGTTGCAGTGAGCCGAGATCGTGCTACTGCACTCCAGCCTGGACAACAGAGTGAGACCCCATCTCAAAAAATAAAAGAAACCAGAGCTCTCTGGAGAATGGTTGATTTCAGTTTGGGGCTAGGGAAGTATAAGATCTTCCGTCAGAAATTAAGGAAGTACTCAAATAATAATAGAGACACATCAAAGAGATGCAGTCTAGAGTGAAAGGACTCCCACTAGCTAAAACTAGGATGATTTGAGCATCTAAATTAATAATGATGTTAACAGATTATAATCCACAGAATAAAGTAGGAATTCATGGGTCCAATGCTGATAAGAAATGAATGCAATGAAATTTTGATGAGATGTGGGATATTTACATAGTTTCAAAGTACCTCTCCATAAAACACTTATTAATTACAAAGGGGAAAAGAGTAACTTTATAGAGGAGAAGCCTTACAGACACCATCTTAAGTGATTAAAGTTAACAACATCAATACTGGGATAAAATGAAATCTTGTGCCAATTGATGCAATGCACTGAGAACACAGCAATACTTCTGTGATATTCCTACCAAAGGTACATATCCTTAATTTATTCAAGAAGAAACATCAAGCAAACCCAAGTTAAGGGACATTCAACAAGATAGACCATAGTCTTCAAGTGTCAAGGTCATGAAAATCAAGGAAAGACTAAGGAAAAATTCCAGATTGAAGGAAACTAAAGAGAAATCACAACTAAATGCAATATGTGATTCTGGCCTACAACTTTTTACTATAAATTACATTATTGGGACAAATGGTAAAACTTGAATGAGATCTAAGGATTAGATGATAATGAATCAATGTTAATTTCCTGGTTTTGATGGTTAGATTGTGGTTACATTAGAGAATGTCCTTGTTTGAGGGAAGTATAAAAGTATTAGGGGTTGATGAAATATGTCAACTCCTTACTGTCAAATGATTCAAGAGAGAAATTATTTGTACTATCCTTACAACCTTTCTCTGAGTTTAGGGCTGTTTCAAAATATATTTTTTTTATTAAAACAGGTTCAAGTCAAATAATTTATTTATTTATTTATTTATTTATTTTGGAGACAGAGTCTTGCTCTATCACCCAGATTGGAGTGCAATGGCACCATCTCGGCTCACTGCAAACTCCGCCTCCCTGATTCAAGCAATTCTCCTGTCTCAGCCTCCCAGGTAGCTGGGATTACAGTTGTGTGCCACCATGCCTGGCTAATTTTTGTATTTGTATTTATTTATTTATTTTGAGAGAGGGTCTCGCTCTGTTGCCCAGGTTGGAGTGCAGTGGCAAGATCTCAGTTCACTGCAACCTCCTTCTGCCTCCTGGGTTCAAGCGATTCTCCTACCTCAGCCTCCCAAGTAGCTGGGATTATAGGTGTGCGCCACCATGCCCAACTAATTTTTGTATTATTAGTAGAGACGGGGTTTCACTATGTTGGTCAGGCTGGTCTCAAACTCCTGGCCTCAAGCAGTCTGCCCCTCTCGGCCTCCCAAAGTGCTGGGATTACAGGCATGAGCCACAGCACCCAGCCAAAAAAAATATGTTTAATGAGAAAAAAAGTCGACTCAGCTATCAACTACCTAGGACAGCCTCAGGGCAAGCAACTGGGAGTAACAGGTCCAGCTCTGCCTGAACGTAGTGTAGGCGCACTGCCCAAGCTGTGTATAGTAGGACAAATAAAGCATAACGGTTAAGAGGGTGGTTCTTTTTTTGAGACAGAGTCTTGCTCTGTCACCCAGGCTGGAGAGCAGTGGCGTGATCTTGGCTCACTGCAACCTCCGCCTCCTGGGTTTAAGCGATTCTCCTGCCTCAGTGTCTCGAGTAGCTGGGATTACAGGCATGGGCCATCACGCCCAGCTAATTTTTGTATTTTTGGTAGAGACAGGGATTCTCCATGTCGGCTAGGCTGGTGTTGAACTCCTCATGTCAAGTGATCCGCCCGGCTAATTTTTGTATTTTTAGGTAGAGACGGGGTTTCACCATTTTGGCCACGCTGGTCTGGAACTCCTGACCTCAGGTGGTCCGCCCAGATGGGCCAGGCGCGGTGGCTCACCCCTGTAATCCCAGCACTTTGGGAGGCCAAGGTGGGTGGATCACCTGAGGTCAGGAGTTCCAGGCCAGCCTGGCCAACATGGTGAAACTCCATCTCTACTAAAAATACAAAAATTAGCCGGGCATAGTTGCAAGCGTCTGTAATCCCAGCTACTTGGGAGGCTGAGGCAGGAGAATCACTTGAACCCAGGAGGCAGAGGTTGCAGTGAGATTCTGTCTCCAAAAAACATTAAAAAAAGAAATTCTTATTGAGGACCTATTATATATAAGGCGCTGTTATAGGTTGAGTGAATATGGCAGTGAACAAAACAGGTTAAATGTTTGCTTTTGTGGTGTTATATGCAGATGGGGAGAGGTTGCTGTGGCGATAATAGCTTCCATGATAACTCATACAGGGCCATAATAATTAAGTAAGATAATAACTGCACATGGTAAGTGATAAGTTAATATTAGCTGTCATTGTTGCTATACATCAGCAACATCTCCTAGACACTGCCTTATTGCTTTACATCTAATACAGAGTCCAAGTGCTACTGCCAGTAATCAGCATTCTGATGAAATGCCAGTGAGCTGCTGTAGGGTTTATCTCTCATTGCATCAAACTTGTAGACTGCCTGTCATTCCTGTATATACTTCACTGCTGGACCCTGGAGGAAAAAAGATGCCCACCCCCAACAAAATAAGTATTAAAATATGCATAGGCTGGGGCCGGGCGTGGTGGCTTACACCTGTAATCCCAGCATTTTGGGAGGCTGAGGCAGGCAGATTGCCTGAGCTCAGAAGTTCGAGATCAGCCTGGGCAACAGGGTGAAACCCCGTCTCTACTAAAAATACAAAAAATAATTAGCTGGGTGTGGCGGCGCACACCTGTAGTCCCAGGTACTTGGGAGGCTGAGGCAGGAGAATTGCTTGAACCCGGGGGGTGGAGGTTGCAGTGAGCTGAGATCGCGCCACTGCACTCCAGCCTGGGTGTGACAGAGCGAGACTCCATCTCAAAAAAAAAAAAGCATAGGCTGGGTGTGGTAGCTCACGCCTATAATCCCAGCACTTTGGGAGGCTGAGGTGAGTGGATCACCTGAACTTAGGCGTTCAAGACCAGCCCGGGCAACATGGCAAAAACCCATCTCTACTAAAAATTAAAAATAAAAAATAGATGGGCACGGTAGCACTTGCCTGAAGTCCCAGCTACTCAGGAGGCTGCAGTGGGAGGATCGCTTGAGCCCAGGAGGTGGAGGCTGCAGTGAGCTGAGATCACACCACTGCACTTGAGCCTGGGTGACACAGTAAGACCCTGTCTGAAAAAAAAAAAAAAAAAAAAGATACTATACTTTGCCAAGAATAAAGTGTTATAAATGTGCTCTATGCACACTAAGCACAGCTGTGATGAAGACCAAGTAGAGACAAACTGAAGGTTCATCAGCCTATGCCCAAAATTTTCCATCTCTGTACCACTTAGATTTTAGCAATTGGAGAATTCTTGCTATACTTCCTTGAAATATAAGCCCCCAAATATTTTCATAGAACATTCCTAGTCACCGTAGTACAGGAGTAGTAAGAAAAGGAAGTTTGAAATAGAAAAAAAAGCAGCAAACGATAGCATGAAATAGAAACTTGACCTGTCCCTTAATGGTTTCTGCAATGACGTTTTTGGCAGAAGCTTCCAATTCTCCGTTGAACTGGTCACCCAACATCCGAAGGCGACCAGCAATGATAGCCACATCAAAAGAACAAGGCTCTCCTATGACAGAGGGAACACATTTGTTACAATGCTTGAAGCAATGGCAAGTCCCAGGAATCTGGGCAATGAGAAAAATTTGTCTTGTCTTTTAAATAATTTTCACATCATTATCTCCCAAGAGCTTAAATGTTCTGTCAACACCAATAGAAAGTTTCCCTTCATTGAGAACCTCTTTCCCTTTAGGTGTTACTGAAAGCTTAGAGTTTGCCTTTTGAAACTTAAAGGAAATAAATAAAACATACTCTTTTTTTTTTTTGAGACTGAGTCTCTGTCGCCCAGACTGGAGTGCAGTGGCGTGATCTCAGCTCACTGCAACCTCCACCTCCCAAGTTCAAGCAATTCTCATGCCTCAGTCTCCCATGTAGCTGGGACTGCAGGCATGAGCCACCACACCTGGCTAATTTTTCTATTTTTAGTAGAGATGGGGTTTCACCATGTTGGCCAGGCTGATCTCAAACCCCTGACCTCAGGTGATCCACCCGCCTTGGCCTCTCAAAGTGCTGAGATTACAGGAATCCGTCACTGCGCCCGGCTGAAAACATACTCTTATTGACCCGCAATCACCACCTAGGCCAGGAACCTTACCTGAATCTACTTCATCTTCACAGCATAGGTTCCGGTTGGCAACCCGCAATGTTGGGCTCAAGAAGTCCATGAGTAGAGTGTTCACAATGCATTCCGTTTGTTCCTCAAAAGTTTGGGAGCTCTTCATTTTAGATGTTTGCTGTCAAGTTTTGCTTTTCCACAAAACAAGCAGTTTTCAGCCCAGCAGGAAGTTAAAAACACTGGTAAATCAACAAATGTTTCTAGCTCTTGTAGTTTCCTGACATGTAATCCTGGAACTTTTCCCACTAGCTTTCTTCAAACACAGCTGCTCAGAAAGGTGGGACTTCTCAGAAGGGATTACCTACTTGGAACTTGGGAGACTTTAAAGACTTCAGGTTCTCTATCTCAGACCACACCCTAACCACATAAAATTAATGCTTAACTTTTATCGTTAGGTAGCCAATCTAGAACTGAAATAGAGTTCAGGAAGAGCCTCTGGAGTAATTTTATTAAGAAATACTTCCTTGACTTCTTAGGTTCTGCATATGGTACAATTTAAAGGAAGGTTTTGAAGTTACAGTGGACCAGTGTTCAACTTCTGTTTATGGAATTTATTTGCCATAATCATATAATAATAATTTACTGAACAAGGAACTATAGTTGGCACTACAAGTAACATAGAAAAATGATACAGGCACAGTTACTGTGCTCATGAAGCTTACACTTCAGCAGAAATGACAGATATTAAATGACTAATCACATTGTTATTTGTGCTACTGAGATCAGTGCACTTTGATCAGTGAAGTGTAATAGGGAATTCAAGCCTTTGATCAGTTTAATAGGGAAACAAACCTAGGGGACTGGGAAGGCTTCCTTAAAATAGTAGCATCTGAGATGAGCTCTGAGGAATAAGTAGGCATTCATTATGCGAAAAGGAGGCATAACACTATTCTAGGCAGAGAGGTAGCAGATATAAAGTCTGGGAAGGTTAAAAAAAAATTCAAACAACTTGGAATTATAAATGGGGACAATAGAAAATATTTCACAGATAAATTATGAGGATTAAATAAGATAACATGCGGAATGGCCTAGCACTGTTTGGCATACAATAAATGTTAAATGTCCTCCTTTTAACCCAATGCATAATGACCAGGAGGAAAGAGATCTGAGATTCTCTGTCAAGCAAAAGGATTTTCCTAACAGGGTTGGACTCCATCATTGTTTTAAGAGATCTCATGATTGGACATTTATCTGTAGTGGTTGCCTTCTTAATGTAGCTAAACCTAAATTTTGGGTCTGGGTCTCAGAAGCAGCCATCAAACCTATCAGCAAACTTACCACTCAACCTGTCTGACCTGGTGAAGTTATTAATATTAACAGCTCCAACTAATAAAAGAGTCAAGCATAGGCCAGGCGTGGTGGCTCACACCTGTAATCCCAGCACTTTTGGGAGGCCGAGGCGGGCAGATAACCTGAGGTCAGGAGTTCACGACCAGCCTGGCCAACATGGCAAAACCCATCTCTACTAAAAAATACAAAAATGAACTGGGCGTGGTGGTGCGTGCCTGTAATCCCAGCTACTCGGGAGGCTGAGGCATGAGAATCGCTTGAACCTGGGAGGCGGAGGTTGTGATGAGCCGAGATTATGCCACTGCACTCCAGCCTGGGCAACAGAGCAAGACTCTGTCTCCAAAAAGAAAAAAACAAAAAAAGATGCAAGCATAAACAGTAAGTCAGTTGTTCAGAATGGATTCTATCTTGCAAAATATCAAAGCCAATCTTGTGTTTTCTGTTCCATTCTAAAACACATACAACCACCGCACACCTATTAAAATGGCCGAAATCCAGAACACTGGCAAAACCAAATGCTGGTGAGAATGTGGGTCAGGAACTGTCATTCATTGCTGGTAAGAATGCAAAATGGTACAGCCACTTTGGAAGAGTTTAGCAGTTTCTCACAAAACTAAACATCCTCTTACCATATGATTTAGCAATTATACTCCTTGGTATCTACCCAAAGGAGCTGAAAACTTGTCTACACAAAAACTTGCACATGGTTGTTTATAGCAGCTTTATTCATAACTGCCCAAACTTGGAAGCAACCAATATGTCCTTCAGTAGGTAAATGAATAAATAAACTGTGATACATATAGACAATAGACATTATTTAGTGCTAAAAAGAAATGAGCTGGTTGGGCACGGTGGCTCATGCCTGTAATCCCAGCTACTCAGGAGGCTGAGGCAGGAGAATTGCTTGAACCTGGGAAGCCGAGGTTGCAGTGAGCTGAGAGGGCACCATGGCACTCCAACCTGGGTGACAGAGCGAGACTCTGTCTCAAAAAAAAAAAAAAAAAAGAGCTATCAGGCCATGAAAAGATGAGGAGGAATTTGGGTGGTAATTGGACTTTGGGTAATAATTGATGAGGTAAGTTCGTCAGTTACAACAAATTGTACCACTTTGATTGAGGATGTTGATAACGGAGAAGACTATGCTTGTGTTGAGGCAGAGGGTATATGGGAAATCTCTGTACCTTTGTTTCAATTTTGCTTTGAACCTAAAACTGCTCTTAAAAAGTCTTAATTTTTAAAAATAATCATAAATTGCTTTTGGAGTAAGAACACAAATTATGTTGCCATGTAGCTAAAGTGCTATTTTCATTTGTCATTATCTGTCGCTCATTCTCTCTAGAGGCAAAAGGGCTGAAACCTCATTATTACTAAGTAGGCTTCAGACCTTTAACATCAGAAGGGCACTCAGAGAAAATTCTAGGCCAATCTCCTTTCACATTAGAGCTAGCCAACGACAGTTGAAGGATTCTAAAAAATACATTTGTGACATACTCCCAAAACAATATATAAAAAACAAAAATATTTATGAGACCATCCAGCCGGTATTTAATAGCTTGCCCAAGTTCACACATCAGTAAGTGGCAGAATAGAAATTTTAAACCAAGTCTGTTTTACATTAAACTCAAGCTTTTCCCACAGTAATAAACCACCTTCCTCATTTCACTATCAATATGCTTACGCCATCTTTGAAATCGAATTTTGAGTCCAGGGGTGGTGGCACGCACCTATAGTCCCAGCTACTCAGGAGGCTGAAGCAGGAGGATCACTTGAGCCCAGATCAAGGCTTCACTGAGCCATGATCACACCTTTGCACTCCAGCCTGGATGACAAAACGAGACTCTGTCTCAAAAAAAAAAAAAAAAAATCTAATTTCAACTCCTTTGCATTGTCTTGTATAATCAATGTTGTAAAGTATAGAAACAGAGTACAGGCTGTCATTAGCAATGTGGAGTAAATTTTTTCCAAGTTTGTTTACTTCTTCTGGGCCTTCAATATAGCACCCTCCAAAATTATCCCTTTCCCTCAGCCCACATACCTTCACCCTTGCAGTTGTAATATTGTGCTCTTAATTATTACTGAAAAATGATGACACCAGAATTTTTTCACCATCACTTGTTTCTCTTGCCACCCTCTGACCACAACAATTTACATCCCTCCCCAAAAAGCTTTGTCTCATTATATCATTGGCTTAAAGTCCAGGATCTTGTCATCTGTACCAGATGTGCATGTGGATGAAGATCCTTGAGTGTAACTCCTCTCAACATGGAGACTTGTAACTAAGAAAACAAGTAATGTGTCCCCTCTCCCCTAAACATCCCATATCTAAGAAAGGAATAGAATACTTTTAACAGAACGCCTGTTCAAAAATAGGGGTAATGGAAACACATCACACTCACTGATTCATAACTATAAAATGATGGTAATATGCAAATTATTGCCTCTGCAGTGTTCCAAAACACTATTGTCTTTGTGGGACCTCATTACATACATAACATACTGTTTACCTGTCAACTAAGAATGACATTAGATGCTGCTGTTCTAAGAGCACAGTATCGACTACCTTCATGGATTGTAAAATATAAACATCTACTTACATCACATCATCAAACCCCATGTCTGCAGAAGCTATACAGAGTTCCTAGTGGGGGAAATATTAAAGAATTAACTTCATAGTATACCTGAGCTTTAGTCATTTTGCTTATAAATTAGTAAAACCAGGCTACAGGATAAATCAGTTCTTCATTGAGATAATCTTAAAAGTATATTTTCCAAAAGCAACAATTTCATATTCTATGTATGCGTCTTACATTATAGAAAAGCAACCAAATAGAACATAGTCTTCTAAAAGCTCCAATAGTTGGGATCACTTTAGTATTATTATTTATTCAGTTGCTTAGTCATACCTAATTTTCTTTAGATCAACATTTCAGTTATAGTCTTTAATTTTAAAAAGTCAATCAGTTTACTCAATTTCTACCACCTGCATCCTGTTCCCTTGCTATGCTTTTTTTTTTTATTTATTTTTTGAGATGGAGTCTCACTCTGTCACCTGGGCTGGAGTGCAGTGGCACAATCTCGGCTCACTGCAGCCTCCAGCTCCCAAGTTCAAGTGATTCTCCTGCCTCAGCCTCTCGAGTAGCTGGGATTACAGGTGCCCACCACTACACCCAGCTAATTCTTTGTATTTTTAGTGGAGACGGAGTTTCACCATGTTGGCCAGGCTGGTCTCAAACTCCTGACCTTGTGACCCACCAGCCTCGGCCTCCCAAAGTGCTGGGATTACAAGCGTGAGCCACCACGCCCAGCCCCTTGCTACACTTTGAATTGGCAGCACTTCAGTTTTATTTCTCTTAGTACCTAATTAAACATTCACCATTTAGCTGAACCATAAAAATACAGAAAATGCAATTCTGAAGCTGTTCTAATCCCTCCCTTTCCTGTCCCTGAGGATCCATGGTCTAAATCAGTGGTTCTCAAGTAACAGCAATTTTGCCCCCTGTCCCAGGGGACCTTTGACAATGTCTAGAGACATCTTTAGTTGTCACAACTGAGGGTTCTACTGGCATCCAGTGGGTAGATAGAGGCCAGAGATCTAATAATCATTCTACAGTGCAGAGGAAAGCCCCTCACAACAAAGAATTATCTGGCCTCAAATGTCAGTATTGCCACTTTTGAGAAATCCTGGTCTAGAATAAATTCCATTATTTTCCATATAGTTGATACAATATCATAAAACCCATTTCAAACATCAATCCCAAAACACATCAGAATCTAATTATATACAGCCATTTATTCAATAAAGATTTACTGAGTAATACTATGTGGCAGGCACTATGGAAATAAAAGGAAAGAATCATTCTTAAAAGTTGTTCAGGCCAGGCACGGTGGCTCATGCCTGTAATCCCAGCACTTTGGGAGGCCGAGGCAGGTGGATCACCTGAGGTCAGGAATTTGAGACCAGCCTGACCAACATGGTGAAAACCCATCTCTATTAAAAATACAAAAAATTAACTGGGTGTGGTGCGGGCACCTGTAATCCCAGCTACTTGGGAGGCTGAGGCAGGAGAACTGCTTGAACTCGGGAGGTGGAGGTTGCAGTGACCCAAAATCACGCCACTGCATTCCAGCCTGGGCAACAAGAGCAAAACTCCACCTAAAAAAAAAAAAAAAAAAAAAAGGTTGTTCAATGGGGAAGTCCATTCAATAAACAACTCACAAAACCCAGGCTCTTACCAGAAAATTCAATACTGTTATCTACTCCTATTAAGAGCTTAGTTGAGGCTGGGTAACACTTGAAATCAGGCGTTACCAGCCTGGCCATCATGACGAAATCCCAGCTCTACTAAAAATACAAAAATTAGCCAGGCGTGGTGGTGCATTCCTGTAGTCCCAGCTACTTGGGAGGCTGAGGCAGGAGGATGGCTTGAATCTGCAATGTAGAAGTTGCAGTGAGCTGAGATCACACCACTGCACTACAGCCTGGGTGACACAGCAAGACTCCGTCTCAGATTTAAAAAAAAAAAAAAAAAAAAAGAGCCTAGCTGAGAGAGGTGATAGGTGAAAAATTATCTGAAGGGTATGTGCTCATCTATGTATCTACGTAGTAGAAATCCTTGAATTAAGCTGGATGATAAAGGCTATATACTTGGATCATGTTATCTTAAGTCCTTGAAGAAATGCCTTCATTAAACACCACGTTATTATTACTATTATCATGGAGACAGGGTCTTGCTCTGTAGCCCAGGCTGGAGTTCGATGGCATGAGCATAGCTTATTGCAGCCTTGACCTCCTAGGCTCAAGCAATGCTCCCACCTCAGCCTCCCAAGTAGCTGGGACTACAAGTGCACACTGCCACACCTGGTTAATTTTTTACTTTTGTAGAGATGGGGATCTCACTACATTACCCGGGCTGGTCTCAAACTCCTAGCCTCAAGTGATCCACCCACCTTGGTCTCCCAAAGTGCTGAGATTAAAGGCGTAAGCCACCATATCTAGCCTACTTTTTTGTATGTTCTTTTTTTTTTTTTTGACAGGGTCTCCTGTCACCCAGGCTGGAGTGCAGTGGTGTGATCACCACTCTCTGTAACCTCAAACTCCTGGGCTCAAGCAATCCTCCTGCCTTAGCCTCTTGAGCAGCTGGGATTTCAGGCATGTGCCACCATGCCTGGCTAACTCAATTTCTTTACAGACAGGGTCTCACTATGCTGCCCAGGCTGGTCTTGAACTCCTGGCATCAAGCAATCCTCCCTCCCTGGCCTCCCAAAGTGCTGGGTTATAGGCATGAGTAACTGCACACAGTCTAAGCTCTATATTAAAGTCATGCTCTCTGCTTTTGTTGAAGAATACTGTAAGAAAGTCATGTGAAACCCATTACTAACTTCTCATAGGATCTTGCACATATCTTAGTACCACCTATGTGAAACTATATGTACATTTCTTTTAGAAATCAATGTTTCTTCCTCTCTGATGACAATTATAACTGTTTCCCTTAACTCTGACTGCTAAATCACCTACAGAGACAAATCAAGGCTCAACTATATCACCTAATAGGCCCATACAGCCTGAACATTTGTGTATTTCCCCATCCCCAACCTAGCTGGTCTTAACTGGTATTTTAATTTTTCCCATTCTGGATTCACTATTTATATTTTACCATCATTTTATGAGATTTCTTCTTGCCATAAGTTGCTTCAATGTACAAAATGTGGTCAGATAAGAACAGAATAAAAATTGAGGACAAGCAACAAGAAAACAATTACAGTACTACTGCTAGAGGTATGCTCTGGCTACTTTGACAGCTTGAGGGAGACCCCTAATGAAGGCAGTGAGGGTTAAAGAAAACTTCCTGAAGGAGCTTATGAGGGAGCTGAACACTGAAAGATAGACGAGGTTGTTAATTCAAGAAGATATGAGGGTGAGAAAATGTTCTAGGCAATAAATAAAAGCAGGTTTAAGTTAACACAGAGGTGAAAGAAGCAGGTGTATACAGGGAACTGCAATGCAAATGGTTTGCTTCTGCCAGAAAAGAAGTCATTTTGGGAGTGGCAAGACTTGACACCAAAGAGGTACTTTAGATGATATTAAGGACTTTGGAATCTGGCCTAAAAGCACGATTGGAAATATGAGAACAGTTAGGAATTTACTATAATAATCCAGGGAAGAAAAGATGACCCCCACAAATGATGACCCCTATCAGTTTCCACACATCAGCCATCTTTAATTACCAACACAATTACTAAAATTGATTAGGAAATAATCCAAATCCCATCCTCAACCCATCCCCTTACCAACATTAACCTCTACAACATCATCATTGAAAAATGAGGTCAATTGCCAATAGGAATGAAAGGAATGAATCAATGTTCTTTGGCCAAAAACTTAAGAATCCTGATTTCTAGATTTTCCACTCTCCTTTGTATCTGATATTATCTGGACTTACTGGCAGCTCTAATAAGAAAAACTAAGAAACTGTAATAGTTATTTATCTTACTCTAGACAAGCAACAAGACTCTGTTATGATTTTATTTCTTCAATTGTTCCAATCACAGTTTCTAATACAGAAATAAAACTATTCAGCATCTCGGTTCTTGCTTCATTTTGTTTCACAGAGATCTGCATTTCTGAGTTTTCAGGCTCCAATAGCAGTTCTGTTAAGAACAGACAGCCAGTATCATCCTGAGCACTGAGGTATGCTTTCCATGGCTGAGACCCAGCCCTACTCATTGCGATGGTCTGGATGTTCACTACTTGAAGAGCCATCTGGAGGGTGTCAGGATGGAATTCTCCCCGCCAAGGCAACACTTGCTGATGAGCAACTTTGAGGCTAAGCCAAGTTTTCTCAAAATAATCAGCAGTAAGCTGGCGATTGGGGACTAGCGTGAGGGCTCCAGAATCAGGGAGTTCTTGTACCCTCTCCTTGTTCTCTTCAGGAATCAAGGGTCCTAAAAGACACAGAAAACTTGCGTGAAAGATGTTCTTAATCTGCAGGAGCTAAGTTTTTTATCCAAATTCCCAAATGTACACAATGTGACTTTTATCTTTGGACAAATGGCTGAAATAACCAGTGACAAACCTCTTTCTTGCTCACAAATGCTTCAAATTCAGGCAACAGTCTGAGGTTTAGTGCTAGGATACTCTACTTTCCACCAATCACTGAAAAGGTAAAGATTTATCATGACAAGATTTAAGGTAAGGGCTGTTTTTACCTGATGCAGCAAAGGATGAAGTTTTAGGAAGCTCTGGGCCACAACGCTCTGCCCCCTGGCATTTAGAGATAGTTGCCCAGTGGGCTTTGCCATACACTGGCACCAGTGTGTTGAAGTCTGAGGCCCAGCAATTCACAGGTCTTTCTGCCGGATCCTCCAAAAGTCCAAGAGTAGGGTCAGATTTAGGGCTACACAGAATCCGCTTAACTTCATCAATGCCAACTAAAAGGAGGCGATAACAGAAGAGACCTCGGTCCCGTACAGCCATATCTTTTTCTTCCTCTGAGGTAAGACAACAGATTGACTTCATTAAAAACAAAACCACTTTCCTCCTACTCTTGTGCCAACCATAATAGGAGAAAAAAATGAAGGAGAGAGGAAAACCTAGGAAGCATTCACATTTTCTTCTCGGGTCCCAGACGTGACTCACCAAACAATGAAAGCTATTAAGAATTTTTACTGTGGGTCATGGCAAATACTATTTCCTTCTGAAAAACCCACCTATGCAGTAATACAACAAACGTCCTAGCACGTCCTGGCACTCAGCAGGTCGGGAGAGGAAAAGGCGCAGCAAAGCAGTGAGCAGCTCCATCTTAACAGCTGGAAATGTTTCCGACTTCACATTCTCAACAAAGTCCTCTAACACATAAGGAGCATTAGGAATTCTTTCCCCATGGACACCAAGTAGCCAAATAAGTGCTTGCTTCCCCTAGAGAATAAAGGAATAAGAGCAAGTGCTCAACACTTGACTGTCTAAAACACAGGAGATAATAGACAGCCACTGGTTTTGCTTTTCGCTTAGTGCCAGCAGAAAAGGTATAATCTTTAGTTTACTTCATTTAATTTACTGATTCCCCCTACTATACTCTCTACAACAAACAGGAATGAAATTCTAATACACAAGAGGAAACTCAAAACTTTCATAGCCTATGTTGGATTAAGCAATAAATAAGGTTTCCTCAGGTTTGGGGCCTTTGAGCAGCTGCTCAAAGAATTTCTCTAAATTTTTCACAAAAATGGTTACTAACCTAGAGTGCACATCAGAGTCATCTGTGAAGCTTCTTAAAAATGTATCTGTCAGCCGGGCACGGTGGCTTAACGCCTGTAATCCCAGCACTTTGGGAGGCTGAGGAGGGTGGATCACCTGAGGTCAGGAGTTCGAGACCAGCCGGGCCAACATGGTGAAACCCCGTCTCTATTAAAAATACAAAAATTAGCCAGGCGTGGTGGTGCACGCCTGTAGTTCCAGCTACTCGAGAGGCTGAGGCAGGAGAATTGCCCAAAACCAGGAGGCGGAAGTTGCAGTGAGCTAAGATGGCATTACTGCACTCCAGCCTGGGCAACAGAGCTAGACTCTGTCTCAAAAAAAAAAAGTTTTATCTGTCTAGGTCCAACACCCCTGAATATTTAAGTCAGTAGACCTGTGATTACGTCCAAATCTTTGTAAAAATTTCACAAATGATTATAATTCTCATTCTAGCTAAAAACTCCATGGTCTAAATCTCTGACTCAAAACTGTTCAAGAGAGGTGGGGCGCAGTGGCTTATGCCTGTAATCCTAGCTCTTTGGGATGCTGAGGCGGGTGGATCACTTGAGGCTAGGAATTCTAGACCAGCCTAGACAACATAGCAAAACCCTCTCTACTAAAAATACAAAAATTAGCTGGGCATGGTGGCGCACACCTGTAATCCCAGCTACTCTACTCGGGAGGCTGAGGCAAGAGAATCACTTGAGTTTGGGAGGTAGAGGTTGCAGTGGGCCGAGATCGCACCACTGCACTCCAGCCTGGGCAACTCTATCTCAAGCAAAGCAAAACAAAACAAAACAAAACTGTTCAAGAGAACAATGGTATCAGAGTTTTGTAATAAAAAACGTCAGATAAATCTTGTCTTTATAATTTATATGCCATCTATATCCAAAAGAGAATCTAAGGTGGCAATCAATTCGAAGAGTGTCCACTTCAAACACAGGGTAGAGAGAATAATTAGATTCCATTTCAAAGGGCAGGGTTTCAAGCATTCTCCCTCTACCTAGAAGTAAAGGAAAATTATAGTCTACCTCACTATCTTGAATGTTCTCTTCACAGCCGGGCAGGGCCTGACACACAGCTTCAGTACACTGAGGACACAACCAAACCAGGTCTCGGAAAGTCTGCACCACCACTACAATACAGGCCAGGGTACAAGAGCACAGGATTAGAGCCTCCAGGTAGGCAGGATTCTTAAGAACAGTCATGTATTCAGACTCATGGTTCTGGCTGGATTTCTGTAAAATGGGTTTTGGAGGTGTGGTCAATGGTTATCTAAGAAATGTAATGAAATGAGCAATAATTTCTTGAATGCATATTGCTCTTATCAGATTGACGTGAGGATAAATGAACTAACGTATGAAAAAGCACTTTGTAAAATGTTAAGCCGTATGCAAATGTGGGGTAGTATTGCTGTTGAATGAAACACGAAAGACAGTATAAATGGAACCACCAGGCCTGGGAAAATGATAACACAAGTGAGGTGCCTAGGGTTCAAAATTGAAGAAGACATGCAGGATTGGCTCTTGCAGGAACCTAAGAGTGAGTGCCTTCTTAAATTTTGCATCCTAGGCATCTTGCTTGACTTACCCTAGTCCCAACCCTGGAAGCCACTGCCTATAGCATACTGCCATAAAACAAAAAGAGAAGTAAAGATGGTGAAATATCAAGCAAGGTCATCCTAGTAGCCTTCATTATCTATAGTATAGCCTTATAGACTCATGGCAGCCTGAAGACTCAATATCCTATTAGATCTATAGACTTTATGCTTCTCTAACAGCGACAGATGATGATGCAAGGAAAAGTTCAAATCTCTATATTACTCATTCAACAACAAACATGTTTTGAGTAACTACTATAGGCCAGGCACTTGACAAAAAAAACCAAAAATCCTAAAAAGGCAGGCATTACCTGTGGTAATGTGCTCTTGTCGAAGACCCAGCAACTCTGTTAAAATCTGAACACACTGATCTGTGTAAGTCCTGGCAATGCCACCTACAGAAGAAGGGAAAGCAGAGAAAACTGCTAAGTGAAATATTAGCACCTCAATCTAAAATCATCTCCCACCAGTCAAAGACAAAAGAAACAGAATTATCTAAAAAAAAGAAAAAAATTCACTCCTTACTTAATGAACTAAGAATATAAGTTTGCTATAAAGAGAACTTTGGTAAAAATCATTTTTTCTCACTGACTACTAGAAAACTGAAAGCTCATAGCAAAACAATTCCCCATTAAACAAGGTTGAAAACTTATAGTAACAAAGGTATTTACAAGGCAGCCAGATATGAGGTACTCTTTTTGTTGCAGCACACCCGCAATGGAGTATTTTTGTGGGGGACACTTGACAGCAGTCTCCTAAGGATTTCTTGTCTCCTCTTTGCTCCCTCTTCTCTGCCCCTAAAATAACCATGCTTTATTCCAAATATGAGGGTTGCTCCTCCTCCTGTACTTGAAATCCTTCAAAACTTAGCTCAAGAGCTGTGTTCAGTTTTTGAGTCACTCCAGCCTTTTCAATTCCAGACAGGGCACTATGAAAAAGTCTGTAAGATTTAGGAATTATTCTGTATTGATCTACGTTCAGCACAATACGCAGCCCACAGCAGAAGCTCAGTAAATGACTGGTGGATTAACACAGGACTTTGAGTCAGGAAAGCTGGATTTCAGTCCCATTTCTAAAACTATACGCCTTTTGGCAATTTGATAACTGTTTTTGTGCCTGAGTGTCTTCATCTTTAAAATGAAGTTAATGACATTTGTCTACTTCTCCTGACTATCTCACGATACTGTGGTAAGATGATGTATAGGAAAGCATTTTGGATAGAAGACAACAAAAATTTTAAGTATTGTAGTTTGTGTTACCTGTATTCTCCATCCTGGAAGATACAGCAACACCAATCTTGACCAAAAAGAAAACAAAAAACAAAAAAAACTCTCTTCCCCCGTGTTTGTAGTCACTGAGCCAATTATTTAGTGCACAGTACTTTGCTTCTGAAGCAAGATTCATGCCCTTTGCTCTCTATGGCTCCTCTAACCACAGCTTTCTTGCTGGCTGGTCTAGGTTCTCAAGAAGGAAAAGGAGCAGACACCTACCTATGGCAAAGATGGCAGCCTGTGCAAAGTCCGCAGACACATCCGTGCAGTACCCTCGAAGCTCCTCTAGCACCTGCTGCACATTCTCGTCGTTCACCAGCTCACACAGAACCTCCACTTTCTGTAGTTTGATGTAGTGGGGCTCCGAGTAGGAGCAAAAAAACTTTTTGTAGTGGCTGCTAAAGTGACCTGGTAAACTATGCAAGATCTGGCGTACATGACAAAGAGCAACAAAACAGAGCTCACGGCTCTCTGAAGAACAGGCAGCTAGCAAAGGTCCCTTGACCCGCACAAGGACATCAGTTTGTACGTGGGGAAACTTTTTTGCCAAGATCAGAAAAAGTTTGGTAGCTCCCATCACCACACCTGGGCTACTGCTCTTGAGGAAACTATCCAACAGATTGAGAATGTCAAATAGTTCTTCCTCACTGCGGGGTTGGTAGCGTAGCAGAAAGTTCAATACTTCAGCTTGGCCCCATTGGTCCAGTTTTGACATCCTATCCAAAAAAGAAAACAAAAGAGCTATTTTAGCAACAAAATTAGGACCATTTCCATGCCACTGCCGTATGACCAGGTGGTTGTTCATCATAGCAAAGGGAGAATTCTTAAAAATAGGCTGTGCCATAATTAAATCACTTTTCATGTACTATTTAAAGTTTACACAAAAAAGGCTTAAAATTCCAAGATGAGTTGTTAATACAAATGCACACTCATCTAAGACCAAAGACATGATCAGCATACACTGGGTCCAGGTTCCTTACATTTTAAGACACTATAAATGGCTTAGTTTGGGGGACATGACTAGAGAAGGGTAGAACCTATTCCCACGGTATATTTCTATTTCTCTATATCAACAAGGGAAAGTAAGGCAAATAAAAGAAATTCTCTCAGTGAAATGTGAGGGAGTTAATAGTGGTTAACTGGCTGGGTGCGGTGGCTCACGCCTGTAATCCCAGCACTTTGGGAGGCCAAGGCGGGCGGATCACCTGAGGTCAGAAGTTTGGGACCAGCCTGACCAACATGGTGAAACCCTGTCTCTACTAAAAATACAAAATTAGCCAGGCGTGGTGGCACATGCCTATAATCCCAGCTACTCAGGAGGCTGAGGCAGGAGAATTGCTTGAACCCAGGAGGTGGAGGTTGCGGTAAGCCGAGATAGCGCCATTGCACTCCAGCTTAGACAACAAGAGCAAAACTCCATCTCAAATAATAATAATAATAATCATGGTTAACTTTCTTTTCTACCCCATATAAGTTGTTCAATACTTCAGTACATCAACAAGATCCCACAAGGTAGCAGATCTCATAATAAAAAGAGCGCTGAGGCATCCAAACCGATTTAAGAGATGGTGAGCAATGGGCTTATTGATGACAACGCCTCCTTCCTGTTTCAGAATTTCCTCTAGAGACCTCAAGCAGTTCACAACTACAATTGGATCCTGGTCACGCAGCAAACTGTATAATTCATTTACCAGGGCACCATCTATAAAAAAGAACAAAGTTCTTAGATAAAGAAGAAAAGCTTCAGAGTAACAGGGATGTAGCCAGAGTAATAGCTCCAGGCAGACAAAGTTGAACTTCTCTGCTACAAAAATGACAAAGGCCACATTAAAGTGCAAGGCAAAAAAAAAAACTGCCATGTCCAGACTGTTCTAAGCAGCTAATACAAAGGATCTCACTGGGGCCCCAGAGAAAGGACTTCTCATCTCCAGAAGATAGCAAGCCCTGCATCCTACTTAAAGAGATACGTACAGAACTGGGGCCACATTATTATTTTCTACCAAAGCCACATAATCTTTTATAAAGTTATACATCATGGAGGCACATTGACCATGATGGATTACACTGAACTTACCTACTTCAGAGTCTCCATGAAGATTATGCATCTTGGCACATCCAAGGACTGCCACTCTCCTGACATATGAAGCCTTATCCCGCAGACCGTTGAGAATAGGCTGTTGTATATACTCCTGCACACCAGGCATCCTAAGCAACACATCCTGGAGTTAGCCAGATTCTGAAATACTAATTTTGACATACATCAGCCCCTGTTCACCTAACAGATGGTTTAGTAGTTGCTGCACCCATCAGATCATGAAGAATTGCAGAAAGCCTCTATCAAGCTTAAAAAGCCATAATTTGACTTTTCTGCTTTTTTCTTGTTTTTTTCAAGATGGGGTCTCACTTTGTCACCCAGTGGCCCGATCATAGCTCACTGCTGCCTCGAATTCCCGGGCCCAAGCCATCCTCCTGCCTCAGGCTTCCTAGTAGCTGAGACTACAGGTGCGTGTCACCATGCCCATTTAATTTTTTGTAGATAGAGGCTCTCACCATCTTGCCCAGCTGGTCTCAAATTCCTGGGCTCAAGCAATCTTCCTGTCTCAGTCTCCCAAAGTGCTGGGTCTACAGGCATAAGCCACTGTGCCCAGCCTAATTTGACTTTTCATTTGGAATAATGATGCACAGGCAGCAAAAAAAGATATACACATAATTGTTTAGAGATATTTAACCAAAACTGAGGACTATTTTACTTACAGTGAGAATCAAAAACTCCCTCTAATAAAATTATATGATACAGGTTATTAAGCCAAAGCAGTGGCTGAAAATCTGAGTTCAGGGTATGATAATGTTTTCCCCAGTATTAAGGAGCTCAAATAAATTATCCTCTTTAAAAACCTACACTGTGATGTCTTGAATTCATCAGCCATTTAGGACCAGACAGAGAAGAGGGTACTCACCTGAGGCTACACATGCTCCGTAACGCCAGCCCTCGCACCATTGGATTGGGGTCTGAGCAGTCTTTGCACAGCGTATTGATGGCCAGGAGAGCCAGATCTGGTTTCAGGGGAGCATATGTGCACATGTACAGATAAACCAACTTCTTCTGGACAATATCTACAGTGGCACTGGCCTTCACCATTTCCATAAAAACACCAGACACGTCCAAGCCTTGAGTCATGTACCTGAAACCAACGCACATGACAGAAGGAAGTAAAATGCAAAATCCCCAACTTACAATGGAGGGAGTTTTACTTACATATCTCCTGGTTACCCAACTAGATTGTGATCTCTTAGAGGGTAGCAGCCAGGATTACCTTGTCTATTATATCACACAATACTTCATACCATAGGCCTATAATAAACATTATTCTTCTATTCATTCAACAAACACTTATTATTATTTTTGAGACAGAGTCTTGCTGTTACCCAGGCTAGAGTGCAGTGGCACAATCTCGGCTCATTATAAGCACCGCCTCCCAGGTTCAAGCGATTCTCCTGCCTCAGCCTCCCAAGTAGCTGGGACTACAGGTGCATGCCACCACACCCGGCTAATTTTTGTATTTTTAGTAGAGACGGGGTTTCTCCATGTTGGCCAGGCTGGTCTCGAACTCCTGACCTCAGGTGATCCACCCGCCTTGGCTTCCCAAAGTGCTGGGATTACCAGCGTGAGCCACCGCGCCCAGCCTCAACAAACACTTATTGAATCCCTAGTACTTTGGTGAAATTCAACTTTTACATCCAGGGATATGCTCTTGGGACATAATCTTGAAGAAGGTGTGGTCTGAAACCTCTAGGAACTTCAAATCTATTAATGAGCCAGATGAGAATACCGTTAATTACAGTATGATAGATAAGTATTTAAACAGAAGTATTGTACAAGGTGCAGAGGGGATTCAGAGGTCTGACACTGGCAGGAAGTCAGAAAATATTTCTTCACAGAGGAAGTAATACTTTAGCTGAATGAGCAGGAGCTCACTAGGCAGATGTAATAGCAAGGTAAAGATACATGCTATGAGGTACGTAGACATGAGCAGGAGCGGCACACATTTTTTTTAGAGTCTGTAGGTAGTTGAATTAACAGCTTGTTCCTTGGGTGCTGTGATAAGTTTGGACTTTATTGTTTCTCAAACTGGTCTCCTACTGGAATCAGCTGAAATGTTTATTAAAAATGCAGATTCCTGGGTTCCCTCCCACCCTATTGAAATCAGAATCAATCCCTGGACTGGATGACAAAAAGCACCCCAAGGGATTTTTGTGCATAGTGAAGTTTGTGAACCATAGCTGTAGGCAAGAGTTATGTGTTCAGATATGTATAATGGAAAAGTTCTGTCTCAAATGAGGCAAAGTGGCCTACTAGTAAGCTGCTGCAATTGCTTTGTTGATGAAGGCCTGGACCAGAACAACAATGCTAATAAACAAGAGAGGATGGATATTTAGAATTATGAATTCAAACCATCTGACATAAGAAGTGAGGGATCAGGTGTCCTCAAGGTTGGTTCCCACGCATAGTCGGCTGCTGGTGGCATTCATCAACACAAATGTAAGCCGAACAGGTTTGAGGAAGACAGAAGAATGTCCGGGCTATTTCGGACAGACTTTTGATAAACCACGCACGTGGAAATGCCAAGCAGGCAGTGGGATACGTGGGTCTGAAGCTAAAAAAGGAAGTCTGTACTAGCTATATTACAGATCCAGGAGTCACCAGTAATTGTTCAAGCCCGTGATATGGAGGAAACTACCCAGCTGAGTAAAAGATGCTGCAGAGGGGAGACTGACATGGTACTCCAAAGCAGCAGGACGAAGACCGAACCATATAACTGTCACGTGTGAAAGCTAATTTACCCTTTCAGAGAGACTGGGGCTAGTGAGCCCTGATGGGGATTGCAAAGGGAGCAGTTAGCACGCGAAGGGAGTTAGGTGATACCTAATCACTCGCTGGATGACATTCCGGTAGCGCAGCCTATCAGCTTGAATGTGAGGATTACACAGAGCCTTCTTCACCTCCTTCACCACGTCCTCGGAGCCAAGGTACGGCATCTTCCTAACAGTCACAGGGCAGCTCCCACAGCTCCCACGGTAACTCGTGGGCTCCTTCTCGCCCTGATGTGGGAGCCTGAGTAAAGGAAATATGAGTCAGTGAAAATACAAAAGGCGAGACCTCGCCTCAGGCTCGGCTTCCGTAGGGCCGGCACGCTGGCCCTGGCACACTTCCACGCCTTCCGCGACCCCGCGAGCCCCACCCTAGGCTCTTCAGGCCCTACCGTCGGCCGGCAGGCCGTTCGCCCCGCCCACAGATCGCTCCCGCTACCTCTAGGCCCTCCGCCGATTTCCAGCGCCGCGTCCGACTGACCTCAGACCCCTCCCTCTCCAGTTCCAGCCTTAATTGCGCCTCCACGCCGTTCTCATCGCGGATAGGCCCAATCTTGCTTTCTGCGGAAGTCCCGCCCCCTTGTCAAGAGACCAAACAGAAGCGCGCTGCCGGTCTCCCCGCGAGCAAGCGCTAAGCGTAGTCGCGACTCCGACCTTAGGATGCCCTTCCCCCAACCTCTCACCCTCCAGGCGCAGCCGCGCGGCTCCCTCTGGTGGAGCTGCGGCGGGCAATCGGAAATCGGCTACTTTGGCCTGCCTCCTCCCAGCAGCGCGCGCTTTGAGTGCCCGGCTCGGCCTCCGCTCCCGCGCGGTTGGGAGTGTCCAGCGCCCTCCGCGATTTGGGCTCCAGCGGGCACGGTCACTTCCTTTTTCTGTCCACTCTGGTAACTTATTCCTCTGCTGGGCTCTTTCCCTTAGGGTCTCTGGCCCTGTTCTTGCCCCAGCATGACTTTTATCGGGACGCCGTTGTGGAAGCCTCACGCAGGAGCCCTGCCCCCGTGGAGAAGATCCCACTGGTGACTCCAACCCTACCACCATGAATGGGGTCCTGATCCCCCATACGCCCATCGCAGTGGACTTCTGGAGCCTGCGCCGGGCTGGCACCGCACGGCTCTTCTTCTTGTCTCACATGCATTCGGACCACACCGTGGGCCTGTCTAGCACCTGGGCCCGGCCCCTCTACTGCTCCCCAATTACAGCCCACCTCTTGCATCGTCACCTACAGGTATGGGGCTGGAGTCGGTCTCCGAGAGCTGGTCCAGGCATCTGGATTGGGACTTCAACCTGTCATTCTTGGAGTCATAGAATGGGGGCCACGAAGACTGATTTGGAAGTTGTTTGAATCCAAAAATGCATCTTTAACCCAGAATAGGAACGTGTTTTCCAATTGACCAACTTGAGATAGTTAGCTATAAGTTGAGGAAATATTTTAATCCAGCCAAGGAAACTATTCCTACCTTTATACGTAAGCTAGGCGGATGTTTCCCAAACTTGCCTTTTTTTTTTTTTTTTTTTTGAGACAGAGTCTCGCTCTGTTGCCCAGGCTGGAGTGCAGTGGCGCGATCTCGGCTCACTGCAGCCTCCGCCTCCCGGGTTCAAGCGATTCTCCTGTCTCAGCCTCCTGAGTAGCCGAGATTACAGGCGCATGCCACCACGCCCAGCTAATTTTTTGTGTTTTTTGTGTTTTGGTGACGGGGTTTCACCATGTTGGCCAGGCTGTTTTCTAACTCCTGACCTTAAGTGATCCGCCCGCCTCAGCCTCCCCAAGTGCTGGGATTACAAGCGTGAGCCACCACGCCCCGCCTAAACTTGCCTCATCTTAAGAATCCACCTAATGTGCTGCGTGGGTCTCCAGCTTTCTCCCCATCCCACCCTTAAGTCTCCAAGAGATTAAGATCAGGAGTAAGTTTGGGAATTGCTGACTAGACTGTTTGCTGAACTGTTTTTTTTTTTTTGAGATGGAGTCTCGCTCTGTTGCCCAGGCTGGAGTGCAGTGGCGCAAACTCGGCTCACTGCAAGCTCCGCCTCCCGGGTTCACGCCATTCTCCTGCCTCAGCCTCCCAAGTAGCTGGGACTGCAGGCGCCCGCCACCACACCCAGCTAATTTTTTTGTATTTTTTAGTAGAGACGGGGTTTCACCGTGTTAGCCAGGATGGCCTCGATCTCCTGACCTCGTGATCCACCCGCCTCAGCCTCCCAAAGTGCTGGGATTACAGGCGTGAGCCACCACGCCCGGCCAGCTGAACTCTTTAAGTTGTACAAAGGGTGGGATGGGGAGTGGAAGGAGGAAGGGCAGATTGCTTGGGAATCCCCATTACGGCTTCTGCTCCCGGTGGCTCAGGATTTGGTCAGCTTTCCTGATTCATGTAAGGGATAGTCCCTGACCCGGGGAGGTAACAGGGAGGGGAGTCAGTGGTCACTGGGATGACTAACTGTTTTCTCAGGTATCTAAGCAATGGATCCAAGCCCTGGAGGTTGGTGAGAGCCATGTATTACCCCTAGATGAAATTGGACAAGAGACAATGACCGTAACCCTCCTCGATGCCAATCACTGTCCTGGTTCTGTCATGTTTCTCTTTGAAGGATATTTTGGAACCATCCTCTACACAGGTGGGCCTCTCAAGGAATCCCAGTGACTTCTCCAGACTAGATGTTACTTTTTTTTTTTTTTTTTAATGTATAGACTGGGGCCTCGAAATGTTGCCGAGGCTGGTCTCAAACTCCTGACATCAAGTGATCCTCCCGCTTCAGCCTCTGCAGTAGCTAGGATTATTGGCACAAGCCACCACACCTGGCAGACTTTTCTTGAGCAGCCTTAACTCAATAGAAGTCTGGAGGCGCTGGAGGCCTTCTAACTTCATCACAAATGAACATAGTGACCCCATCTCAACTGATTTCCCACTCTTTTTTTTTTTTTTCTTTTTGAGACGGAGTTTCACTCTTGTCACCCAGGCTGGAGTGCAGTGGCGTGATGGTGGCTCACTGCAACCTCTGCCTTCTGGGTTCAAGTGATTCTTTTGCCTCAGCCTCCCAAGTAGCTGGGATTACAGGCGCCCGCCACCACGCCCAGCTAATTTTCGTATTTTTAGTAGAGACGGGGTTTCACCATGTTGGCCAGGCTGGTCTTGAACTCCTGACCTCAGGTGATCCACCTGGCTCGGCCTCCCAAAGTGCTGAGATTACAGGTGTGAGCCACTGCGCCTGGCCGATTTCCCACTCTAAGGGTCTGAACCTTGTGAAGAGTAATTGAAAAATAGGAGTAGGATGGAGACATTACAACAAAGAAACCATGCAGCTATACTGCCTAGTTCAGTGCCAGGCTACATAATAGTTTTTTCACAGACTAGTAAGCAAATGCCTGTCTATTGTTGGAGGTAGGAGAGGCTTGTCTTTTATTCTTTTGTCTCTGACCTTCTGCCCCCATATACATATTCTTCCAGGTGATTTTCGATACACACCATCCATGCTAAAGGAGCCAGCTCTGACACTGGGGAAACAGATCCATACTTTATACCTAGACAACACCAATTGCAACCCAGCCCTGGTTCTTCCTTCCCGACAAGAAGCTGCCCACCAGATTGTCCAGCTTATTCGAAAACATCCACAACATAACATAAAGATTGGTGAGTTGTTTCCTTTCAGTTTCCTGTCACCTGTAGATAGTAAACTAGATTCTTTAAGGGTTCTCACATCTTTCAGATCTTTGGGCAGTTCTCACTTTCTCCTACACTGACCACCTTATTTGAAATTGCAACCTGGCCAGGTGTGGTGGCTCACGCCTATAATCCCAGCACTTTGGGAGGCCAGGACGGGAGGGTCATTTGAGCCCAGGTGTTTGAGACCAGCTTGGGCAACATGGCAAGACCCTGTCTCTACAAAAAATTTAAAGACTAGTTGGGCATGATGGTGCATGCCTGTGGTCCCAGCTACACAGGAGGCTGAGACAGGAGGATTGCCTGGGTCCAGTAGGAGGTCAAGGTTGCAGTGAGCCATGTAAATGCCATTGCACTCCAGCCTGGATGACAGAGCAAGACCCTGTCTCAATAAATGAATGAATGAATGAATGAATGAATGAATGAATGAAATAAGTAAAACTGCAGCCTGCCCACCATCCCCATTCCTAACTCCTGATCACCTATACCAATTCATTTTTTTCATTTTTTTATAGCACTCATATACTGTATACATTTTTAAATATGCTATTGCTTACTTGTTGTCTATCACCCACTTCCTCTGGCACCTGCACATATGTGCACACACACACACAAGCATAAAGTCCTTAAGAGCATCACTGGAAATGGGAAGAGACTTTGTGTGTTTGTGGAACAGAGAAGCAGCAGCCAGTATGACAGGCACACAGTAGGCAAGGAGGCTGAAAAGGCAAGAGGGGCTGTAGTGCTGTTAAGCCATTTTGGACTTGATCCTAAACCCAACCAAGAGCTATTGAAGGATTTTAAGTAGAAGAGGGACAATATGCACTCATCACCTTGCAATATATTCTATAATTTATGTATTTATTGGACTTTTTATTGTCTGATTCCCCCTGCTAGAATGTGAATTCCACTATGGCAGGTTCTGTTTTATTATAGGTATATCACAAATGCCTACACTAATGCCTGACACAGAAGCATTCAATATGAATGAATGAAATTTATCAGAACATAGATATTTAAGTGAGCGTTGTGCTTTAAATTAAGTATACTGAAAAAACAGGTTTGTGCTTGTTCTACTGATTATAAATAGTATAAAACATTGTCGAGGACTCTTTCTTGGAGTTGCCATTTGGAATAGTTTATGAAAATACATTTTTGTTTTATAAAATAAATAAATATAATAGATTTGGTTCTAAATTACTTTTTTGGTTGTTTCCAAATTTGTGAGTCTACAAAAGGACAAAGACTTGCCACCATTATAAATATTTGAAAAAGACATGTCTCAACTCTGAAAGGAGTTTCAAAATGAGACTAAACAAAGACATTGAAAAAATTATATACCTTCCAGGGTGACTACCAAATTGATTGAGAAATATCCTCTACTCTCAGGATTGCTTAACTACTTATAAAGACCTAACGATTCTTAATGTTTTAATGCAGAATTTTCTCAAAAAAGCAAAGCTGGCTAGGAGGATGCTATAGTAAGCCTTGATTAATTTTGCAAATATCTAATAAGCCTCTACCCACTAAGTACCAAGTATCCAATAGGCAGTGGGGATATAAAGATGAATAAAATATAGTCTCTGACTTGGAGGGCTCACAGTCTGGTAGGGAAGGACCTGTGGGGAGGTGGAAGTGGGAATATATATAGAGAGTAGACAAATCAGCTCCATTTGTGCCCAAGGAGTGAGATTTTGAAACATAATCAGGAATAAAGTGGATATACATAATACATACTTCATTTTAAGGCGTTCACAATCTGGTTGTGGATTTGAAACTTCTTCAGAAAAGGTCTGAGAACAGCTATTAAACAACATCTCCCATATCTGTTACCATAACCATTACCCAAATTAATGTCTCCATTTCTTTCTCTGTAAGTACTATTTGGGCCCTTCAATTGAAACTTCCACTCCAGCTTCTTCTCATCCTGGCAGTCAAAAATATTATTACCATATTTTTCTTTTTAAAGCCCTGCTCTGAGCATATTATTCTTATGATTAGAATTAGCCGTTTTCCTGCTTCACACTCAGTGGCTCCCCTTCACTTACACAATGAAGTCCGAGCTTCTTAGCGGTACATATAAGACCCTCTATTATATGGCCCTTGCTTGCCTCTCTGGTATCATTTCTTATCAATTCCTTCTTTACTTTAGTAACAGCAAACTGACCCCTCTTAAAATGTTTTCCACTATACCCTTTCTACCCTTTCCTTGCCAGGTTAACCTTGCCCATCCTTTAAGATTTAGCCTAACTTTCCCTAACTCCATCACCTGTTAGATACAATACTGTATACTTTTTTTTTTTTTTTTTTTTAAGAGGCAGGGTCTCACTCTGTTGCACAGGCTGGAGGGTAGTGGCATGATCACAGCTCACTGCAGCTTGGACCACCCGGACTCAAGTGATCCTCCCGCGTCAGCTTCCTGTGTACCAGGAACTATAGGCGTGCACCAACATGCTTATTTGTTTATTTTTGTAGAGACAGGGTCTTGCCAGGTTGCCCAGGTTGGTCTTGAACTCCTGAGCTCAAGCAGTCCTCCTACCTCAGCCTCCTAAAATGGTAGGCTTACAGGTGTGAGCCACAGTGCCCGGCCTGTACACATATCTTTAACGTTGCTCTTAACTGTGGTTTTTCTGGGTCTCCTTGTAGATTGTACTTCTTGAGGGCTGACAGTTTTCTTTATTAGTTTTCATGGTGCCTGAAACTTGCTAGATGCTCTCTTTTGTTGAACTAAATGAATGAGTGGATTCTGTGTCATTCCCCTTCATATGTCTTAGCTCAAATGCCACCTCTTCCTTGATATTCTCCCTGGATTTCTCCATGAATTGTATCTATTTTTGTTAAACATTTTGTTGATTTATTAGGATTTTCCAATAGCTTAATTTTCTTCCTTCTCTTACTTTCCCAAATACATTGAACATTATTTAGGACTCTACAGCCTGGGAAAGGAATCACTGCTGGAGCAGCTGGCCCTGGAGTTTCAGACCTGGGTGGTATTGAGTCCTCGGCGCCTGGAGTTGGTACAGCTACTGGGCCTGGCAGATGTGTTCACAGTGGAGGAGAAGGCTGGCCGCATCCATGCCGTAGACCATATGGAGATCTGCCATTCCAACATGCTGCGTTGGAACCAGACCCACCCTACCATTGCTATCCTTCCCACAAGCCGAAAAATCCACAGCTCCCACCCTGATATCCACGTCATCCCTTACTCTGACCATTCCTCCTACTCTGAGCTTTGTGCCTTTGTCGCAGCACTGAAGCCTTGCCAGGTGGTGCCCATTGTCAGTCGGCGGCCCTGTGGAGGCTTTCAGGACAGTCTGAGCCCCAGGATTTCCGTGCCCCTGATTCCGGACTCTGTACAGCAATACATGAGTTCTTCCTCTAGAAAACCAAGCTTTCTCTGGCTGTTAGAAAGGAGGCTAAAGAGGCCGAGAACCCAAGGTGTTGTGTTTGAATCCCCTGAGGAAGGTGCTGATCAATCTCAAGCTGACAGAGACTCAAAGAAGGCCAAGAAAGAGAAACTTTCTCCCTGGCCTGCGAACCTTGAAAAGCAGCCTTCCCACCATCCTTTGAGGATCAAGAAGCAGTTGTTCCCAGACCTCTATAGCAAAGAATGGAACAAGGCAGTGCCTTTCTGTGAGTCTCGAAAGAGGGTGACTATGTGGACGGCCCCATTGGGATTTTCAGTGCACTTAAGGTCTACAGATGAGGAGTTTATTTCTCTAAAAACCAGGGAGGAAATTGGTTTAGGGTCCCCCTTGGTACCCATGGGAGATGATGATAGAGGTCCAGAAGCCACAGGGAATCAGAGTGCCTGGATGGGCCATGGTTCTCCCCTGTCCCACAGCAGCAAGGGCACCCCTCTTCTAGCTACTGAATTCAGGGGTCTAGCACTCAAATACCTTCTGACTCCAGTGAACTTTTTCCAGGCAGGGTATTCTTCCAGGAGCTTTGACCAGCAAGTGGAAAAATACCATAAACCCTGCTGAAGACAGGAGAGTATAGAATGACAACATTGAGCCCACACTGCAGTTTTGAAGATAGTAACTGATGGCTGGTGGGAAAGAGTTTGTTTTTGGGGCCTGCTTTTCTATCTTTACAAGACTCTTATGGACCCACCGCAGAGCAGCACTTCCCAAAACTTGTTCACTGGGGTCCTCGTGCCTATGGAATCCTTCGTTTTATAATTGAGTATGTTTAAGAAATACTTTTTGTTATAAAATCTTTGGAGTACACGTGAGCAAATTAAAAGTTCTTTGAAGTCCTACAGCAACTTAATCTGTTTAACCTTGTTTAACCCAGTATTTCTCAAACTTCTGTGAACATGCAATCCTCTTATGTGGGTACAGAAAGAGGTAAAGAGTCTGAATCAAAAAGGACCAGGTTATTCCTGTTGCTGTTTTGTGGTGTCATGAGCCATTCTCCATGTCCCCTTCTCCCTCTTCTCAGATCAAAATCCCTAGGGAGTTCTATTTTTAAAATTATGAACTATGGCGCTGCATGCTTCAATCCTGAACGTCACTGACTTGCTGTGACCTCCATCCAAATAATTTCCTGTCTCTGCCTCTGGGAGGGAACAGGAAGCAATGAAGAGGTCTTGGAACAGTAGTGAAAATTCTGCCTCTATGTCCTTCATGAGGATGTGCAGTATCCCAGTATCACTGGGATCCATGTGGAACAGAGCCAGCTCGGGGGCTGGGCAGCTCTCTCCAAGGCAGTACCTAGAACCCAGCTGAACAACAAGGCTTTGGGTGTGAAGGGACTCCCCGGCCTGGAGACCCTATTTGGCTGAAACAGTTACAAAATATCAAATGTGTTGTCAGATATTCCTCCAATTGTTCACATAGCTGGGATATTTGTTGCTCCCCCCACCCCTTGGATTGTGTAGGGAGCCAGAGCACACAGCCTGTTTGTTTTAGTATCCAAGGAAGACACCAAGGAGCCAGCTGGCGGGAAGGGATGGGGGTGTGCAGTCTGCCCTGTCCTTCTGCTCATAACCTGACAAAATGCCAAACTAGTAAGCGGGATAGCTGATACCACGGCTATGAGGGAATAGGCTCTGAGAGGGCACAGACTTGTGGAGCTGGGCATCTGGATCAAAACTGCTTTGGGATGGAACCTCGAGCCCTAGCAATGAAGAAGGTTCCATTTCTTGTCCAGGGGATTTGAAAGAGTTTTCTGCTTTGAGAGAGAAATAGAGAGTTTAGAAAGCAATTGCTCTTGGGAAAGCTGTACACAGCTCTGTTTTGTCAATGACCTTTGTTGTAAGTCTCCCAACGTCCTATTAGGAGCCACAGCAGGTGAGGCATTTGGTGCAGCAGGAAACATGGGCACTACCTAGGCTCGAATCTGTGGCACCCTGAGCAATTACTTAAATTGTGGAGCCTAGTTCCTCATCTGTAAGATGGACTTGAGATTCCTACCTCTCATGATTACTATGGAGATCAAATAATTGGTAAAATTCTCCTAGCTCAGTGACTGCCACAGGATGGGTCTTTCAGATTTTGGTTCTCTTTAGCTTCTGGTTCTTGAAAGAAATTAATCTGTATATAACATAAGAAACTTTGAATGTCAAAAAAAATAGAGAAAAAATTTTAATTCCTCGTAGATTAATTGATTTGCTTTCTTTTAGTTTTTTTTTCTATGCATGTAGATGTATTAAATATGTAAATGTTTTTCAAAGTTGAGGTAATATTGTATACAATTTTATAGCCTACATTTTAATTTCGTGATATCTTAAGCATTTCACTTATTAGATGTTGTTCAAAAATGTCATTTTTAATATTTGTATAATACCCTATCATGTGAGTATACCTTAACTAAGCTATTCCCATATTCAACATTTTGTGTACTGTTTTTCTAATTACATATATTACAATGAACAACCTTATGCATATATTTTGCATTTTTATTTCCTTAAAGTAAATTACTGGAGTTAGATTATAGTTTTAAGTTCTTGATACCAGTTGTGCTGAATTGCCCTCCAGAAAGATTTCCTGACCATCTTTTCTGCAGACAGGATAGCATTAAAATACCTTGAAGACTCATGAAGTTTAAGTGACATCACAAGAACGGTACATGTTAACACATGGAAAATCATCTCATGTGTTAACTTAATAAATATTTACTAAACTGTGTGGGCAAATTTAGCTGGACTTCCTCTAGCATCCTCTAGCTGTCTCACTTCTATGCGGCCAAAGGTGGCTGGGAGAGATAAGGTAGTTCTCAGTACAAGGGTCCCCATATTGGCGTTATCTTCTAGCAACAAGGGAGCCCGTCTACTCTTGGCACATGCTGTGTCACACCTGTTCCTTGAAGTGGGTTCTATATGCATTCAGATAGGGGAGGGGAAGCAAAAGACTTTGAGGAATTTAGTTGTTGGTAGCATGTTTGCATTTGTTTGTTTGTTTGGCTTTTTTTTGGAGACAGGTTTTAGCTCTGTCACTCAGGCTGGAGTGCAGTGGCACAGCCATAACTCACTGAAACCTCGACCTCCCAGGCTCAAGAGATTCTCCCACCTGAGCCTCCTGAGTACCTGGGACTGTAGGCATGCACCACCATGCCCAACTCATTTTTTTTTTTTTTTTTTTTTTTTTTTTTTTGTAGAGATGAGGTTTCACTATGTTGCCCAGGCTGGTCTTGGTGTTGAACTCCTGGTCTCAAGTGATCCCCCCTACCTTGGCCTCCCAAAGTGCTGGGATTACAGGCATGAGCCCCTGTGCCCAGCCATGTTTGTGTTTTCATAATGGGAAAATTCCATACTATGCTAAAAGAAAAAATGTCTGCCTTCTTATACTAGAGATTAGCAGTTGTTTGATTTTCCAATAGTCCCTCATATAAAAATGCTGCATTGCATATACTTTACATAGCCAATTTAAATTATTTTTAGAATCTAAAGATGATCCTATAGATGTATGAAGATCTTGCAATTAGGCTTGAAGGTGCTGGGAAGAAGGAGGTTCCCTAGAGATCCATTAGTTATTTAATGGATGATCTGTGGGAGAACTTGTACTTTTCCACAAGGTGACTGACAATGGCTTAAGTCCCCTTACAGAAAAAAAAATCTGCCTGGCTGGTGTTGGGAGACCATCTCTCACTCTTGACCCAGATTGCCCTTTGTGGTAGGAAACAGATGAGTGACTCCACTTGTTCTTCTCTTTTCTTTTTCTTTCTTTTTTTTTTTTTTTTTGTGAAGGAGTCTCACTCTGTTGCCCAGGTTGGATGCAATGGCACTGTCTTGGCTCACCACAACCTCTGCCTCCTGGGTTCAATTCTCTTGCCTCAGCCTCCCAAGTAGCTGCGATTACAGGCGTGCACCGCCACACCTGGCTAATTTTTGTATTTTTAGTAGAGATGGGGTTTCACCATGTTGACCAGGCTGGTCTCGAACTCCTGACCTCAGGTGATCCGCCCATCTAGGCCTCCCAAAGTGCAGGGATCACAGGTGTGAGCCACTGCGCCCAGCCCAGCCCATGTGCATATATTTTTGATGTCACCATCAGTGAGCACCTGTCAGTGTGTTAGCTGCCTCTCACCCCTCATGCTCCTCAGCCACCACCAACCACCACAAGCTGTTTTGTCTTAGACTCATGGTGCTTTCCCTTTTCTCTTCCCCAGGGGATCCCACCTATACCTGAACAGAATGATGCTGCTCTCCCTTATAAATATCTGAGTCTACAGCTGCCTGTGAGGGATTCTCAGAATGGTTAAGCTTGTCTTTATCTTGACCACAATGCCTACCCTTCATTTAGCTCTACCCTTCCATCTTGACTGTCTCATTCCTGGGTAACTTTGTCTTCTTTGAACATAGCCTTGACCTACTGGATCACAAAAAGCTCCCAGGATTCTGGGCTTGGTTCTTCTTCTGGATAAATAGCTTATTGAATCATCTTTCAATCACACAAAATTTCTGGCTAGCCTTGGATTCGCCTGTGTCTTACATTATTTACACTATTGTATTATGGCTATCTTACCGGTCCTGTCTCCTCTGGTTAATTTATAACAACTTTGGAGAGTGTGGGATGAAAAATTTGTCCCCTGTGCTATTCCATCCTCAATGTGCTCATTGAAATGTGTGTTTTTGAGGAGCTAAGGAAATTGGGTTAAGCTCACTCACCCTACTAATTAGGCTTTGTGGAGACAAAGCACCAGAGCGAGAGCAGATGCCTGCTGTTTAGGGAGTCAGGGATACAAAGTTTGGAGAAAACATGTCTTCAGGAGGAAAGGAAAGCTTTGATCAGCTGAATTTCTTCAAATTCCCACCCATCTTCCAGGCTCATACCATCTGCTTTCTAATTTCCCTCTTAATGGTGGGATAAAAATCCTTCAATTACCTCTTACTAAGAACATTTTCTCTGCTCATGCACATTCAAGAACCCAAACTATTCAGAACATTTTAGGTCCACAGGATACAAGACCCAACCTATCCTTCCAGCCTTATCTCCCAGGATTCTCCCAATGTGCACGACAGTAGGCCATAGTGGAAAAAATGGATTTTCAAGTTAGATGTCTTGGGTTGGAATACTGATCCTGTGACTTACTACCTGTGTATATAATCTCTAGCAAGCTACTCAGCTTTCCAGCTTAAAGTTTCTTTCTGTAGAGTGGGAATAATAATGCCTACCTCATAGGGTTTGGAGGAGAATGAAATAGAATAAAGCAACTAAAGCACTTCACAAGAGTATCCAACACATTAAAAAAAAAAAAAAAAAGAAAAGAAAAAAAGTTTTTGCCTTTGGCTGGGTGCAGTGGCTCATGCCTGTAATCCCAGCACTTTGGGAGGCCAAGGTGGGCAGATCACCTGAGGTCAGGAGTTCAAGACCAGCGTGGCCAATATAGTGAAACCCCGTCTCTACTAAAAATACAAAAGTTAGCTGGGAGTGGTGGCATGTGCCTGTCGTCCCAGCTACATGGGAGGCTAAGGCAGGAGAATCGCTTGAACCAGGGAGGCAGGTTGCAGTGAGCCGAGATCACACCACTGCACTCCGGCATGGGCAACACAGCAAGACCCCATCGCAGAAAAAAAAAATGTTTGGACTTAAACTCCCTGACATACCTTAAATCCTGTTTACAGAGGAGTGACTGACATGTGCAGTGCATGCCCTGGATAGTGCCATTGGCTAATCCTACCTTTCAGGCCCAGAAAAATCTGAGAGATTGGCTGATGAAGGTACTTCCTGGGGGAGAGGTTCCTGGAGTCAAGTCTAACCAAAAGGGCAGTTACCTGAAGCATCCAAGGATGCATTTGTACAGATGGAAAAAGAGTAGGGTGAAATAATGATAAGCTTCAGATGCTGTGCTGAGTAAATTTAACTGTAAAATCCTAAGGCAAAGCCAAAACACCTCAGAAGAACAAGTAGTTAATCAGAGGCTCAGAGAATCCAAAGAGGTGTGCAGAGCAGAGCAGTCTGGGCTGTGCGTTTCAAAACATTGTGGGTAAACTAAGGGCCAGACACTATGCTTGGTCTGGTTCTAGATTCTTCTGCCACACCAGCTGTATAAACCCACAACCTTGGATCAGTCCTGGAGTTCTCCTTTTCAGCTCCTGCAGAAGGAAGGCAGGGCCACTGGAGAAAAGAAGCATACAACTGGTATCACTACAGATTTCAGCCTCTGGTATTTTCAAAGCTGCTTCTCATCTCTTTAAGTCCTTGATCCACCTCCTGTCCCATGTACATCAGTGGTTATGACAAAGCTTTATGACTCAAACTCTTACAACATATGAAGCCTTAGGAAGACACCTTTAAGCATCAAGGATACCAAGCTGCGACACCCTGGGGCAACTTCCCTGGACCATAAGAACAGGTCTGGTCACCCAGCCTCACCCTAAAGGTGGCAGAATGAATCCCCCTATACCTTGTTTAAACCCCAGTCATTGTCAGGAGTTCAAGTCTTTAAGGCCGGATCCTCAGCCTTCCCTCCCCTCTTTTACTAGGCTCTCAAGTCTCCTGCTCCGTGATCAGCAAATTCCTCTATGTCCTCAGCATCTTTTCGGAAAGTATCCATCACCCTCCTTGCCTAAATTGAAGACTGGCTTTCCTCTGAGCACACTGCTTTCTAGCCAGCTTCTCATATACAGGCTCTTTTTCTCTCCCCCTACTTCAAGGTAAGAAGGTGACATTGATGTTCTCCTTATTCTCCTTGCTGCCTCCTAACCATTATTGCCATTTGTTCCTGTGACTATCTGTCCTCCCATGAAGTGCATACTATCTAGCTATACCATCCCCTCCTTCCCATCCTCACTTATCAAGGCTTGAGTCACTGACTCACGGCCTTCTCCTCCTTCACAACCTTGTCATCATTCTGGATGATTTCAACACCCTGGCCACTCAGCTTCCTTGACCTCATCTTCAAAGACCTTATTCTCTCTCTACCTCACCACCCTGTCATTACCAGAAATTGTACTACATCTGAAACCTCAATTTTAAACTTTTTCTCCTGGCTTATTTGCTCAAGTGCATCTGTGGGACTGACAACAAAATGAGACCTGAGTGATGAGCCAGCCAGATAAAGACCTGGTGGGGATGTCTAATTTAAAAATTGTTTTTGTAGAGACGAGGTCTCACTATGTTGCCGAGAGTAGGGAATAGGTATAGGGTTCAGGCAGAATCAGCCCCTGGGATAGGATGGGAATGAGCTTTGTGCCTAAGAAACATCAAGAAGTGAGTGTAGAGAAATGCAAATCAAAACCACAATGTGGTACCATCTCACACCAGTCAGAATGGCCATTATTAAGAAGTCAAAATGGTCAGGTGCGGTGACTCACACCTGTGATCCCAGCACTTTGGGAGCCTAAGGCAGAAGGATCACGAGGTTAGGAGTTCGAGACCAGCCTGGCCAAAATAGTGAAACCCCGTCTCTACTAAAAATACAAAAAATAGCCAGGCATGGCGGCGGGCATCTGTAGTCCCAGCTACTCGGGAGGTTGAGGCAGGAGAATTGCTTGAATCCGGGAGGCAGAGGTTGCAGTGAGCTGAGATCATGCCACTGCACTCCAGCCTGGACAACAGAGCAAGACTCCGTCTCAAAAAAAAAAAAAAAAAAAAAAAAAAAAGTCAAAAAACAACAGACGCTGGTGAGGCTGCAGAGAAAAGGGAACACTTATACACTGTTGGTGGGAATGTAGATTAGTTCATCCACTGTGGAAAACAGTTTGGAGATTTCTGAAAGAAAAGAGAACTACTATTTGACCCAGCAATCCCATTCTGGGCATATATTCAAAGGAAAATAAATCATCCTACTAAAAACACCCCTGCACTTATCTGTCCATCCCAGCACTATTCACAATAGCAAAGACATGGAAGCAACCTAGGTGCCCATCAACAGTGGATTGGTTAATGGTAACTTGTGATGTGTAAAATAAAAAAATAAAATAACCCAGTGGACTGGATAAAGAATATGTGGTACATACACGCCAGGGAATACTATGCAGCCATACAAAGAAAGAAATCATGTCCTTTGCAGCAACAATGATGCAGCTGGAGTCCATTATCCTAAGCAAATTAACACGGCAACAGAAAATCAAATACTGCATGCTTTCATTTATAAGTGGACGCTAAACATTGGGTGGTCACAGACAGAAAGATAGCAATAACAGCCACTGGGGACAACTGGGCGGGGCACAAGGGTTGAAAAACTATTAGGTACTATGCTTACTACCTGGGTGATGGGATCAATCATACCCAAAACCTCAGTATTATGCAATATACCTATGAAACAAACCTGTTATGTGTACCTCCTGAATCTAAAATAAAAGTTGAAATATATATATTTCACACACACACACACACACACACACACAGGCCGCGCACAGTGGCTCATGCTGGTAATCCCAGCACTTTGGAAGCCAAGGTGGGCAGATCACCTGAGGTCAGGAGTTCGAGACCAGCCTGGTCAACATGATGAGACCCTGTCTCTACTAAAAGTACAAGAAATTAGCTGGGCGTGGTGGTGTGTGCCTGTCATCTCAGCTACTCGGGAGGCTGAGGGAGGAGAATTGAACCTAGGAGGTGGAGGTTGCAGTGAGCCGAGCTTGTGCCACTGCACTCCAGCCTGGGTGACAGAGAGAGACTCTGTCTCCAAAAATAAAAATTAAAAAAAAAGAAATATATACGTATAAACAAAGAAGAGTGTGTCAGAAGGAGAAGAAGAGGAGATGAGGTCAGAGAGGGAGGCAGGTGTTGGATCAGAAGTGACTTAATAGTTTAAAGTAAGAAGTTTAAATTTGATTGTAAGTGTACTTATAAGCTATTGGAGTGCTTTAAATTAGAGGAGTGATATGATCTGTTATATATTTTTGAAAACAACAGAGAATGGGGCAAAAATGAAAACAGGATACCAGTTAGGAAGCTCTTACAGCCATAAGAGATATTGGTCAGCTGAGCTGGGGAAAGGTGATTTACATTCTATTTGATTTTTTTTTTTAAAGTAGAGATGTGGTCTCACTATCTTGCCCAGGCTGGTCTTGAACTCCTGGCCTCATGATCCTCTCACCTGGGCCTCCCAAAGTCCTGGGATTACAGGCATGAGTCACCACACCTGGCCGGATTTACACTGTGTCTAGATAGGAATCTTTTAGAGTACCTTTTTATTACAAGCAGCTACAGTGAAAAAGAATATCTTTTCCTCCACCAAAGCTTTCACAAAGAAAAAGTGTATCTGTAACATATGTATACACACAAATAATATATAAATACACATATTTGTGGGGAATGAGAAAACAGGAAGAAATGAGTAAGCCAGTTTATAAGTAAATAATTGGAATATTTTATGAATTTAACATTATTTCCTATAATAGGCATGTTTTATAGCCATCTTCTTAAAAGAAATAGCATGTTTTACTTGATTTGGAGTCAACACAAGTCTTAGGGTTAGAGGTTACATTTCCTGAGACACTAAGACTCTTCAATAAAAAAACTTCATTAATCAGCGAGTACTTACTTTTTTTTATTTATATTTATTTATTTATTTTTTGAGACGGAGTCTCACTCTGTCGCCCAGGCTGGAGTGCAGTGGCATGACCTCAGCTCACTGCAACACCTGCCTCTCAGGTTCAAGTGATTCTCCTGCCTCAGCCTCCCGAGCAGCTGGGACCACAGGCACGAACCACCATGCTCAGCTCACTGCAACACCTGCCTCTCAGGTTCAAGTGATTCTCCTGCCTCAGCCTCCCGAGCAGCTGGGACCACAGGCACGAACCACCATGCTCAGCTCACTGCAACACCTGCCTCTCCTCAGGTTCAAGTGATTCTCCTGCCTCAGCCTCCCGAGCAGCTGGGACCACAGGCACGAACCACCATGCTCAGCTCACTGCAACACCTGCCTCTCAGGTTCAAGTGATTCTCCTGCCTCAGCCTCCCGAGCAGCTGGGACCACAGGCACGAACCACCATGCTCAGCTCACTGCAACACCTGCCTCTCAGGTTCAAGTGATTCTCCTGCCTCAGCCTCCCGAGCAGCTGGGACCACAGGCACGAACCACCATGCTCAGCTCACTGCAACACCTGCCTCTCAGGTTCAAGTGATTCTCCAGCCTCAGCCTCCCGAGCAGCTGGGACCACAGGCACGAACCACCATGCTCAGCTCACTGCAACACCTGCCTCTCAGGTTCAAGTGATTCTCCTGCCTCAGCCTCCCGAGCAGCTGGGACCACAGGCACGAACCACCATGCTCAGCTCACTGCAACACCTGCCTCTCAGGTTCAAGTGATTCTCCTGCCTCAGCCTCCCGAGCAGCTGGGACCACAGGCACGAACCACCATGCTCAGCGAATTTGCGTTATTTTTAGTAGACATGGGGTTTCACCATGTTGGCCAGGGTGGTCTCAAACTCCTGAACTTAAGTGATCCGCCTGCCTCAGCCTCCCAAAGTGCTGGGATTACAGGCGTGAACCACCGCACCCAATGCTTTTTAATTTTAATTTTTATTTATTATTATTATTTTTTGAGATGGAGTTTCACTCTTATTGCCCAGGCTAGAGAGCAATGGCATGATCTCAGCTCACCGCAACCTCCGTCTCCTGGGTCAAGCGATTCTCCTGCCTCAGCTTCCCGAGCAGCTGGGATTACAGGCATGCGCCACCATGCCCGGCTAATTTTGTATTTTTAGTAGAGACAGGGTTTTTCCATGTTGGTCAGGCTGGTCTCGAACTCCCGACCTCAGGTGATCTGCCTGCCTCGGCCTCCCAATGTGCTGGGATTACAGGCATGAGCAATCGCGCCCGGCCCTTACTTTTTATTTTTAAATTATTAAGATTATTATAGGGCCGGGCATGGTGGCTCATGCTTGTAACCTCAGCACTTTGGGAGACTGAGGCAAGTGGATCACGAGGTCAGGAGTTCAAGATCAGCTTGGCCAAGACGGTGAAACCCCATCTCTAACTAAAAATACAAAAATTAGCTGGGTGTGATGGCGCATGCCTGTAGTCCCAGCTACTCAGAAGGCTGAGGCAGGAGAATCGCTTGAACCTGGGGGGTGGAGATTGCGGTGAGCCGAGATCGTGCCACTGCACTCCAGCCTGGGCAACAGAGTGAGACTCCATCTCAAAAAAAAAAAGATCTCAGGTGATCCGCCCACCTTGGCCTCCCAAAGTGCCGGGATTACAGGCATGAGCAACTGCACCTGGCCATATTTTTAAATTTTTAAATATTTCCCATACAACATAGATGTATCAAGTATGTATATTTGTTATTCTATATTTCACTTCTCACGGACTTTCTAATTTCACAGATGGTATCAGTGGAGATGAATATTAGTAAATTCAGGATTTTTTTTTTTTTGAGATGGAGTCTCACTCTTGTTGCCCAGGCTGGAGTGCAGTGGCACAATCTCAGCTCACTACAACCCCTGCCTCCTGGGTTCAAGCAATCCTCTTGCCTTAGCCTTCCAAGTAGCTGGGACTACAGGCGTCTGCCACCACACCCGGCTAATTTTTGTACTTTTAGTAGAGACGGGTTTTCACCATGTTGGTCAGGCCAGTCTCGAACTCCTGACCTCTGATGATCTGCCCGCCTCGGCCTCCCAAAGTACTGGGATTACAGGCTTGAGCCACTGCGCCTGGCCAGGGTATCTTTTGGAAGTAACACTGAAGACATTTTCTGATGGATGGAATGAGGGAGGTAAGGAAAAGTTATTATCATCTTCATTTTCAAGATGAGGAAAGTGATGCTCATTAAGATGCCCACCATCATACCCTAATACCTACCAGAGTCAGGATTCCTATGGATGTCAGGCTCTGAAGCTCCTATTTTTCTATACTGGACATCCTAGGAGCAGTGAGGTTGTTCAGGTAAAAACCTATTTCACATCAGCGAATTTACCCTCTAGGGTTTTCATAGAGCACATTCCCCTATCCTACCCTGAGTGAAAAGAACCACTTGTTGACTGCTTACAGGTTTCATCAAAGTGAGTTTACAAAAGTAATAATAAAAAAATTAAATTCACAGTCAATGATGATAATTGTTATTTTGAGGTTTCTTCTTTTTTAAATAGAGATGAGATCTTGTTATGTTGCTCAGGCTGGTCTTGAACTCTGTCCTCAAGCAATCCTCCTGCCTCGGCCTCCCAGTCCTGAAGTTCTGGAATTACAGGCGTGACCAATATGAAATCTCCCTCCCTCCCTGACTTCCTTCCTCCCTCCCTTCTTCTCTCTCTCTCTCTTTTTTTTGTTTGTTTGTTTTGAGACAGGATCTGGCTCTGTCACTCAGGCTGGAGTACGTGGCACAAGTCTCAGTCTCTTGTGCTGAAGCAATCCTCCAACCTCAGCCTCCCTCTCAAGTAGCTGGGACCACAGGTGCACACCACCACACCTGGCTAATTTTTAATTTTTTCTTGTAAAGATGAGGTCTCACTATGTTGCCCACACTGGTCCTTCAACTCCTGGACTCAAGTGATCCTCCTGCCTCAGCCTCCAAAAATGCTGGGATTACAAGTAGGAGCCATTGTACCCAGTCCATTTGGAGTTTCTTAACCCCTATTCTATAGTTAACTGATCCTGATGCTTTGAGCACTGTGAATAAGCGCTCAGTAATTTACTCATCAAAACAGTTATAGCACCAACCATGTGTAAGGAATTGTGCTGGGCAGGGGACACTTCATTGGGGCTTTTCGATTTCTGAGTTTGTGGGAAGTGCAAAATGACTTAGCACAAATAATATTCGATTATTAAATTTCAAGTTCCTGTTCTGCTCCATTGCCCTTTTCATGTGGGTCTCTGTGTGCTTTCCCAAACCATTTATTTTGGTTTTAGATGTTGCTTGAAATTGATGATAGGGAAAGACATATGCAATGCAGATGCTAAATTCTGTGTAACAGTTGGTCAAAGAAAAGGTGAGAATCTTAGAGTGGGGAGGATGATTTTTTTAAAAAAGAAAAGGTTAGAAACTACATAACAGAGGAAGCATAATAATGAGAAATGATGACCCAAGGAAAGGGAGAAAAAACACTATTCCTTGCTTTTGCTAAATAAACAGTTGGTATACGAGAAAAGTGAGAAAGAGTAAGATCATTATGTGTAGAAAAGGGTGACATTAGAAATGATTATGGAGGAAGGAGGATCTGAGGAGTCATAAACATGGGTTATATAAGGAGTCAAGGCATTTGTTCTTTCCCCACAATAGTCTCTGGGTTGACCCTTGAAAATTAAGGGTAATTGCGCCTTGTCTCTAAATCCTGAAAACCTCCCTCCCTGCCACCCCACTTTTTTTTTTTTTTTTTTTTTTGAGACAGGGTCTTGCCCAGGCTGGAGTGTAGTGACAAGATCATAGCTCACTGCAGCCTCAACTTCTCGTGCTCAAGCAATCCTCCCACCTTACCCTCCTGAATAGCTGGGACTACAGGTGTGTGCCACCATGCCTGGCTAATTAAAAAAAGGAAGTTTTATCCTCCAAGACATCTGAATAAAATTGTTATAGAGACGAGGACTCACTATATTGCTTCCTTTTTTTTATTTAGATAAAATTGACATATTACTAAACATTTTAAAGTGGACAGTTAGTGCATTTAGTGCATTCACAATGCTGTGCAGCCATCAGCATGCTCTAGTTTCACCTTCCCTTTCATTTATTAGGAAATCTTGTATTCAAATCTTCTTTAATCCCATAATATGCCCCTTCATCCAAACTCCTGTTCCATTATTCCATCATTTCTGCTAGGACATTTCCCCAAAATGTCCATTATTCTAACCCTTGTCACTCTCATGCTAGATATTGTCCTTCATGAAACCAGATGAGGGGCCAGAACAACTTTTCCTGGTTTATTCCTGTGAGAAGAGAAGTGATAGAGGATGTAGTCCAAATGATTCATTTCATGACTTCTCAGATGTAGCTGATGTGGACCCAAGCAGATTCCTTGGATATTGAGAGCTGAATACAGGTATTGACCAGAATAGATTCTATCATTCAGTTGGACCAAGCCATTCTTCCAGATTGTCAGTCACCACTCATACTATGAGTAATCCTATATAGGAACCACACAGCTTCTGCCCGAACTATGCCACTAAAACCGCTCTCTCAAAGATCAAATACTATCTATCTATCCATCCATCTATCTATCTATGTATCTAATCTATCTACCTTAGAGATGGGGGTCTCAATATGTTGCCCAGGCTGGATTTGAACTCCTGGGCTCAAGCAATCCTCCTGCCTCAGCCTCCTGAGAAGCTGGGACTATAGGCACATGCCATCATGGACCAGCTAGCAGTGACCTTTCTGTAAGCCCCTGAGGTACGGGGACTGTTTGCTACAGAAGTTAGCTAAACCTAACCATTCATTTGAATAGGCAATGGACAGTGTCTGCCAAATTTCCCTATACAAGCTTTCTCTGCTAAGGATACTCAAAAGGAGTCTTAAGAGAAAAATCTTGGTGATACCTAAGTCTTGCAACTCTGAGGAAAGGGATGAGTAGGGAGACTGAAGGGCTGACATTCATATCCAAGCATTCAATAATAAATCATTGTGGGCCTAGTGCTCAGATCTTTTTTTTGGTTGGGGGGACGGAGTCTTGTTCTGTCGCCCAGGCTGGAGTGCGGTGGCGTGATCTTGGCTCACTGAAACCTCCGCCTCCCGGGTTCAAGCAATTCTCTGCCTCAGCCTCCCAAGTAGCTGGGATTACAGGTGCCCACCACCATGCCTGGCTAATTCTTGTATTTTTAGTAGAGATGGGGTTTCACCATCTTGGCCAGGCTGGTCTTGAACTCCTGACCTTGCAATCTACCCACCTCGGCCTCCCAAAGTGCTGGGATTACAGGCATGAGCCACCGCACCCGGCCATGAAGAACATTTTATTACCCCTTTACCAGAAAAAGGCCTGTATTCTTCAAAAATATTAAAGACAAAGAAAAGCTGAGGAACTCTGCCAGATTAAAGAACGCTAAAGAGACATGACAATTAAATGTAATATATGATCCTAAACTGGATCTTGTGCTGGAAAATAAAAAAATGCTAAGAAAGATGTTACTGGATCAACTGACAACATTTGGAACATGGATGGTAAAGTATTACAGCAATGTTAAATTTCCTGGAGTTGTTAATTGTATGTATTTTGTTTACATAAGAGAATGTACTTATTAGGATATTCAAGTATTATGTGGTAAAGGAGCATGATGCATGCGATTTACTTTCAACTGCTTGGAAAAAAAAAAATGTATGTGGGCCGGGCACAGTGGCTCACACCTATAATCTTAGCACTTTGGGAGGCTGAGGCGGGTGGATTGCCTGAGTTCAGGAGTTCGAGACAAGCCTGGGCAACACGGTGAAACCCCGTTTCTACTAAAATACAAAAAAAATAGCCAGGTGTGGCAGCGGGCGCCTGTAATCCCAGCTACTTGGGAGGCTGAGACAGGAGAATCGCTTAAACCCAGGAGGTGGAGGTTGCAGAGAGCCAAGATCATGCCACTGCACTCCAGCCTAGGTGACAGATTGAGACTCTGTCTTAAAAAAAAAAAAAACAAAAACAAAACAAAAAAAAAACAAAACATGTATGTGTGTAATATAACTCTATCTATCTATCTATAACTGCAAATGATAAAGCAAAAGGGGCAAGATGTTAATAATCTGGGTCCTCTTTTTGTCACTCTTGCAACATATCTGTATGTTTAACATTATTTCCAAATAAAAAGTATTCTGGGGTCTGGATTTAAAAAAAATCATTGAGGTTCTCCTCCTGTTGGCTCAAGGGACTTTTCTGCTTTTTATCCTTTACTGCAGACCTTCACTCTAATCTGGTTTTCCCAGTTTCACAATCTGTTGACTTCTATTTAAATTCTCTTTTTTTCCTAGCCCCTAGGATTCACTATTTGTTTGAATACTTTGCCTAGCTTTTTGGCTCAGCTTCTCTCAAGACACAGCCTTCTGGTCAGCTTCTCCTATTTGGCCTTAAGCACTGCCACTCTTGGGCAAATGACTTCTTGCCTGCAGAACTGAATCTAGGCTCTAGGCCCTAGAAGGATGTCATACCCTGAATGAGACTTGAATGCTTCCAATTGCTAACTGCTCCATCTCCCTCTCAAGCTGCTCTGACCTTGTTTAGGAGGATATATTTCACATATCTGCCCCTTTCTTGCCTTCTTTCCTGTGTAATCAAACCCTCATCATAGTTTTCTGATTAGGATCCCTTTCTCCAGTCTTTACCCACTCCAGCCAGCCCTCTTCCTTCACCATCACTAGTTTTCTCTCACATTACCTGTCTGAATAAACTTCCTTTTTGAGATGGAGTCTCGCTCTGTTTGCCCAGGCTAGACTGCAGTGGCATGATCTTGGCTCACTGCAACCTCTGCCTCCCGGATTCAAGCGATTCTCCTGCCTCAGCCTCCCAAGTAGCTGGGATTACAAGCATATGCCACCACATCTGGCTAATTTTTGTATTTGTAGTAGAGATGGGGTTTCACTGTGTTGGCCAGGCTGGTCTCGAACTCCTGACCTCCAGTGATCTGCCACCTTGGCTTCCCAAAATGCTGGGATTACAGGCATGAGCCACTGTGCCTGGCTACCTGTGCAAATAAACTTCTAACAGCTCTACATTGCCTTTCAAAATCTGACTTAATTTACCTTACTACTTCCATATCGTGCAACTTCTCTGCTTAACTGTAAGCTCCTTCAGGGCACAGACCATGCCTTTTCTTCTGTGTATCCTTAATTTCTTTTTTTTTTTTGAGACAGAGTCTCACTCTGTCACCCAGGCTGGAGTGTAATGGTGCAATCTCGGCTCACAGCAGCCGCCTTCTCCTGGGTTCCAGCGATTCTTCTGCCTTACCCTCCGGGGTAGCTGGGATTACAGGCATGCACCACTACGCTTGGCTAATGTTTGTATTTTTAGTAGAGACGGGGTTTCACCATGTTGGCCAGGCTAGTCTCGAACTCCTGACCTCAGGTGATTCACCCACCTCGGCCTCCCAAAGTGCTGGGATTACAGGCATGAGCCACCACACCCAGCCCCTTAATTTCTTATATAGTGCCTAGCACACAGAAGATGCTCTATAAATAGTTACTGAATGGACAAATGACTAAACTTTGAAACTTCTTTGACCTTACTATGCTCAAATATCACTTCTGATGTTCTTCTCCGACTCTCTCACTTATCTTATATATGTCTGCACACGTTTTTTCCTCATTAGACTGTAAGGTCCCTGAGGGAAAAGACCATGCTTTATTCACCTGTCTCACTCATACCTGACCCAGTGTCTAGAAGAGTGTATAGCACAGAGCAGGCACACAAGCAGTTTGCTGGATGAGTGAATGATACTAAAGAGGAGAAAATACAGACTTTAAGAAGCTCTCCGTATAGTGAGAAAGACTGAGGACCTAAGAGCAATGAAAATAGAGGTTAACAAGTATAAATAAAGAAGGTACAGGTTAATTTAAGTAATCAGATGATGATGCAGAATTCAAATAAAATAGGAGTCAATCAGCAAAGGTTCCCGAAAGGGTGAATTCTGAGAGATATTTGAAAAGAGGAAAGGGACATAACTTGAGAGAGCAGGAGTTTAGGAACATGTCAGAGAGTTAGGTTGAACCAAGGTATGATAAACATGTTTGAAGCTTACATTCTGAGCAGGATCTGTTCTACCCAGACCACAGGTTTCTGCCTTTTATTCTGGCTCATCAAGCAGGCATGTTTACCCATTCTTTCTGTCTTCATGTTTCCCAGGTCAGCCCAATGTTAAGACTTTAAGTTCTTTAAGTAGTATAAGGAAGTTTCTGTGAAAATATGCAAACAAAACTGCCTTGTGGGATCGAACATTTTTGGTAACCCTAGTTCTCTAGGGAAATAAACTTCCCTGTTCCAGATAAAATGGAACTGCTCCCCGTGTTGTTAATCCAGAGAGAAAGCCAAATGACTTCCCTTAAAAGGTACTTCATCACATTTTACACAAATTGTAGTTTTCTGTGTGTGTTATGGGGATCCAAGGAAATCAAAGATGTTAATGAGTGAGATTTGAGAAACAAAACTTGATAGTAGAATTTTGTCTTAGCCACATCTGCCCTTCTCCTCACAGAGTATATGCAAATACCGATGGTGACGGACAGTCACTTTCTAGAGCTCAGATCACTGCTGCCTCCAGCACTTGTGGGATGGAAAAAATGAAGAGATTACAGTTGCCCTAAAAATGTCCCCCACTTCAGGAATCTGAATATTTTACACAGCAGGAGATACATTGGAAGTCCTACAGAATCTCTTGACTTTGGGAGATTGCAACTGCTTTTCTATTAGGATAACCTAATTTTCTGTGTCCATTTTCTCAGAATGTTGTGCCCAACGCGTTCTGTTTCCTAAATACCCAGCCTTACTTCCTTCTGGTAGAGGCAAGAAAATTATGCTAGCATTCCCTCACTGCATGTTTTGAGCGTTTGAGTTCAGAGTACAGCTATTCTCTCTCCTCGTAATGTAAACACAGGTTCCCACGGCGGCAATGGGAGACTCCCCTAAGGGGCTCTTGACGTACAGGAAGACTTCCAGATATGGTACACAGATGTCACATTGCTAGAACGTCTCTAGACGGCAAGGAAACATTAAAGCCTAACCTGAGGTAATCCCTCACCGGCAGTGGAGCTCCTCTGCTAGGCAGTCCTCCCGTACACTGCCCAAGCTCTGGGGGTGTCACACTAGACTGTGGTGATGTCACACTAGCTGGGATGACATTTTACAGTTGGATTCCGTACCACCGCCAGGCACCTTTAAATCACCGCGGAGTCTACAGTGCGGAGGGGGCGGGAAGTCCAGCCCCCGCACTCGATCCACGCTGGCTCCCTACGGAGGCCCACCCACTCGAGGCCCACCCACTCGCACTGCGATCAGTACTGTGCGGTAGTCCTAGAGAGTCCATTCAGCTGCACTTCCGCCTCAGTAGGTGTCATGGCGCGGGGCGGGTGAATAGTTCCGGCGAGGCGGGGCCGGCCGGGTTGAGGGGCGGCCGCTCGGCATTCCGCTCGTCGGGTCTGGCGACAACGGCGGCTGCGGAGCAAGGGGCCCGGCGGTAGCCCCGGACGGCAGCAGGAGGCCGAGGCGGGAGCGCGCGGGGCTGAGGCGGCGGCGGCGGCGGCGGGAAGGGGCTGGGTGGTGGAGCGGGCGGGAGGCTGAGGAGGCTCCCCCTGCGGGACGGGCGCGGGGACGGCTCCGGGGGGCGGGGGCCGGGGCCCGGGCCGGCTCGCGCGGGGGGTATGATGACCCGGCTGCGGGGCCCCAGATCTCGTCTCCTCCGCCGCCTCCTCACGGTAGCCCCAGCTCGCGGCTGAGAACCAGACACACCGGCGGTGAGTGGAGACGGGCAGGAGGGGGCCTCGGCGGGGAGCGACTTCCCCTCAGCTCCCCGAGGCGGGGCCGGGCCGGCCGCCGGCTCTCCTGGAGCGCCCAGCCTGCGGGGGGCGCCTTCCTCAGAGGGCCCCTGCCTGGGACCGGGCGCCGCGTCCTGCGGCCCGGCCGCTCACGGCCGCTGAGGGGATTGCGTTCCCAGGAAGGTGGGGAGGCTCCGGGCTGGTTTTCGGGGCAACTCCCCCTGCCTTCTGCCACTTCTCGCCTGGGCGTGTTGTCCTTAAGTGACAGGGGACCGCCTTGCGTCTCCTCACTCGGCCGGTTTTTTTCCCCGGCTGTCGTGGCAGGTTCCCAGTGTGTGGCTTGTGCGTGTGTACTTCACAGCTCCGCTTATCACCATGGTTTTGGGTTATTTGTGCTGTTTGGGACCAGGAAGCCGTGTCTGGAGAGGACGACAGTGGGGTGGGTGTGGAAGCTTTTCTGTCGTCTCCGCTGATGTTCTGTAGTCGTTAGGCTTGTAATTTGTAATGACGGTGGAGACTACGTGAGACCAGCCCACCTAATGTATATCTGTACAAGGCAGATCTAGAGGTCTGGCCCAAAGGGAAACTTTTGCTGCCACCACTTTCAAAGCTTTCGTTAAAAAAACAAAAGGTGGTGGGGAAAGGTGGAGAAACAACCAAAATTCTGGTAAGGCCCACACTGTTCACAGGTCTGTGGGGAAGAGTCCCCTTTTTGTGCTTAGCAACCAAGACGTGGAGTTCCGTCTCCAGGAGCGTTGGTCTAACCTCCAGTTTGTTGTGGTGACGAGCTGTGAGCAATGGCCTGTGTTTATGCTGGGCGAGCTTTCTTTCCTACTTGGGGAGGGGGGTTCAGGATGGGAGGATGGGGGTAGGGAAGAGGGGGAAAAACTCCCAAGCTCCAGTAAGTCTTTTCTTTACTTAATCACTGATTTTGTTGTAGGTAGACTCATTTAGAGGCAGTCCTAGATGCTCTTTCTTATTAGTGACACTTTGGGAATTCTCAGTAATTGCATCAACATAATACTTTCAGCTATAGACTCTCTGTCCCAATCTGTCCTTTATCTTGTTTCTTAGTAACTGGTGAAAACAGCAGTGTGGCTTCCTGCTCCTGATGAAATGGGGTTAAATTAAGTGGCTGATGCCCTCAGCAAACCTACAATTTTCCTTTTGTTTGTGTAAAGCTATTTTTGATCTCTGGTCTGTAGGGGTTTTTTTGTGTGTGTGTGTGTAAGATTATAGAGAATGCAAACCATTACTAGCTTTTTTCATATAGAAGCCTAAAGCTTTCTGTAAAACATTTAAAAATCTAACAAATCATTTGACCTAATTTTCATTATTCAGTTGGTGATTTTGGATCTTTACATGTAATTATCTCAGGGTTCTGTGTTATAATACTGTGATGATGAAGGGTGTCATTGACTTTAAGATACTGTTCCTGGCTTGAAGGATATTTTAGTAAAGTACTTGCGGTTGGAACTGGAGGCAGCCAAGCCAGTAAAGCATCTTAGAATAAAATGGTGAATGAGATCTTATAAATATACTGGCTCTGGTTGGCAAGTAGAACTTTTGCTGGTGATACCTTCATGAATAGTTTATCCTATCTCTCGACACTGTAGTTTTGTGGTTTTTTGAGCAAGTTCGTTGGTAACTTGAGACTTCAAACCAAACCAGAACTTCCTTCTAAAAGAAAAAAAAAGAAGAGATAATCTCAAAGTTCACAATTCTTTGGAAAATAGACTTCTTTCATTCTGTGCTTTTGTTTTTATAAGCACAGCTCCATCAATGATTTGTTGGTACAAATCAGTGAGTCATACCGGCCTTGTAGAGTTCTTACACTTGGAACTTGTGCAGCTTGTTAGTTATATATTGTAACTGGTCTTGTAATTTGAAGTAATTTTGCAAACATGAGCTGCTTGATCTGCCACCTGCATGAGTGTATAACAGCAGTCTGTATTTTTTAGGTCTTTTTAAAAAAAATTTACTATTATTCCTCCCGTTATCTTCCCTTCCTCTCCCTTTGTGCCATTCTGAACACAAGTCATCAAGATTATTTTCCTTTAAGTACCACTTCAACAATCACTGGTTTGTCTTTTGGTTCCTTTTGTTTTTGTTCCTGATCTTCCCTTTAGTTGTTGGAACCCAGGTCCTAAATGCCTAATATATTCCTGTAGTGCATAATTTGGCACTTGAAAAATTTACATCCTGTTTTCATATTTTTCTTTCTTTTTCATGTGTTATATCATTTCAGCAACATTTTAAGTTCTTTGAAGGTAAGGAAACTTACATTTCTTTTAGATTCTTTTAGAACTTTACAAGGCCTGGTACAGTGCTTCCCCAGAGTGCTTAAGGAAAAAGAATGAGAAGACCTTTGCCAGCATTGCTACTCATTAGCTCTGGGTGAAACTCGTTTGGCCTTTTTGGATCTGTGTTTTTTTATTTTTTTTATTTTTTTTATTTGAGACAGAGTCTCGCCCTGTCGCCCAGGCCGGAGTGCTGTGGTGGGTTCAGGCCGGAGTGCAGTGGTGGGTTCAAGTGATTCTCATACCTCTGCCTCCTAAGTAGCTAGGACTACAGGCACTACAGGCACGCACCACCATGCCTGGCTAATATTTGTATTTTTAGTAGAGATAGGGTTTTGCCATGTTGGCCAGGCTGGTCTCAGACTCCTGACCTCAAGTGATCCACCTGCCTCGGCCTCCCAAAGTGCTGAGATTACAGGCGTGAGCCACCATGCCTGGCCTGGATCGCCTTTTTCTCATCTCGGAATTAGGGGGTTTTAGAATCTTTTAAGGTCCCTTTTATCTGTAAGAGTTCCAGTACTTTTTTGCTAGTGTCTTCTGCTCCAGTTAAATATATCTCCTTACTCCACACAGTTTTTTATTTTTCCACATCCTTTGGCATACTAGCATAGCAAAAGTCATCTCATTCTTCTGAAAGAGCCTCCTCCATCTTCCATTCTCCAAACTGCTATTGCCTTAAGTCCCGTTTTCCTTCAGCCTTTGCTGGCATATTGTTTATGTTTCATATTGATCTCTGCTTTGTTAATTTTAACTTTTTCTTATCCTGGAAACTCCTCAAGGTATAGTTTTCTTAATTCTAAGCTTTATAGACCTATAGACTGTCATGTGCAGGTACTGAAATGTAGTACCTTTTTACTAAACACAAAGCACTTACTTTTCTTTTGTTCTGTTGCCATAGTCATTCCAAATAAATCTAAGTGAACTATTGATTTTGATACAAAGCAACAGCCTCTGCCACACTGAAGAAGTGAGCTTTAAGCAGAGACTAGAAGGGTAAGTAAAAGTTAGGAAAAGAAAAGGCTAAGGGGGAAAATGAAGTTCAGAGAGGAAACATGTTGAAGGAACTAGGGCCAGAGAAGGCAAGGTCTATTGTGGGAACCCAGAGAGACTTGGTAGTATTTGGAAGAGGAAGTGCCTGGGGAAAAGCACAGATGAAACAAGGCTATGCAAGTAATCATGGTCCAGATCTTACAAGGCCTGGTAATCCAAATTAGGAATTTTGGTCTTTGTCCTAAGGTTTTAAGTGGGGGACAGGTACACATTTTTTTTTTTTTTCAGATGTGCATTTTTAAAAGCTTCAGTTGAGAGGTGAATAATGAATTGGGAGGGGAGCTTAGAAAAGGGGCTTGAGGCTGGCATCGTGGCTCACACCTGTAATCCCAGCACTTTTGGAGGCTGAGGTAGGTGGATCACTTGAGTCTAGGAGTTTGAGACCAGCCTGAGCAACATGGTGAAACCCTGTCTCTACAAAAAATACAAAAAAATTAGCTGGGCGTGGTGGCGTGTGCTGGTAGTCCCCGTTACTCGGGAGGCTGAGGTAAGAGGGTGGATTGAGCCCTGGAGGTCAAGGCTGCAGTGAAGGAACCATGATCATGTACTGCACTCCGGTCTGGGTGACAGAGTCTCAAATAAAGGGGGGAAGTTGAGAGTACAATTTGGAGGAAACCAGTTAAGCTGTTTAAGTATGGGATTGTGCAGTAGGGGTGGAGAAAACTTAGGAGAGTAGAGAGAGATTTAGGTGTTCTGTTGGAAAGAATTTTCTTCCCAAACTTGTCTCACTTTGTTTTTACAGAAGATGAATTCTTATCATCTGTAAAAATATGTATCAGAGTATGTGATAGACAATATGTACACCTGTGTTCATGTCATCTGAGGATAAGTGCTAGAGGAAGAAATCAATATATAGTACAATTTTTAGGTCATTTGGCTAACCAACTGTTAAATTGTATGAAAGAGGCAAAGATGACATTGAGCAAAAGCAACAGGAATTTATTACTGGTGTATCAGGAAAAAGGTTACTGAGGGGTAAGGACAAATCAGTGGAAAATGATTACCTGGGTTGTCATATCCAACTGTTCCATTCAGGGTTATAATATTTGGATCCTTTTAATAAGATTATCTGCCTATAGTGCTTATAGTGTGGAGCACCCAGTAAATAATGTTAAATGGATGTGACCATGCCAGGGAGTGGGAAAGTTGTTAATCTGTTTTTGAAAGCCTTGGATTCTAGCTATTATCTTTTAGCAATAAGTACAAGTACCAATGATCTTTTGCCCATCATTGCTAATTTGGTATTAATGCACTGGGCAAATTTGTCATTATATTGAGATGGTTAAGTCCTTGGAAAGTCAGGTTTGAAATGTAAAGACTTCATTTATTGCTGGAGTCAAGAGGCGCAGCATTTTCAGGAAGTCAAAAATAGCTTTTTATGCCAGGTACGGTGGCTCATGCCTGTAATCTCAATATCGTGGGAGGCCAAGGCAGGAGGATTGCTTTAGAGCAGGAGTTTGACACCAGCCTGGGTAACATAGTAAGACCTCATCTCTGAAAAAAAAAAAAAAAAAAAATTAGCCAAATGTGGCATGTGCCTGTAGAAATTAGCCAAGCGTCCTGGTGTGTGCCTGTAGTCCTAGCTACTTGGATGGCTGAAGCAGAGGATTGCTTGAGCCCAGGAGTTCGAGGTTACAGTGAGCTGTGATCACACCACTGCATTTCAGCCTCAATGACAGTGGCGAGACCCTGTCTCAAAAAAAAAAAAAAGAAAAAGAAAAATAGCTTTTTTTTTTTTTTTAAACTTATTTTAGGTTCAGGGGTACATGTGCAGGTTTGTTATATAGGTAATCTATATGTCACAGGGGTTTGGTGTACAGATTATTTTGTCATCCAGGTAATAAGCATAGTGCCTGACATTTATTTTTTCTGATCCTCTCCCTTCTCCCACCCTCCACCCTGAAGTAGGCACCAGTGTCTGTGGTTGGCCTCTTTGTGTCCATGTGTTCTTGTTCTTTAGCTCCCACTTATAAGTGAGAACATGGAGTACTTGGTTTTCTGTTCCTGTGTTTGTTTAGGATAGTGGCCCTCCAGCTTCATCCATGTTGCCTGTTGCTGCAAAGGACATGGTCTCGTTCTTTTTTATGGTTGCATAGTATTCCATGGTGTATATGTATCACATTTTCTTTAGTCTACCATTGATGGGCATTTAGGTTGAATTTCACGTCTTTGCTATTGTGAATAGTGCTGCAGTGAACATGTGCTTGTGTCTTTGTGGTAGAATGATTTATATTCCTTTGGGTATATACCCAGTGATGGGATTACTGGATCTAATGGTAATTCTGTTTTAAATCCTTTGAGGAATTGCCACATTGCTTTTCACAATGGGTGAACTAATTTATACTCCTACCAGCAGTATAAGTTTTCCCTTTTCTTCGCAACCTTGCCAGCGTCTGTTATTTTTTGACTTCTTAGTAATATTCATTCTGACTGGTGTGAGATGGCATCTCATTTTAGTTTTGATTTGCATTTCTCTAATGATTAGTGATGTTGAACAATTTTTCATATGCTTGTTGACTGCAAGTGTGTCAAAAATAGCTTTTTAATTTATTGAGTTGCTATTCACATTGAATTGAAAATATCTGTAATTTGCGTCACAGATTCTGATATATAGTAAGTTTTCCACAGATGTTAATTCTGTTTTTGTTGTTGTTGTTGTTTGAAAGCTCTCCACCTAGGAAGAGAATTGCCTCCCCACTTGCAAAGGCAAGTTTAGTGGAACATAATATCTTTATCTTGTGTCTAGAAATTGCTATTTTAGCTGAGTTTCAGAGTAGAATATAAATAAGAGTCTGTTGGTTTTTCTAGGCCATTGTGATTCTGTATTTTCTTCTCACCTTGTGTTAATTGAGGTCAGAATGAGTCTCAGCCACACTATAAGAGCCCTGGTGGTCTGATACTGACTTTTTGTACATCACACCCTTGCTGTGGGGAAGACCAGTGAAAGAATTCTGAGTTGTCCTTTCCCTTTGGGTGAACTAAATTTGTCTTTATGGATAAGAACTATAATCATTTAATATTAAAACATAATGAAAAATGTCCTAGAACTTGTACTTTTTTGAGTGCCCAATGTGAAGATCTGAAATCATAAGTAATCTTTTATTATGTTTTTTGGGTAAAAAGTTGGCAGTAATGTTACTCTGCTAAAAGCAAAATTTTATAGAGTATCTATTTACGAATCTTTTTTTTTTTTTTTTTTTGAGATGGAGTCTCGCTCTGTCGCCCAGGCTGGAATGCAATGGCGTATTCTCAGCTCACTACAACCTCCGCCTCCCGGGTTCAAGTGATTCTCCTGCCTCAGCCTCCTGAGTAGCTGGGATTACAAGTGCATGTCACCATGCCCAGCTAATTTTTGTATTTTTAGTAGAGATGGCGTTTTAGCATGTTGGTCAGGTTGGTCTCGAACTCCTGACCTCATGATCTGCCTGCCTTGGCCTCCCAAAATGAATACATTTTTAAAAATTTGGTATTTCATGAATTCTTTTCAGTATTACTTTATGACCCCCCATTCACAGACAGTTGCTGCAAACTGCAAATTTTCTATTTAGATTCTTTTACTAAATACTTTAAGTTACATAAAAGTTGTGTTTATGTTTTTTGATAGATTGTTAAAATTAGGTGAACAATAGTAACATTGTTAATGGAAAACAAATTTAGAAAATTTGCTTCCTTTTGTTGTTCAACAGGTTGGCTTAATTTTATGATAAATACACATATATTTTAATAGGTGCATTTTGTAAAGGAGCTACTTGGTTTCAGATTTTTCTTTTATTATATTTGGTATTTCAGTGAAGTAGGTAGAACAAGATGATTTGTAAATTCAGCCTCACAGTTAAATTGTACTGACCTTGGCTTTTAATTTGTACTTTTTTTCTCTTCAAAGTTTATATAAATTATGGAAACTCTTAAAGTAAATCTCAACTGGGTTTTAGAAATTGAAGGCAGAGGATTTGTTCTTTCCAGCTGAATAGTCCAGTGCAGGTGGTTTCTAGTTGTATTCAGGCACAAAGAAATGTACATACTGCCTTTTGATGTTCTGTAACACCCTTTGTCATGTTTCCTTCCTTTCTTGTTGTGTGTGTTTATTCTCTTATGATTAGTAATGTTATACTATATGGATTGGAGTAGAGACTTCCCCCATGACTCAAGGACCACACAGATAAAAAGGAGGGAAGAAATTAAAAAAAAAAAATCAAGGATTGAGCATTTGAAAATACTACAGTTGAAAGTGAGTGGTAGGGAGTTGTATTTAATAGATATGAGATTGGTAGGCAGGGGTCAAATAATTCATCAAACAGATAATTGAGTATGTATATATTGTCAGTCTGTATAAGGCTTTGGTGATAGAAGAGCAAGACAGAGATGGTACATGTGCCGGAGCTTATACTGTAGCTGGGAATGTAGCATTAAAGAAATACTTTCAAGTTAACAAGGTGCTGTGGGAATGCATGGTGGGGGCAGGGGGTGATCGTAGGGAGCGTTTCTGCATGTGACAGAGGTGTCAGGGCAGTTTTCGCAGCAAAAAGTCTTCAACATATTTAGAGGGCTTGGAGGTTAGTGGCCTTCCAAGAACTAAAGAAAGAAAGGCAGTGTGGCTAGAGTGGGGGTTAGGGGAGGAATCAAAGTGGGGAGATGTTGGAAGGCGGCAAGTGGATTTTGGAGTGCATTTTAAGGCAGGTTGACACAGGTTTTTTTTTGAGATAGGATCTAGCTCTGTTGCCCAGGCTAGAGTGCAATGGAGTAATCACAACTCACTGTAGCCTCAATATCCCGGACTCAGATGATTTTCCTGCTTCAGCCTCCTGAGTAGCTGGGACCACAGGCATGTGCCACTTATTCTTGGCTTTTTTTTTTTTTTTTTTCCGGTAGAGATGGAGTCTCCCCATGTTGCCCTGGTGGCTGGTCTTGAACTCCTGGGCTCAAGTGATCCTTCCACCTTGGGTTCCTAAAGTGCCAGGATTACAGGCGTGAGCCACCACGCCTGGCCTAATTTTTCTTTTCTTTTCTTTCTTTCTTTCTTTTTTCGTTAATGCTTCCCAGGCTGATCTTGAACTCCTGAGCTCAAGTGATCCTCCTGCCTGGGCCTCCCAAAGTGCGGGAATTACAGGCATGAGCGACCATGGCCAGCCAAGTTGAGAATCTTGGACATTATCTCCAAAGCAATGAGAAACCCTGGGAGAAGGGGAAGCAAGATGGTTAAGAAGAGAGAGCAGTTATCCGATTTGCATTGTTTAAAAGCAAAGATCTATTGAGTGGATTTAAGGAGATTAGTTTGGAAGCTACTGGCAGTTTGAACTAGAATGGTGCCAATAAGGGTAGGGAAAAAGGACTGATTTGAAATATACTTAGGAGGTCAGGGGCAGTGGCTCACGCCTGTAATCCCAGCACTTTGGGAGGGTGAGGGTGGGTGGATCACTTGAGCTCAGGAATTTGAGACCACCCAGGCAACATGGTGAAAACCCATCTCTACTAAAAATACAAAGAAATTAACTGGGTGTGGTCATGCATGCCTCTAGTCCCAGCTACTTGGGAGGCTGAGGCAGGAGAATCGCTTGAGCCCCAGAGGCGAAGGTTGCAGCGAGCCAAGATTGCGCCATTGCACTCCAGCTTGGGCTACAGAGTGAGACTCTGTTTCCAAAAAAAAATATATATATATATATATATGTGTGTGTGTGTATATATATATATATACACACACACACACACTTAGGAGATGGAATGGATAAGATAGAGATTAGATGTGGAAGAATAAGGGAGAGGAATGAGTCAGGATAATAGTATTAAATATGTGGTAGACACTATCACTTTACATGTATTAAATTATTTAATTCTCAGAACAACCCCATGAGGTAGGTGTTGCTATCACCATTGTGTAGCTGAGGAAACAGACATCCCTGATTTTTTTTTCCTTTTTTTTGAGACAGGGTGTCACTCTTTCACCCTGGCTGGAGTGCAGTGGCGCGATCACAGCTCACTGCAGCCTCTACCTCTGGGCTCAGGTGATCACTTCTGCCTTCTGAGTAGCTAGGACTACAGGCATGTGCCACCATGCCTGGCTAACTTTTTTTTCTGTTTTTTTTTTTTGTTGTTGTTGTTGTTTGTTTGTTTTAGAGACGGTTTCACCATGCTGCCCAGGCTGGAGCTCCCTGATTTCTGGCTTGAGGCGTTGGATGTGTGATGGCATCTCATAATTAAGATAGAAAACTGAAGGTGGGGTGGAGGCTCGTAAGTTTAATTCTGAATGTATTGAATATGAGGTGTTTGTAAAATGTCCAAGTTGCAGTGTTAAGTAGTCATTTGGATATAGGATTTGGAGTTCAAAGCGAGAGAATCCTGGGTTAGAGATAGAGATTTTAGTCTTTTGAAGATGACTAATTTTGAGGAATAATTATTAAAAAGGTGGAAAGGGTAGAGCAAGGAAAGAGGGATTACTATAGAGCCCCAAGGCATATGAGATCGGATGGTTGAAAATGGAGAAGATAAATATGAAATGGCTTGTGTGCTATGTCAGATGTTTGGACTTTATTCTGAAAAAATAGCTTTCAGTTTAATCTGTGGGCTTATTGAGCTGGAAGTATCTGTGGGATATTCAGGGACAGAAAGCTGGACTGTTCTTACATCCTTTCCTCATATTTTTCTACTAACTTTCCTTGGTTCTTCAGAATGTACTCTAGCTTTCTCATCATCCTGGTTACCTTTTTTTTTTTTTTTTTTTCAGTTTTAGTATTTTTAGAGACAGGGTCTCACTATGTTGCCCAGGCTGGTCTCGAACTCCTCAGCTCAGGAGATCCTCCTGCCTTAGCCTCCCAAAGTGCTGGAATTAAAGGCTTGAGCCACTGTGCCTGGCCCATACTGGTTACTTTTTTATCTTAAAATGTGGTAGACAGTTGAATGCATTTTATGTATGACCTGAGCAGAGTGGATAATCTTCACTTTGTCCAGCACATTCTGTACACTGTTTCTATGAATATAGGTCAAGATTGAATTAGTTTTTGAGAAGAGAACATTATTACATCGTGTTTCTTTTATCAAGTAAAAGTGTGTGTGTGTGTTTGTGTGTGTTTTAAATCTAAGCCTTGTATCTCTTATCCTTGTGGTCTAATTCTTCCTTTCTCTCAATATAGGTATGGCATCACAGCTGCAAGTGTTTTCGCCCCCATCAGTGTCGTCGAGTGCCTTCTGCAGTGCGAAGAAACTGAAAATAGAGCCCTCTGGCTGGGATGTTTCAGGACAGAGTAGCAACGACAAATATTATACCCACAGCAAAACCCTCCCAGCCACACAAGGGCAAGCCAACTCCTCTCACCAGGTAGCAAATTTCAACATCCCTGCTTACGACCAGGGCCTCCTCCTCCCAGCTCCTGCAGTGGAGCATATTGTTGTAACAGCCGCTGATAGCTCGGGCAGTGCTGCTACATCAACCTTCCAAAGCAGCCAGACCCTGACTCACAGAAGCAACGTTTCTTTGCTTGAGCCATATCAAAAATGTGGATTGAAACGAAAAAGTGAGGAAGTTGACAGCAACGGTAGTGTGCAGATCATAGAAGAACATCCCCCTCTCATGCTGCAAAACAGGACTGTGGTGGGTGCTGCTGCCACAACCACCACTGTGACCACAAAGAGTAGCAGTTCCAGCGGAGAAGGGGATTACCAGCTGGTCCAGCATGAGATCCTTTGCTCTATGACCAATAGCTATGAAGTCTTGGAGTTCCTAGGCCGGGGGACATTTGGACAGGTGGCTAAGTGCTGGAAGAGGAGCACCAAGGAAATTGTGGCTATTAAAATCTTGAAGAACCACCCCTCCTATGCCAGACAAGGACAGATTGAAGTGAGCATCCTTTCCCGCCTAAGCAGTGAAAATGCTGATGAGTATAATTTTGTCCGTTCATACGAGTGCTTTCAGCATAAGAATCACACCTGCCTTGTTTTTGAGATGTTGGAGCAGAACTTATATGATTTTCTAAAGCAAAACAAATTTAGCCCACTGCCACTCAAGTACATCAGACCAATCTTGCAGCAGGTGGCTACAGCCTTGATGAAGCTCAAGAGTCTTGGTCTGATCCACGCTGACCTTAAGCCTGAAAACATCATGCTGGTTGATCCAGTTCGCCAACCCTACCGAGTGAAGGTCATTGACTTTGGTTCTGCTAGTCACGTTTCCAAAGCTGTGTGCTCAACCTACTTACAGTCACGTTACTACAGGCAAGTGGCAAATGCTGAAAATCGTATCTTAGGCTAGAGTTCTGTCCTTATATTTAACATATACCCCATAGGCTACATATAGCAATGAATTTGTTTATAGATTCTGAGATAGAAATAGGATATGTTTTAGCTCATTCTATGTGTGTGGCATTCCTATGTATGACATTTTCTTATTTCTGAAATTTTATCTAGCACTGGAAAAATTAACTCAGTCTGATTCTGAAAGTTGTTACTAGTTGAATTATACTAGCACCTGGTTCTTTTCTTTAGTATCATTATACCTCATTTTCCCATTTTATTTATTTTATTTATTTATTTATTTAGAGACAGAATCTCGCTCTGTCGCCCAGGCTGGAGTGCAGTGGTGCGATCTCAGCTCACTGCAAGCCCCGCCTCCTGGGTTCACGCCATTCTCCTGCCTCAGCCTCCTGAGTAGCTGGGACCACAGGCACCCGCCATCGCGCCCGGCTAATTTTTTTTGTATTTTTAGTAGAGACGGGGTTTCACCATGTTAGCCAGGATGGTCTCGATCTCCTGAGCTTGTGATCCACCCGTCTCGGCCTCCCAAAGCGCTGGGATTACAGGCGTGAGCCACCGCGCCCAGCCTGTTTATTTATTTTTTTAAGATGGAGTTTCACTCGCACCCGGGCTAGAGGGCAGTGGTGTGATATCGACTCACGGCAGCCTCCACCTCCTGGGGCCAAGTGATTTCTCCTGCTGCTCCTGTCCTGAGTAGCTGGGACTACAGGCACCTGCTACCATGCCCAGCTAATTTTTTTGTTTTTAATAGAGATAGGGTTTCACCATGTTGACCAGGCTGGTTTTGAACTCCTGACCTCAGGTGATCCACCCGCCTCGGCCTCCCGAAGTGGTTAGAGGCATAAGCCACCATGCCCAGCCATTTTCCCATTTTAAAGAGTCTTGAAATATACAAAGATATTTACTTATTTGTAATGAATCTGAGCATATGTTGCTGTTTTTTCGAAGCTCTTATCTTGGCAGGTAAAATAACTTGGGAATAACTCCAGGTTTAACTCTAGTAACATTTTATTCTTTTACATTTTCTTCTGTAGTAGCATGTATTGAATTACATGATTGCTACAATCTCTTCCTGTTTTAACATTCTCTAAATTCTTTGAACGTAATGGGTTATCCTAGAATGGCCTTGACCCAAGTACCTTATACTTTAATGATATATATTTCTAGATTGATAGTTTTAATGTAGCTACCGTTTTAATATATAATAATTATTGGGACAGTATGTAAATGCTGATATATACAATTTTGTCTGTACCATAACCAAGGCTTTTAAAATGTGCTTTTTATCAGCACCCATTTAGTTACTTGCCTAGTTATTAATTTTAAGGAATCTAATATTTAGTTTTAATGGCCATACATTAAATACAAATCATGTAAGCATCCAATCAAGAAGTGAAATAATAAACAAAAACATAGATAACCTATAAAATATGTTTATAAGGAGCTATACATGCCAGATGCCTGTAATAAAATTTGAGGAAATAGAAATTCTGAATTAAGAATTTTATATTATGTGTGAAAATAATGTGAGGATATTTTAACCCATACAAGGACTCAGAAAAAATGTCATCTGCATGTTTCCTTTTTTAAAAACATTGTGGTAAGGTCTTTATAATAGGAAGTTTACAATGTTAACCATTTGGTACCACTCAGTGTGTTAAGTACATTCACAGTGTTGTGTAACCATCACCGCTGTCTGTTAAGTATATTCACAATGTTGTGTAACTATCACCACTATTTCCAAATGTTTTCATCACCCAAAACAGAAATTCTAACCATTAAGCAATAACTCCCTATTCTCCCTTCTTCCTACCACTGGTAATCTTGATTTGACTTTCTGTCTCTATGAATTTGCCTATTCTAGATACTGCATGTAAGTGGAATCATACAATATTTGTCTTTTTGTGTCTAGTTTATTTCACTTAGCATAATGCTTTTGAGGCTAATCCATGCTGTAACATGTATCAGAACTTCATTCCTTTTATGGCTGTATAATATTCCATTGTTTGTATATACCACATTTTGTTTATGCATTCATCTGTTGGTAGATACTTGGGTTGTTGCTACCTTTAGGCTGTTGTGAGTAATGCTGCTATGAACATTGGTGTACAAGTATCCTAGTCCCTATTTTCAGTTCTTTTGGGGATATAGCTAGGAGTGGAATTGCTGGGTCACATGATAATTCTATGTTTAACTTGTTGCAGAATTACCGAATTATTTTCCATGGAGGCTGCACTATTTTACATTCCTACCAGCAGTGGATGAGCATTCCAAATTTCTCCACATTTTCTCTGACATTTGTTATTTTTTTTTATTTAAAAAAATTGTTTGTTTATTTTTACGGAGACAGGGGCTGCCTCTGTTGCTCATGCTGGAGTGCAGTGGCGCGATCATAGTTCACTGTAGCCTCCAACTCCTGGGGTTTTGAGCAATCCTCCCACTTCAGCCTCCCAAGTAGCTAGGACTGCAGTCACACTCCACCATACCTGGCTAATTACTATTATTTTATTTTTTGTAGAGACAGGTTTTTGAGGGTCTCATTTTGTTGCCCAACCTGGTCTCAAACTGCTGGCCTCAAGCCATCCTCCTGCCTCAGTCTCCCAAAGTTCTGGGATTACAGGCGTGAACTACCACTCCTGGCCTTGTTTTGTTTTTTAAATAATAGCCATGGGTTTTTTTTTTTTTTTTTTTTTTTTTGAGATAGAGTTTCACTCTTGTTGCCTAGGCTGGAGTGCAGTGGTGCGATCTTGGCTCACTGCAGCCTCTGCCTCCCGGGATTCTCCTGCCTCAGCCTCCTGAGTAGCAGGGATTATAGGTGCCTGCCACCACACCCAGCTAATTTTTGTATTTTTAGTAGAGATGGGGTTTTACCATGTTGGCCAGGCTGGTCTCGAACTCCTGACCTTGGGTGATCTGCCCACCTTGGCCTCCCAAAGTGCTGGGATTGCAGGCGTGAGCCACTGTGCCTGGCCAATAATAGTCTTTTTTTTTTTGAGTTGGAGTCTTGCTTTGGTGCCAGGCTGGAGTGCAGTGGCACGATCTTGGCTCACTGCAGCCTCCGCCTCACAGGTTGAAGCAGTTCTCCTGCTTCGGCCTCCTGAGTAGCTGGGACTTACAGGTGCCACCATGCCCAGCTAATTTTTGTATTTTTAGTAGAGACAGGGTTTCACCATGTTGGCCGGGATGGTCTCGATCTCTTGACCTTGTGATGAAGTGCTGGGATTACAGGCATGAGCCACCAGGCCCGGTCAATAATAGCCATTCTTATGGGTGTGTGAAGTGGTATCTCATTGTGGTTTTGATTTGTATTTCCCTAATGATTAATGATGTTGAGCATTTGTTTTATTTTGTTTTGTTTTGAGAAAGAGTCCCAGTCTGTCACCCAGGGTGGGGTGCAGTTGTGCAATCATGGCTTAGTGCAGCCATGACCTCTCAGGCTCAAGTGGTCCTCCCACCTTAACCTTTCGGATACCTGGGACTGCGGGCATGCACCCCCACACCTGACTAGTGTTTTGTATTTTTAGTAGAGACAGGGTTTCACCGTGTTGCCCAGGCTGGTCTCAAACTCATAGGCTCAAGTGATATGCCCACCTCGGCAACCCAAAGTGCTGGGATTACAGATATGAGCCACCATGCCCAGCCTGGCATTTTTTTTATGTGCCCGACATCTGTATATCTTCTTTGGAGAAATGTCTATTTAAGTCTTTTCCTCATTTCTTGAATTGGGCTTTTTGTTGTTGAGTTGTATACTCTATATACTAAATTTTCATCTGTTCCTTGGGTTGCCTTTTTACCTGTTGATAGTGTTTGACACCGAAAAGTTTTTAACTTTGGTGAAGTGCAGTTTGTCTACTTTTTCTTTGGTTGCTTGTGCTTTTGGTGACATATCCAAGAAGTCATTGTTAAATTGAAATCATACAGATTTTCCCCTATGTTTTCTGCTAAGAGTTTTATAGTTTTAGCTCTTATATTTTGGTCTTTGATTCTTTGTTGATTTTTGTCTATGGTCCAAGGTACAAATCCAGTGTAATTCTTTGGCATGTGACTATTCAGTTCTTCAAACACCATTTGCTGAAAAGATTGTCCTTTCTGCGTTGGGTGGTTTGGGCACCTTTGTTGGAATCATTTGAACATATATACAAATAATTCTTATCTTCTATTGCTTTCCCATTTTCAATGTTGGGCTCTCTATTCCATTAATCTATATATATGTCTTTATGCTAGTACCACACTGTTTTGATTATTGTAGCTTTGTAGTAAGTTTGAAATCAGGAAGTGTGAGACCTCCAACTTTGTTCTTTTTCAAGATTGTTTTGGCTATTTGGGGTCTTTGAGAGTCCATATAAATTTTAGGATGAGTTTTTCTATTTTATACAAAAACCATAATTGCTTTTTATTAAGGATAGCGATGAATCTGTAGGTTGCTTTGGGTAGTATTGACAGCTTAATATTAAGTCAGTCCATCCCTGTTTCTTTATATCTTTTTACAGTTTTATAACTGGTATTTTTTCTTGAGGTGAGGTAAAGAAACTCTTAGAGCCTTTGTTTTCTGGTTTTATGCTGCCCTAGGCAACCTTGGCTAACTTTAAGAATGTCATCTCCATTTATTTATTTATGCCTTGGGAGATTTAGGTTCCAACTACATTTGCTTTTTAATGCTCTCCTTTGAGCAGTCTCACCACCAGCCACACCTACATACATATATATAACATACTCTACAGGTGCACTGAAGAATTCAGTGCAGCATCCCATTTTGAGTCCTCAGGAGGGACTAGGTAGACCACAGCTGAAGGAGGAGGGCTGATCAGCTCTTCCTTTCTGTCTTGACTCTGTGCCTGCAGGTGTTCTTTAACTGTTTGTTTGCCCTGTCAAAGACAAAGTGCATTCTCTTGTGATAATAGAGTAGTTTTTAAATTGAAAAAGGGAGAGCAATAGGAGATAAAAATTATTTGGCTTTGTTATAATTGGGGCATGTTAATACAAAATAAAATGAATTATTTGGCTGCTTAGCTTTCTGTAATGTGTAATTCATTTGAATAATTTTCAGTGTTAGGTTGCTGATCTTTGTATTTTTTTATCCTTTTAATTTAAGTTGTCAATTGATTCATTTTGGTTTTGTTTTTTATAGAAACTTAAGGTTTTCAAATCTTCAAAGTTACCCTTCGACAAAGCTTTCTTTAAATTCACTGCATTATAGTTGTTGACTATAATTTTAAGTGGAGCTAAGTTTGCCTCTTAAAAACAGGAGTTCATTCTGTGTATTACTGAGTAATTACTCTGTATACTGAAGTTCAGTACCCAGGGCTTGACAGTGTTTAGGATTTAACATGAGTGTTCTGTTGTGTCACAGTAATACTTGATAATGAGCCTACGGCAGATGGAATAGCAGCTCAGGCATTCCTTCTTTAATCACTAGTTTTACCCGCAGTGGTCCTCTTAAGCTTCTTTGATGTTGCTTTGTTGCCATATTAGAGTCCATTAAGTCCTCACCCTTCTGTCTTTCAAAAAACCTCTGTGAAATCTGTTTGGCTGGTGAAGCATTTTGACTCCAAAGCTAGTCCTCCTCTTACCCTCCTTTTTAGTTTACATTGCTTTGTCTTTCTGATAATATGCCAGTATTATCAGCTCACATAAATTTGCCACCTCGCTGTGTCCATTGGCCCTGGGCATGGCTAAATGATTCAGGCAGTGGAAATACTATGCTTTATTCTCTGGCTCACTGTAAATGTGCCCAGACTCCAAGCAAAGCTCCTGTCTTTGGGGCTTGAGTTTTAGAGACAAAGGTGTGCCATGCTTACAAGCTGAATGTTTTTCCCTACTGAACAAACTAGCCAGCCTTTATTTCAAGCTGAATCACTTTGTTACTTATGGAAGGAAAAGGTCTAGAGAAGGAAAACGTATCTTCGATTTATCCTAGACAAACAAATAATCTAATTTCCTCTGACAGTCAAAATATAGTTTCACCTAGGCCACTGATGCAGGAAGTTAGGTTTTATGTAACCTCTCTAATTGGTAAGTAAGTAGGTTTGATGTCTCTGAGATAGGAAGAAAGAAATGAAAATGTTCATGAAAATAATCAGAGTGATTTGTGTTAAGTGATCCTAACCTTAGCTTGCTCTGGGTGCCAGTGAAATTAACCTCAACAATGTTGGTTGGAAGAATTTTTCAACTTAAAGAAGTTTGAAGTTGGGGAATCAAAAGGCAGGGATTGTTGTTTCTATCACTTAGCTGTAATAACCAGAGCCTGTTTAGTATTTGTTTTTTAAGGATGGGATGTGTCTTCAAAGAGGAGACTTGCCATGTTCAAAGCACAATTAATGCCATTTTCCTACTGAAGTGAACACTGCCAGTTTTTAACAGTTTCTTTCACTTTCCTGTGCTTCTGTAGTTGTTACTGAACTACAGTTTTTTTACTGCCCGGTTGTTAGAATGTTACAGCTGGAAAGGGACCTAGAAGAGTAATTATCTAACTCCGTTTCCTTATTATACAAATGAGAGAACCAGAGTTTTACGTGTCTATAGAGTTTATATTGAGGGATTAAGAAATAATGAGGCCAAGAGGAAAGATGTAATGAAAATAATTCTAATAATTATAATCTGGGTTCACGTTTAAAGTATTCAGTCCTTAGAGATAAACCTGCTCTAGTGATGCCTTACTGTTCAGTAAAGTAGAAAATAACTTGTCTTTTTGCTTCGTAGAGTTTGGGTAAGTCTAACATTTATAGGCCCAAATAATACAAAGCCCTCAGTGAACTAAGCAGCCTTACTGCTTTTTTGTTTGTTTTTGAGACAGGGTCTCAGGCTGGAGTGCAGTGGCGCAATCATGGCTCTCTGCAGCCTTGACCTCCTGGACTCAAGTGATCCTTCCACCTCAGCTTCCTGAGTAGCTAGAACTGCAGGCACGCACCACCATACCTGGCTAATTTTTAAAATTTTTTTGGTAGCGATTGGGTCTTGCTGTGTTGTCTAGGCTGGTCTCAAACTCCTGCTCAAGTGATCCTCCTGCTTTGACTTCCCAAAGTGCTGGGATTATAGGTGTGAACCGCCGTTTCTGGCCGTATTTTTTTTTTTTTTAAACTGCTTTCCTTTTTTTGTTTTTCCTTTTGCTATTTGCCTTTTTATAAGGTAGATACGGTAGAGTTGCTGTTTTGACTGAGCTTTTGCTGGAAGTCCTTAGCTGCTTTTGTCACTCCAAAAGCAGGGTGAGACCAAATGAAAAAACTTTCAGCTAATCTTCAGTTTTTTGTTTTTTTTTTAATGGGACTTGGGGGCTGTGGAAGTGATATTTTCCTTAATTTCCCAGAAAACTTCAAGCTCGAGACAGTTATCATATATTATTGCTACCTTTTTAATTTTTTTCTGAGATGGAGTTTTGCTCTTATGCCCAGTCTGGAGTGAACTGATGTAATCTCGGCTCACTGCAACGTCTGCCCCCCCGGGTTCAAGCGATTCTCCTGCCTCAGCCTCTGAAGTAGTTGGGATTACAGGCACCTGCCACCACGCCCGGCTAATTTTTGTGTTTTTAGTAGAGACTGGGTTTCATCATGTTGGCCAGGCTGGACTTGAACTCCTGACCTCAGGCCATCCACGTGCCTTGGCCTCCCGCAGTGCTAGGATTATAGGCGTGAGCCACCGCGCCTGGCCTGTTATTGCTGCTACCTTTTAAAGAAGAAGGTTATAGAGTGGCCTGGCCATTCTCTGTGACCTACCTTTTGGACTTTAAAATGTCTTTCTAGTATGGTAGGGATAGCAAAATCAATATGCTGCCCTCCAATTGGTGCTTCGGAACGTTCTAAACCCAGTTTTTATTTTGGCGCATTGCCAGTTGTGCTCCCCCTGCCAGCTATTTTTGGCACTGTCATGAACTTGGAAATTAATGATTCTGCTCACTAGGAGTAGAAAATTTTGTTCCTTTTCAATTTTAGAAAAGCTTTTATGTTGTTTCTGGGTAGTCTTACTAGCTTATTAATGCGCCTGTCAAACTTGTGCAGTGTTAAAAACATGTCATTATGGTTGAGATTTCATTGAACTCTGAAATTCCATCAGTAATATGTGCCTCTAGCAACCTGCAACAGGAATATCACTTTTGAGGGTTACTTTTTTTCTTTTCTTTTCCTTTTTTTTTTTCGAGACAGAGTCTTACTCTGTCACCCAGGCTGGAGTGCAGTGGCACTGTGTCGGCTCACTGCACCCTACGTCTCCTGGGTTCAGGCAATTCTCCTGCCTCAGCCTCCTGAGTAGCTGGGATTACAGGTGCCCACCACCACGCCTGCCTGATTTTTTATATTTTTAGTAGAGATGGGGTTTCACCATGTTGGCCAGTCTGGTCTCAAACTCCTGACTTCAGGTGATCCAGCCTCCTCGGCCTCCCAAAGTGCTTGGATTACAGGTGTGAGCCACTGCACCCGGCCAGTTATTTCTTTGGTAAACAAAACCACAGTTCAAATTAAATACTACAAAAACTGATGATGTTGGTGGTTCCACCCATAGCTGTTAAAAAGTGTAAGCCTGAAGAGGCCTGGGTCGACTGCTATTTCTATTTAAGGATCAGAAAAACTTTCAGGCCCTGTGGAGTCCCCAGATTTACTGTTTTCTAAGGGCCACTATATATGTATAAATACTAGGGGAGGATTTTTTTTCTTTCCTTCTATGCCTAGATGGGGAGGGATATTCTTATTTAGGGAAATTACTTTATATTCTCCTTGCTTAATCCTTGACTTCCCTCAGCTCCCTGCACATATACACAAAACAAGAATAAGCACATGTCACTTGAAAGTAGTTTGAGAAACCTGGGTATTCTGTGAGGAGACATGGCCAGTTAGATGGTTCTTCATGGAGAGATCTGTTTTCCATTTAACTCCTGTAACATGAGGAATCTGAATCTGGATCTGGATCTGGATCTAGAGTGTCCTTATAGATTATAATTCCATGACTTGTAAGAAGGAAAGGAAATTATTTGGAGATGATCAAGTGCCTAAGAGCTGAAATCTTGGATCCAAATAGCTTGGGTACCATCCTTTTTCTTTTGTTGAGACGGAGTCTCACTCTGTCGCCTAGGCTGGAGTGCAGTGGCAGATCTCAACTCATTGCAACTTATGCCTCCCAAGTTTAAGTAATTCTCCTGCCTCAGCCTCCGACTAGTTGGGATTACAGCTGCCCACCACCATGCCCAGCTAATTTTTGTATTTTTAGTAGAGATGGAGTTTCACCATGTTGACCAGGCTGTTCTCGAACTCGTGACCTCAAGTAATCCACTCACCTTGGCTTCCCAAAGTGCTGGGATTACAGGCGTGAGCCACTGCGCTGGCCAAGGGCACTATCTTTTAGTAGTTGTGTAGCCTTGGGCAAGTTACTTTAACCTCTTAGTGCCCAGTTTCTTCATCTGTAAAATGGAGGTAATACTTTTATTGCATAGAATCTAACATGCCATTGATTGTAAGATACATTATTTTTGTACCACTTAAAAAAGGAAAAGCGCTGCCATTAAACTAAAATATACCATCATTTGTAAGAATCTTCTTAATTTCAGAGGTGCTAACATGTAAAAAAATGTGTATCTTAGAATTGATGACATAATAATAATACTTTGATAGGTTTGTTGTAAGGATTAAGTGACTCAACATTTATAAAGAACTTAGAACAGTGCATGGCACACAGTAGGCACTATTTATGTGTCATTTATTATTATTGCTATTAGTGTTACTTATTATTTTCTTTTTGAACCCACTTATTGCCTAATTAGTCATAGTTTGACAATTGCCCTTGTATTCCACCATGTCAAATATAAATTTACATAGATGAGTATGTACTTTTGCTTATTGAGAAACAGTGTAATATATAATATACTCAATTCTGGAGCCAGATTGCAGGGATTCAAATCCTAGCTCTGACACTTATTTGACTGTGACTCTAGGCCAATAACTTAATTTTTCTTTTTCTCAGTTTCTTCTTCCATAATGGGGATAATAATTCTATTTTAGATGTGTTCGTATATATAAATGTCTGAGTTATGAATTACCTTAGCCATCTCTTTAAGGTTCCCTAGCATTTTATTTCTCACTTGGACTGTTAATGAATATTTCTAAAAAGCACACTGAGAGTTCAAAGTTTTAAAATAATAGTAATATAATAATGTTATTATATCTAACACTTACTAGTATTTACCATGTGCCACGCAGTGGTCTAAAAGCTTTCATGTATTTATTTAAGCTTCACAACAACTCTATGTGGTGGGAACTCTTACTGTCTCCATTTTATAGATGAGGAACCTGAGGCACAGAGAGATCAAGTCATATTCCTGCAGCTATTAAATGATGGAACTAGGATTCAGACCCTGACAGGCTGGCTCTAGAGAGTGTGCTGTCAACACCATGTCTCTTCAGAAGGCATTTCTTTTTTTTTTTTTTTTTCCAGACGGCATTTCTGTCATGAACGGTTATTATTGACCAGGGCTTTTTTTTTTTTTTTTGGACTGTCTTGGGTCGCCTAGGCTGGAGTGTAGTGGTGTGATCTTGGCTCACTGCAACCTCTACCTCCTGGGTTCAAGCGATTCTTTTGTCTCAACCTCCTGAGTAGCTGGGATTACAGGCGCCCACCACCACGCCTGGCTCATTTTGTATTTTTAGTAGATTTGGGGTTTCGCCATGTTGGCCAAGCTGGTCTTGAACTTCTGACCTCAGGTGATCCACCCGCTTCGGCTTCCCAAAGTGCTGGGATTACAGGTATGAGCCACTGTGCCCAGCTGACCAGGCCTTTTAATTGATTTTTTTTTTTTATGATTGAAATGGTGCTAGGAATAATAATAAAAAAAAAATCTATTATCCCTTATCTGTGATTGCAAAATTCAGAAAGCTCTCATAAATGAAAATTTTTCTTTAAGTTTGGTATAAATTCATTTAATTGGCAAGACCTGACTTGAACCATTGTAAAGCTATTTGAAGTCTTTATTTAGCCAACTTAGTATGACTGTTCCATGTTTTGTTGCAGAAATATTAATGTGTTTGATTATAGGGCACTGCCCTGAACTCCACTGGGATTATTATATAATATGTACTTCGTGTTCTACATTACCTTTCTGAAATTCAAAATATTCTGAATTCCAAAACACATCTGGCCCTGAGCTTCAGATGATGGATTGTATACCAAAGATTTTTTTCCATTTCATTGAATAAATGTTCCTTTAGCTAATACTAAAACAGGACTTAGTCATGTAGTTGATTTTCCCAAATAATGTGTTTTTTTTTTTTTTTTTAAATCTGATATTTTTTGTTTTTGCTAGAGCTCCTGAAATTATTCTTGGGTTACCATTTTGTGAAGCTATTGATATGTGGTCACTGGGCTGTGTGATAGCTGAGCTGTTCCTGGGATGGCCTCTTTACCCTGGTGCTTCAGAATATGACCAGGTAAAAGTGTTTATTTGAATGGAAATAGAATGCAAATAGTTACTTGTGAATTAGATTCTGGAGAAAGAGAAGTACTAAGTACTACTGAAGTATTTAGATAATAGGGAAAGAGTAGTCCAATTACTACTAAAGAACTTTTTAAAGAATAGTATAATTTTCTCTTCCTGCTTCTTAGGCTAAAGTATGTTTGCAATTCTATAATAAAAAAAGAATTTTATTTTATATTACTTAAGGTTGATACTTTGCTAGATCTGTAATGATTTATTAGAGACTTAACTTTCATTAACTTATGTGCTTTGTGAGTTAGGAAAGTAGAGTAAGGATGAGGAACTGGAATTTTAAAAGAGAACTTCTACTTACTCAGAGCTATTATAATTTTCTTTTACACATGACACACTGAAGTACTTTCTTCAGACTGAAACACTTTAGGTCCCAGAAGCTGTGACATACTGAGTCGCTAAGATAGGATTTAGAAAGGAAATCATCTGAGTTGTAGTAATATATGATCTGTATCTCAAAATAGACAAACTTTAGGAGATACGCTATAATTTCCTAAGGAATTGGTCCATTAAGGGAAAATGTTTTACTATGGAAGTAAATTGTGAATTCCCATTTCTTATTATTTTTTCTTTTTTCTTTTTATTTGTTTGAGATGGAGTCTTGCTCTTGTCATCCAGGCTGGAGTGCAGTGGCGCGATCTCAGCTCACTGCAACCTTTGCCTCCCTGGTTCAAGCGATTCTCCTGCCTCAGCCTCCTGAGTAGCTGGGATTACAGGTGCCCGCCACCATGACCAACTAGTTTTTGTATTTTTTAGTAGAGACGGGGTTTCACCATGTTGGCCAGGCTGGTCTCGAACTCCTGACTTCAGGTGATCCACCTGCCTCAGCCTCCCAAAGTGTTGGGATTACAGGTGTGAGTCACCGTGCCTGGCCTTCTTATTTTTTAAAAATGTTTCTACCCTTTATGATGTAAGCTCCTTCAGGGTAGAGATTGTTTCACATCACCAGTGTATCCTCAGCTCCTAACACTGTGTCTGGTACACAGTAAGTACACCAGTTTTTTTGTTGTGGTTTTAAAGTTTTTATTTTTTTAGAGACAGAGTCTTGCTCAGTCACCCAGGCTGGCATGTAGGCCTGGTCACAGCTTACTGTAACCTCTAGCTCCTGGGCTTACGTGATCCTCCCACCTCAGTCTCCCAGGTAGATGGGACTATAGGTGCATGCCACCTTGCCTAGCTAATTCTTTTATTTTTTGTAGAGTCAGGGATCTTGCTATATCAGCCTAGGGTGGTCTCAAACTCCCGGGCTCAAGCTATCCTCCTGCCTTGGCCTCCCAAAGTACTGGGATTACAGGTGTGAACCACCATGCCTGGCCTATATTGTCAAATATCTTGTCCGTAAATATACTTCTACCTTGTCATTTACAACGTCTGCATGGCATTTTGGTTTCCAGTTACAGGATTTAGAAAGGAAGTTATCTGAGTTGTAGTAGATTCCACAGATTTGAAGCATTAGAAGTCAACAGGAAAAGCAAAAAAGATTATAGCCAAAATTTTCAAAACTGGATTTCCTTGTAAATAATAGATACAGTAGCTGTGGATGGATTAGTATATATAGGTACAGATAAATTTCAGTTGTATTGATTAAAGATTTGATTTCTTCCTTTGCCTAAAGTTAATGATGTTTTAGTGTAAAAGTCTTTAATAATTTCCCTTTTCACTCCAGATAGTTGTTTGATGGTTTTGATGTTTCAGATTCGTTATATTTCACAAACACAAGGCTTGCCAGCTGAATATCTTCTCAGTGCCGGAACAAAAACAACCAGGTTTTTCAACAGAGATCCTAATTTGGGGTACCCACTGTGGAGGCTTAAGGTCTGTCTTCCCTACTATGCTTCCGATTCCTGTACTCCACCCCTCACTCCCCAACTTTGAATTCAAAGTTTAGTTATTAAATTCTTCAGGTAGAGAAGGGAAATGAGAGGAGGAAACATTTTGAAAAATTATTTCTTTGTACCTGTTTGGCCTTATCCTCAGTTGAAAAACAAAACATTAATTGCTAGTTCAGTTGGCTGAGGTTATTTTGTGTATGTTCAATCCACAGCTGATAGAAAGTTTGGAGGTAGTGCTCACCATTACGCGATAGAACTAGAGACATTTAGTAATGACTGATTTTTAGATAATTCTCAATGAACATGATAAAATCACATAATTTTCTAACTGCCCACATTCAGGACTTTTATATTTTTTCTCGAAACAAATACCTGCTTTTTACTTCTGAGCCTACTCTGTCAGGTTCAGAAATATCTGAGTAATTTGACTAACCCTGTGACTGTGCTTCTAAGTCTGTTGAACAGTTAGCATTTGAGATATCAGTTCATTTCAAAGTAGCTTTAAGAGAACAATGGCAGTGTCCCTTTTTACCTGACATTCTTTAGGAACTGTGCTGTATCATTACTTGCATGTTTATTTTATCACTGTTGAAAGGGTAGCTAGATATCAAGGTCACATCTCTCCACTGGAAGATTTTCTGGTTGTGAATTACTTTCATGTTTGCTAAACATCTATGGTTGGCAAGGTGACCACACTTGTCTCTTGTATTCTGGCTTTGGTTTTGAATAAAATGTGAAAATAACATACAGATGGAATTTAAGGAGGAAAATCTTTATTTTATAGACACCTGAAGAACATGAACTGGAGACTGGAATAAAATCAAAAGAAGCTCGGAAGTACATTTTTAATTGCTTAGATGACATGGCTCAGGTGAGTACGGAAAGTTTCAGAAAGTCAGACATTTATTTTTAATCAGAGACACTTCTGTTGATTATACTAAGGACAAATTTAATGTTATCTTTCTAGTATTTGTTTTCAGTTTTTATAAAAAATGCATTAATATTCCACCGTGTATTAAAGGAACATTTAAATCCTAACCAAGTATATTTTTAGAATTACATATTTTTCTCATTCTTTACTTAACTGGTCTTGTTACATAGCAGTGTTTTAAAATATTACGTATGAAAGTTTCTTGTCCCATTTTCTCTATTAAATAAATACTTAAGAATTATATTTATTGAGCGCCTATTATGTTACAAACTGAACACTTCACACTTATGTCATTTAATTTTTTCAACAGTAGAAACTTTTATATTTAGGTAGTAACAATCACTATTGCTTAGCTACTTGTTCCAATTTTTTTTTTTTTTTTTTTTTTGAGACAGAGTCTCACTCTATTGCCCAGGCTGGAGTGCAGTGGTGTAATCTCAGCTCACTGCAACCTCTGCCTCCTGGGTTCAAGCGATTCTCCTGCCTCAGCCTCCCAAGTAGCTGGGATTATAGGCACGTGCCACCATGCCTGGCTAATTTTTGTATTTTTTTTTAGTAGAGACGGGGTTTTGCCATGTTGGCCAGGCTGGGTCTCGAACTCCTGACCTCAGGTGATCCACCTGCCTTGGTTTCCCAAAATGCTGTGATTACAGGCATGAGCCACCATGCCCAGCCCCCAAATTTTTAATGACAAGAAATTGTTTAGCTTTCTTCTACCACTAAATTTAGACGAAGATTTTAATTAAGCAGCATAAAAAGAGCTTCCTCCTGTGAAAATGATTAGATTTTCATAAAAAGAATTTCCCCAGGTTTCTCTTTTGATTATTACATATATATACACACACATAGTGTGGAGGGAAAGCAGCTATGTAGTGTCAGTGCTAAAGGTTAAGTGAAGAAGTATAATTCTGAATTTTCTTTGGAAGGTGAATATGTCTACAGACCTAGAGGGAACAGATATGTTGGCAGAGAAGGCAGACCGAAGAGAATACATTGATCTGTTAAAGAAAATGCTCACAATTGATGCAGATAAGAGAATTACCCCTCTAAAAACTCTTAACCATCAGTTTGTGACAATGACTCACCTTTTGGATTTTCCACATAGCAATCAGTGAGTATGGAATATTCTGGGGCTTTTGCCATGTGGTTCTTTGTTGAGTTACTGCCTTATCAATGGCACTATCAAATGAGCCAGCCACTTTGGTGCTTATAAATCTGGCTCAGCAGTACTTTTCTTTCTCATTGAAACATCATAAGATAAAAATTAGATGTGTATTTTTCTTCCCTATGATTATACAAATTCTTGATTTATTTTATCTGAAAGTGATTGGGAAAAAAAGCTTTGATCCATGTTCATCTTGAGTTATTTGCTGTCTTTTTAAATCTCAACATTCATTTAATGAATCTTTAATCTCTTTTTCAGTGTTAAGTCTTGTTTTCAGAACATGGAGATCTGCAAGCGGAGGGTTCACATGTATGATACAGTGAGTCAGATCAAGAGTCCCTTCACTACACATGTTGCCCCAAATACAAGCACAAATCTAACGATGAGCTTCAGCAATCAGCTCAATACAGTGCACAATCAGGTATTCAATAAATAATTTTGGAAACTCAAGCTTAAGTGGGATAGAAACTAGTAAGAATACAGGGCAAGGTAAATAACCAATTTTTGTTTTGGTGTCTTGTTGCTTCTTAGAAATTCTCCACTTGACAAAAGTTGATGGAAAACAGAGTAGACTGATAATACTTAACAGGCACAGGCTAACTAAAGTTAAATATAAAGGCCAATCCATGCCCTCATATGTTCAGCATCGTCAAATAAATGGGGTCTGACTATTGTGCTACTTACTGCTGTTAGTTGTACTGACTTTAGCCAAATGACTTTCTCCCTGTTAGGAGAAGGATTTTATATCTCTTGTTACTGTATTGAAAGGTTTCAAGTCATTAACTTTAAGGGTGGTTTTGCATTTGTTTGCTAGCCAGTGATATTTGCATTTAGGTTTATTTCTGAAGGTGTAAGCTTCCCAGTTTCTTGGCTGGGTCTACTTTTTTAATGGAAGAGCCTATGAGATTTGGTGGGATCTTCCATCCGGTAATTTTTTGTGCAGAAGTAGTTGGGGTTTGTGTAGCCACAGCCAACATAGGACCATTCTTTTTTTTTTATTTGCTTATTTGACCTTATAATATGCCTTCGATTTAGGGACTAGGAAAGTTTGTTAAGCAGAGAGTTATTTCAGAGGCAGTTAACATTACATTTTAAAACATTATTCTAAGTTTTTCTGGATAAATTCTGTATATATAAAATTATTGTGTGTCTCTACTTAATACAAGTGTACAAATATAATCCTTTTGTTTTTAGGCCAGTGTTCTAGCTTCCAGTTCTACTGCAGCAGCTGCTACTCTTTCTCTGGCTAATTCAGATGTCTCACTACTAAACTACCAGTCAGCTTTGTACCCATCATCTGCTGCACCAGTTCCTGGAGTTGCCCAGCAGGGTGTTTCCTTGCAGCCTGGAACCACCCAGATTTGCACTCAGACAGATCCATTCCAACAGACATTTATAGTATGTCCACCTGCGTTTCAAAGTAAGTGGGAAAACTCCTGTATCATATGGTATTGTATCAGACCTACCTGCTTTAGGCAGCTCTAGTTGTTTAGTTCTGATCTTTACAATTTTAAACTCTGTCTCTGATGACGAAGGTAACTAAAATTGGGTAATATCACAAAATGGATTTTCTCTTTTTACATAGGCTATTTATCTAATTATGATGCTATCTGATGCATTGTAAGAGCTCACTTTATGTTTCCTTAATTGAATTGCCTGATACCAGTTTTCTTGCCCATTGAGTCCTTGTGTCAATGTCGTACGTCTTGTATAAGCATGTATCTGTCTATATGCAAAATGTTGTAAGCAGAATTGCTAAATATTGGATCTTATTTCCTATATAATTCTATTATAAAAATTATGTTCCCAATAAAAAGTGATTTTATTCTAAAATGTAAAAATCATGTTTAAGAATGTGGAAACGTCTTAAATTACTTAAGGAAAGAAAAATCATTATTTATTGAACTAAAAAATCCTACAGGCTGAGGTGCTTGTGTGGGGCAGGCATTAAGATTATCTTCTTCAGCTTATGAATCATATAGTTCCTGCAAACTCCTGTCAACAGAGGAACAGAATAGCTGAAGGAGGAGGCTGAGTCCCTGTGTTGCAATAAGGTTTTAATTTTCACATTCCCATCCTTCTTAATTTTCACATTGTTGTTCTGTAATCTAGTCTGTCCAGTTTCTTTTTTCTGTATATGGGAAATGTGTGTTTAATCATTTGGTAAGCCATTTAGAAGAATGTTACTTTAAGGCTAAAATCTAATGACACATTTGACTTTCCCAAGAGAAGGTCAGTGTCAGTACCCTGTGAGAATAAACCAGGATTCAGGTATTTCATATAACACTTTACATAGAAGCAGGTAGCATTTTTGCCTTTTTACATCAATTACTTATTGACCGTGACTCTCTTGTTTGTTTGGTTTCTGACAGAGTTGGAGCAAGCAGAAGGAAAAGAGGGGCTAGGGGAGTCTGAGAGATTACCAGGAGGACAGGAGAGCAATAGCAATGTAAACCGGGGAGAAACCACAGGGAGAGCAGAGGAACAGATTCAAAATCCGTAAATGCACATTTAGCCTAACTTACCAAATTATTTTCTGCATATGCTTCATAATAGTAAATTCTGTAGTTGGGATTGTCATATGTTGAGTGATTCTTCCACTGTGCTTAGCAGATTAGCCACTTTTTTCACCACTTTTTCCAAAGAGTTTCATTGGAACAGTTTTCAGATGTGGGACCCTGAAGTTTTCTGCTGCTTCTCAGATGATACGAGATGAAGCAGAAGAACTTTTGAGTTCCTTTAACAAAACAAAATGTAAACTAAAGAAGTTAGAGGGGAAAAGTGGGATAACCCTTTTTAGTATAATTAGGTAAGTATAAGCTTTGAAATTTTTCCTATCTAGGAAGTATAAATAACCTGAGGAGCTATTAGAGCATACTTAAAATTTTCCAAATGAAAAGGGAGTTTTAAAATTAAGGTGATGATGATGATGATGCCTGATATGTGTTATTGTATGCCAGATAATGTTCCAAGTGCTTTTACATGTATCAATTTATCTTCACTAACAATTCTGGGAGGGTAATGTCATTATCCCCAATTTATAGATGAGAATTTTGAGCATGGTTCCTTCATATGCCCAAAGTCCTTTAACTAATTATTGCAGAACCATGATTTGAACCCAGGCAGGGGACTTCATAGCTTCTGTATTTTGAAGTATTATTCCTTATTGCCCTTCAGTTGCCAGCCACCGCTAGTTGCTCATTTCTGTGCAACAATGGTCTATTCCAGGTTGCCACTTTTCTTGGACTATCTGTTCTTTTACAAGATGACTATACTTACAGGAGGATAGATCCTCATCAGTTAGGCAATTTATTCTTTCCATACTTACCTGATTATTTAAAGGACTACGTTCAATAAAACAAAATAATAACAAAAAATGAAACTATAATCCGTTTTAGGTCAGGAACCAGGGAGAACCTTCCAACAATGTTGCTTTTTGTTAATTCTTTTTTTCCACTTTTGGGCTCAGCCTAAAGTACAATAGCAATCTAATACATTAGAGTCACATTTGTAGGTCAGTACTATAAATACTACTTTCCATACTATCCTGGTTGGCCAAAATAGATACACATTTTGCTTAGTGGTAACTATTATTCTGTAATTTTGTCACCTTTTGCTTTATCACCCTGAGGGCTATAGATGAGCTTCTGAAGTGAACATTTCCTCCTAAATTTTACCAATTTGTAGGAGGCTATTATTATACAATACCAATGTCTTGTAGTTAGGCATGTATCCATGTCCTACTATAGGCAGGAATTTTGTGTAGCTTAGCCTTCTTATTAGATAACATTGCCTACGGAAGCATGGCTGGCAACTTTTTAATCTTGATATATGAATTTGTTACTTTTTATTTTTATATAAGTAGAACTTAAAAAAAGATATTGTTAGTGTTTTAATTCTGATTTTACTATGCCCTCTTATTTTGTATGTTGCTGGATTGTATTTTTCTTCATGACAACTTGTTATTAAATTACTCATAAATTACTGAAGTGGAAAATTAGAAGACTGGCTTGCTGAAAATAGCAGTATTAGGTCTATGAGTTTTGCTCATTTGATACCTCCATAGTAATATTAAGAGAAATTAGTTGGTGATAGTTGAGAAAATGTCACTGAGGGAGTCTTTAATTAAAATCTTTATATCCTCACTTAACAAAATTGCAGACATTAGTGAATTGGAAATATAATAGCAACTTGAATTCTTTATGTTGCAAGTTTTGATAAAGTACAGAAGCAACTGAAGGCTCTCAAGTCTTGACAAAAAGAATTGTCTTTAGTTGCGCTTTTCCCCAGAAGGAGGTCTATTTGTAGGAAAGATTTATTCAACATTTGTTCTAAGCGCATAATGAATAAAAAGATAAAGAAGACATGGTTATTGTTATAAAGGCACTGTTAAAAAGAAGAATTCTTGATTTTCCTAGCTGTCCATTAACTACAAAAGAGCCCTATTAAATGTCAATGACAAGAGTAGATTTCTAAAATAAGTTGAAGAAAGTTTCTATAAACCAGAATGTCTGATTTTAAAATATTCTTATCCTAGGCATAATTTTTTTCAGTTCATGCCTGGTTAAGGATAAAATATATGACTGATTTATGGACTAGGTTATATTTTTTGAGGAATGGGGAAAAACATTCTAAATAAAAAGGTAACTTAGAGTATAAATTATGGAGCTTTTCATAATCTTTCTTATCTAATTCACTAAAAGTTATACTTAAGCCTTTGCTTTTAAAGATTAGAATTTTAAAAACAAGTTTTTTTTTCCCGTAGTGGATTAAAAAGTGAATAATGCTGGGCACAGTGGCTCACACCTGTAATCCCAGCACTTTGGGAGGCCAGGGTGGGCAGATCACGAGGTCAGGAGTTTGAGACCAGCCTGGCCAACATGGTGAAACCCCGTCTCTACTAAAAATACAAAAATTAGACGGGCATGGTGGCGCACTCCTGTAGTCCCAGCTACTTGGGAGGCTGTGGCAGAAGAATCGCTTGAACTTGGGACGCAGAGGTTGCAATGAGCCCACATAGCGCCACTGCACTCCAGCCTGGGTGACAGAGCGAGACTCCATCTCCAAAAAAAAAAAAAAAGTGAATTTAATTTACTAAGTGAAGATTTTTTTGTTTTTGCCTGTGCTCTTAATGGAGATGGGATGAATATTGTGTTTTAAATTTTGTAGCATAAAAAAAATTGAGAATTCCTTTAAACCAACCCTTGCTATATCAAACATCTTTCCATTAACCTAACCTGAGGGGAAGTCTCCCTTTTCTTAACTTCCAAGACTTCTATGAATGAAACTTCTTTGTCTTAAGCATCTAGGATTAAAACCTGAACAGTGGATTATTTGAACAGAAAAGCTGAAAACAAAATAATCTTAAAACAGTACTCCCAGACCTTGCAAAACTATTTAACTGTGATGCTGTTTTCAATAGCTGGACTACAAGCAACAACAAAGCATTCTGGATTCCCTGTGAGGATGGATAATGCTGTACCAATTGTACCCCAGGCACCAGCTGCTCAGCCACTACAGATTCAGTCAGGAGTTCTCACGCAGGTAAAAGCTAGAGCAATGTGGATACTCAGTATTGCTAAACACTATTGAGATTCAGATTTTTGTCCTAGAAAATGGTATTTCCTTGGACTATAAGATCTTTCTTGGTCATGATTCAGTGGACTTAAAATGAAACATCTCTATGGAACAATATACTCATTCCTAACACTATTGCAACTCTGCCATTGTCTTCCTTAGACTTGCAGGGAAAAAAATATCCAGACATTCTTGAGAAATGGTCTTCTGAGTAAGTTTACTCTAATTTTGCGGGGTGAAGCGTTTTTTTTGTTGTTGTTGTTGTTTGTTTTTTAAATGTTGGAGCTCATATAAAGATAAGTATATATGCAGCATTTTGATTCTAAAATATAACGTTCCACTTTTGCACCCTTTGTGTCCCTTTTGCTCACTCTTTTAGAACTTCATCACAGTTGAGAGGCTGGATCACATCAGGATGCCTCTTCACGTATTACATTCCTTCATTCCTTGTGTTTAACCAGATTGTAGAAAGCTTTAAAACTTTATACTTGCTATGGAACATTTGACTAAGATGATAGAGAAAATTGTAAAGTATTTAAATAGCAACAAACAGTATATTTTATATTTTATATATAAATGTTTGTGGCCTATGACACATAGGAAATTCTCAAATCCAAAAACCCTATTTTGTGAACAGGAGGAAGAATTCTTAATAAATGTCTTTGTTTCATAGAACTGATCCGCTGAATCTAGCCCAAGGAGGATTCCTATACTTCTTTGTTTTAGGCCATTGGCATTTGACTTTGTGGGCCAATGCTGTACAAAGTTGAAGGGGGAAAGTTGTGTTTGGTATATGCATTTTAGGTGCTATCAAATTACTGTTCGTTGTCAGTAATAACTTGGGGGGAATGAGAACCCTTCTGAATCCAGATATCCTGCCTCCGTGTTTGTTTCACTCACCTGCCTAATCTACGTTTCAGGGAAGCTGTACACCACTAATGGTAGCAACTCTCCACCCTCAAGTAGCCACCATCACACCGCAGTATGCGGTGCCCTTTACTCTGAGCTGCGCAGCCGGCCGGCCGGCGCTGGTTGAACAGACTGCTGCTGTACTGGTAATTCCCCTCACTTGATTGTGTTACTAACGGAGTTTCTTTGGTTTCTTTCTTTTTTGTTTTTTCCTGTTTGTTTTTGTTCTGTTTTTTTCTGGTTTATTTTTCAAAAAATTTTTTAGCTTAGTCTTTGCAGAGGGCATGGAAGCATGTGCCGTCTTGTGGCTGTGTTCTTGCTACATCTTTTAATGTCTCATTGTTTTCCTCCCCAACATTTGCTGTAGCACTGTCTGACTGATGGTCATGTGGCTCTGTAAGGAGCCAGATCCCTTGATTCTTCTTTGCCAGCCTAGTGTGATAAAAGCTCTCTATGTAGCCTCAGAAGAGCTTCAACACTGTTACTTGTTTTCTGCCTTTTACCCTCTGATCCTTGAGAATGAAGGAAATGGCCTTTAATTTGGCTCAGCTACAGGTACCCGGATGGCCAAAATTGAACTCCTTGGCAAGATAGCTTTCTCCTTTTTTTGCTGTTTTAAGGTTCTAAAACTTTTCTGCATGTGGAAATGCTTAAGATGCTCTTAATTTATTGCTTTATCAGTTGATATTAACCATCCTTCTATGGACACATGAAAATAGCTCTTTTTGCCACTCATGATCAGTGGCAGCTTATATCTTACATTTAAAGATATTCCCTTTAGAATGTAGATCATATTGTAGGTCATATTGTTGGTTGAAATTAAAAGTGAACACATTTTTAGGAGTTTTGGGAGGAATTAATTATTTTACAAATAGGTTTTTATACAAAGGTTGAAAGTATGGCCAACAAACTATGCAAATACAATATCTTTGTTATTAAAAGTCATGGGGAATAGTTACTTAATATAGCTGCAATTGTAGTATTGGGCTTAGAGATAGAAAAAACAACCAAGACTTTGAGGTGTGTTTCAGGATTTGTAACCTTAAGAGTGATTTTTTGGATGTGTTTTGGTTTATATGGGGAGTTAGAATTGTTTATTGGATATCCAGCATTTTATCATTTGAAATTTAAAATTAGGTAACCATCCAAAAACCTGAAAGGCACTATTGAATCCTGTTATTTCTCTGTTTTCAAAGTTGCTCTAAATTTCTTTTGTTGTTTCTTAAGTATTCATGTGAGTGAAAACACTTCCAGAAACATACTTTGGTTGGAATTCGGTTTTCAGTTTAAAAGTCTTTGTCACTTCCAGATTAATTTTCTTGTAAGCATAAAACCTGAGTGTGAGGGAGTCAGATATATTTCCAACTTGATTGATCCAAGCCACTGGTTTTAACTCACTCATCTGTAGTTTCGAGGTTGGAATGTTAGTTGACACTTCTCCTTTGCTGCTTCTCTTAAGTTTGCACTAGCCATTTGCTAAGCTTTGCATATTTTTGTTCTTCCTCTGTCAAAACAGTTCGTCGCTTGGAACGCCAGATTTCTGCCTCACATTGGAATGTTATTTCTTGCTTTATATTAAACTACATGCTTTGTCTTGTGCAGGTGTTGGCTTATGGAAAGACGCATGGTGTGACTTAACATACTTCTTTTATTTTTTGTTTTGTTTTATTTTGTTTTAAATTCTGCTTATGGTAGCAGACGTGTTTGCAGTTTCTCTGCTTTGAAGGCTTCTTGTTTGGAACCAGTATTTGTAACAAGTGGATCTGTTACTTGCAGAAATATTTTTAAAACAGTGTGTTGATGGCCTTGCAATTTGAAATTCAAGAAACAGAACCATATGTACCCAAGCATTGTAGGTAATCGTACTGCAGAATTCAAGTTTAAAAAGGAAACTTCCAAATCTGTTCCTATGTTTTTTTTTTTTTTCCAAAAAATGCCAGAATTTCTGTGAGGAAGAAGTACAGAAAACATTTGTTGCTCAGTTTATTGCAAGTGACATGGCTTTTTTAAAACTAGAAATCATGTATTTTCTTGTAGTGATTAGTTTTTATGTGGAAATATTCCTGCAAATGATACATAAAAACACATTTTAGGTAACTATTAGAAACAAAGTATGATGCTTTCTGCTTCTATTTCTTAAACATCTTACTTTTTGCCTTATTTTGAAATTCCATTATGTGGCTATAAATGATGAAGTTAGCTTTTTCTTGCTGGCATGAGATTTTTTTCCCAAAAGCATTAGGCCTTTGGTCATCCACATCTGGCTCCATTTTCCAAATACTACCCTTTTAAAAAAGGGAACAGTTCTGCCCTTTGTTTTATGGGTTGAATTGATCTGATATCTGATTGGCAGTCAGATTAAAAAATTTTTAATCTCCAGGGAGTCCTCTTAACTCTTTCTAGGGATTTCTTTTAGAATTGTTGCAAAAATGAAACTCCAGCATTTAACCAGCTCTTATCTCTGAACTCTCAGACTCCTTTTCTCTACAGTATAATAGAAGCTCTTAACTGCAGGGATCTTCTTTTCTTTAATACCCGGGTGGTCAGGTTATGGGGGTGGGCAAGAGAAAGCACTATGTTTTCTTTCCCCATTCATAAGACTTGTAGCTTGAGCCCCTCTGACCTTTCTTTTTTAATCTCTGCAAGTTAACAATCTACAAGCAACTTCTTTTAAGATATGAATTTTTCTTTCTTTAAAAAAACAGAAGAAAAAGCCAAGAATGAATCAAGTCTGGATGTTTTTTGTGTGTGTTTCCCTACAGCAGGCGTGGCCTGGAGGGACTCAGCAAATTCTCCTGCCTTCAACTTGGCAACAGTTGCCTGGGGTAGCTCTACACAACTCTGTCCAGCCCACAGCAATGATTCCAGAGGCCATGGGGAGTGGACAGCAGCTAGCCGACTGGAGGCAAGTGTCCTATGATACTCTGGGAGATTTGTAAGGGCAAGATCCCATAGGGTGGGAGCACTTTTGGAATCTTTTAAGAACCCATATCAGGCTAGGAGATGGTGTTATAAGAAAACTTTGAATATAAGAAAGCAATAGGTTCTGAAGGTCAGGAATCATTTCTTCTAGATTTTTTAAAGAGAGTCTTAAGTGATTAGAAACCATACAGTGAGATCCTAAAGCCTGGTAATCTAGGTCCCCAACTTTATCTTTTAAAATGAAAATTCTTTTTTCTTTTTTTAATGTTTAATTTTTGTGATTACATACTAGGTATATATATTTATGGGGTACATGAGATGTTTTGACACAGGCGTGTAATGTGAAATAAGCACATCATGGAAAAGGGGGTGTCCATCCCCTCAAGCATTTATCCTTTGAGTTACAAACAATCCAATTACACTCTTTAAGTCATTTAAAAATGTACAATTAAGTTATTACTGACTATAATCACCTATTGTGCTCTCAAATAGTAGTTCTTATTCTTTTTTTTTTTTGTACCCATTAACCATCCCTACCTCGCCACTAGCCCTCCACTACTCTTACCAGCCTCTGGTAACCATCCTACTCTCTATGTCCATGAATTAAATTGTTTTGATTTTTAGATCCCATAAATAAGTGAGAACATGTGGTTTGTCTTTCTGTGTCTGGCTTATTTCACTTAACATAATGATCTTGAGTTCCATCCATGTTGTTGCAAATGACAGGATCTCATTCTTTTTGTGGCTGTGTAGTACTCCATTGTGTATATGTACCATATTTTCTTTATCCATTCATCTGTTGATGGACACTTAGGCTGCTTCCAAATCTTACTGTGAACAGTGCTGCAACATAGGAGTGCAGATATCTCTTTGATATACTGATTTCCTTTCTTTTGGGTATATACCCAGCAGTGGGATTGCTGCATCATATGGTAGCTCAATTTTTAGTTTTTACAGGAACCTCCAAACTGTTCTCCATAATAGTTGTACTAACTTACATTCCTACCAACAGTGTACAGTTGTTCCCTTTTCTCCATATCCTTGGCAGCGTTTATTATTGCTTGTTTTTTGGTTATAAGACATTTTAACTGGGGTGGGATAATATCTCATTGCAGTTTTGATCTGCATTTCTCTGATGATCAGAGATGTTGAGCACCTTTTCATATGCCTGTTTGTCATTTGTAAGTCATCTTTTGGAAAATGTCTATTCAAATCTTTTGCCCATTTTTTGATCGTATTATTAGATTTTTTTCCATAGAGTTGTTTGAGCTGCTTACGTATTCCGGTTATTAATCCCTTATCAGATGGTAGGTGCTCAACTTTAAAAAAATAAAATGCAGCTGCATTTTGGCTAATTGCTTTTGATGTCTGTTTGGTCCTGATTCTTCAGTGGTTTTGGAATTCAGTTTCTCTTTGTTTCTGTTGGTACAGGAATGCCCACTCTCATGGCAACCAGTACAGCACTATCATGCAGCAGCCATCCTTGCTGACTAACCATGTGACATTGGCCACTGCTCAGCCTCTGAATGTTGGTGTTGCCCATGTTGTCAGACAACAACAATCCAGTTCTCTCCCTTCGAAGAAGAATAAGCAGTCAGCTCCAGTCTCTTCAAAGTGAGTCTGTGTTACAGCTGATAGTTAAAACTGTGCCAGTTTGAGAGATATGTTGCGTTGCATTTGGAATATTGTATAGACATATAATATAGATATGAAGCAGCAAGTAGCTGCCAAATTGAGGAAGAGCAAATCATTTCATCTGGGAATGTACACCAGGTGTGTCCTGCTTTATGATGGTCCTTTCTCTCTGCTGCCACTTTGAATCTAGGGCATTTTATGATGTTTTTATTTTACTTTACAGAGTGAAATTTAATCCTGGGATAAAGGGCTTATAAAAGTAAAATGTCTTTTGTATTTTGGTGTTCTTGTCCCTGGAAACTCTTGCCAGCATGGTGCTTATTTTCACTGGAACTTGTATAGTTAAATGTATTTGCTTAATGATTATGTAAAAAGGAATCAGTGAGTAAATTGGAAAGCAGTCTGGGGAAAAGATACACAATTTGGAAGGCCAAGGACTGAATCATCTTTCCATGTGAACTTTTCCTACAGGTCCTCTCTAGATGTTCTGCCTTCCCAAGTCTATTCTCTGGTTGGGAGCAGTCCTCTCCGCACCACATCTTCTTATAATTCCTTAGTCCCTGTCCAAGATCAGCATCAGCCCATCATCATTCCAGATACTCCCAGCCCTCCTGTGAGTGTCATCACTATCCGAAGTGACACTGATGAGGAAGAGGACAACAAATACAAGCCCAGTAGGTAAGATAAGTGAATGGTTCCTGGCTCTGTTGGTTTTAGACTGTTGGCTTCAGGCAAGTGGGCCCAGTTTGGCCTGTGAAAGAAAGGACCAGTGGGGCACGGTGGCTCACGCCTGTAATCCCAGCACTTTGGGAGGTTGAGGCCAGCAGATCATCTGAGGTCAGGAGTTCGAGACCAGCCTGGCCAACATGGCACAACCCTGTCTCTACTAAAAATACAAAAATTAGCGGGGCGTGGTAGCACATGTTTGTATCCCAGCTACTTGGGAGGCTGAGGTAGGAGAATCACTTGAACCCAGGAGGCGGAGGTTGCAGTGAGCTGAGATCATGCCACTGTACTCCAGCCTGAGTGACAGAGCAAGACTGCATCCCCTCCCGCCCCCACCCAAAAAAAGGGCCAAAGAAAAAGGTATTTTGGAAGCATAGCCTTCGATGGGGCTTTTGGTGTTGGGCATACAGAAGAGGGAATGACCTCTTGCTTTTACCTGAGAAGGTAGGATTCACACATGAAAGTAACTTAGGAGACTTTACAGAGTCATACAGAAATGAAGTTTAAGTGAACTTGGAAGAGAAAATTTAGAATGAATTTAGAGCCTGTTAGTTCAAAAGGACCAACTGTAAGATGGTAGAGGCAACATACAGGAGGTGTTAGAGGTGTGGACTCTGAAGTCATTCTGTCCTGGGCTGAATCCTGTGTTCACCACTCATCACTTCTTGTGTGACCCTGGGCAAGTTCCTCATCTCCCTATTCCTTAGTTTCCTCATCTGCAAAATGGGGTTAATAGTACCTACTTCATAGGATTGTTGTAAGGATTCAGTGAGATGTATGTAGAGCATGAGAGTAGTGCCTGATACATAAGTACCCAGAAGTTTACTGCTGCTAATATTACTATTATTATTACCATCTTTATCATCATTGTTATCATGGGAGAACCAGAGACAGATCATCTAAGAAACATTGCTTAAAAGGGCAGTTGAAGCTCGGCATGGTGGCTCATGCCTGGAATCCTAGCACTTTGGGAGGCCAAAGCGGGAAGATCACTTGAGCCCAGGAATTTGAGACCAGCCTGGGAAACATAGTGACATCTCATCACTACAAAAGATAAAAACAGTTGGGCATGGTGGTACACACCTGTAGTCCCAGCTACTCGGGAGGCTAAGATGGGAGGATAGCTTGAGCCCAGGAGGTTGAGGTTGCAGTGAGCTGTGATCACTCCACTGCACTCCAGCCTGGGTGACAGAACAAGACCCTGTCACACACACAAAAAAGAACAATTCAATTTTCATGTATTTTTCTTTTCCTCAGCTCTGGCCTGAAGCCAAGGTCTAATGTCATCAGTTATGTCACAGTCAATGATTCTCCAGACTCTGACTCTTCTTTGAGCAGCCCTTATTCCACTGATACCCTGAGTGCTCTCCGAGGAAATAGTGGACCCGTTTTGGAGGGGCCTGGCAGAGTTGTGGCAGATGGCACTGGCACCCGCACCATCATTGTGCCTCCACTGAAAACTCAGCTTGGTGACTGCACTGTAGCAACCCAGGCCTCAGGTGAGTGTATCTTCACAGCTTGAGTTGAATTCTCCTTTGATGTGTGTATGCTTAAGTATTTTGCCATAATCCACTTATGTCAGTGGTAGAGACCAATGGTGTAGACATTCTTAAAGAGTCCGTAATTCAGAAATCAGTTCCCTGCACAATGTGAAATTATTTTTGGCCATCACTTTATTTTCCTGTGTTTATTTTGCTTGGATTAATATACAAATGAGATTGTAGTCTCAGAAACACATTCAGTGCTGATGGGAGAAAGCAGACAAGACGTGTGATATTGCAAGAAGAATTAGCAGGCAATTAGGTTTGCCACAGATGATTTGAATTTGGCAATCGAGATGTAGACAGGACTTGATAATATTGAAAATGACTGCAAAAGTGTTTTGGAAAACAGTTATATTCTTTAGATTTTTTTCTCACCCAGTGTCATAGCAGTGATGCTTTTGATGGTTTTATTACCAACCCAATTACTTCCATCTTCTTTGCTCTCTTAGATACTGGACTTAGGCACCCTGCTTCAGTTATTGTGTTAGTTGGGTAATAGTAGTTGCAGTAACAAATCCTAGATTTTTGTAGCGTAACGTAGTAGAATTTTACTTCTCTCTCATATAATTTCTTGGTACAAGTGTTTGATTCCTGAGCATCCAGTCAGAAGGAGAAAGAAAGTTTGAAGGAGGCACACACATGTCTTAACCTCTTTAGGCTGGAAATAAGTGGAAATAGTGAATACTTCTCACATGGCCCCACCTAGATGCAAGTGAGCCCAGGCAATGTAGTCTTGTCAAGGCAGCTGCTTTTCAGTGACAACTTCATACCAAGGAAGGGGTTGGTGAAGTTTAGGTGTCAACATAAACCTGGGCCATACTTGTATAAATTATGTTTTATTATGTATTATCTTACTGCCATAGACATAAACAGGGTTGTAATTTGAGGGTATTGTGTTATGCCTCTGTGTGATTCTTTTCAGAAGTAGACAGTTGTCCCATTGCAGACAAGGGAGAGAGCTTCCTGAAGCCAGGCTACTGAATAGAATTATTAGTACCTCCGTGTGCTCTTGGGTCCAGAGAATATAGGCTATCACATGAGACACTGAATAAATGCTCTGGTTTTCCTAATGGGAACACAGAAGCAAGCAAAATTTCACATTCAGCTGTCCTGTAATTTCTTAGAATTTGAAGATAGTAAGTGTCCAACAAGATAGAATTTTGCCTTCTTTTAAACCCTCTTGACACTTTAATATCCTAAGAATTACCAATAGCTTTCTTAGCTTCACATTATCATTTCTGTGCTTGTTTAATCCCTTCCTACATAAAACTATAAACTCTTGGAGAGAGGGATGGTGTCTTAGCATATTTGTATTTCCAATCGTTCCTTGTATATAACAAGAGATTATAGTTAAAATATATATAATATTTATGTAAGTGAACATTTTGAGGATCCTATGTGGAGATTTGTGCCAAGACAGAAAAGAAAAGGGTGATAACAGGTTATTTTCTTCTGGTGTCAATAGAATTGAGACCTTAATGCTTGCAAACTATATACAGATGTGGACTAATTAATATGATGCCATCTGCTCAGTGATGTCTACTCATAACTATTAAGCCTGGTGCTTTTTTTTAGGTCTCCTGAGCAATAAGACCAAGCCAGTAGCTTCAGTGAGTGGGCAGTCATCTGGATGCTGTATCACCCCCACAGGGTATCGAGCTCAACGCGGGGGGACCAGTGCAGCACAACCACTCAACCTTAGCCAGGTGAGCGCTACGGGCTACTGCCTTCTGTTTGGGCCCTGCACTGTTGTTACTTTCTGGAGAACCCTGCTTCTGGCTGGATGCTGAATAAAGCCAAATGAAGCCCCTTTTGTGTCAAACAATTTTGTGTTCTATGGCTTACGTCGTACCGCATATGCTGTGTCTCTTCATTCACTCTGTAAGTGTGTTCGGGATGTACATTCTAGGTTTTCCATCAGACCTCCCTAAGTCTACCCTGGAAGGTTAGAGAAACGTCTGGGATTTAGAAAGAGCCTGGGATGCTTTAACCATGTCTGTGATAGGCATATGCTTTGAGACCAGATTCTCTTTATCCCCCAGGCCATAAGTAAGCTGATCCTTACATTGTTTACTTGAGTCAAGAGATTGTGAAAAGCTCATTGGCCACCAAATTCAACTGGTTCTAGGTCCTACTTGTTGCTGGAGTCTGGGATTTGGGACTTCCCCACGCTCTGAACACCCCCAGCCCCAACCTACCCTTCTGCTTCTCTCATTACTTTATTCTATTTGTGTTCACTCTTAGAAGCTAAAATTCGAGTGCTTGTATGATGTCCACCAGTAGTGAGAAAGTGTCAATATGAGGGTGTGTGAGAGCACGTGCAAGTGAAAATGTCAGTTTGAGTTAGTGCATGTATTTTAGGCTCCACATTTCAAGAGGGGTATGAAGAACGTAGAGGACAAAAACAAAAGAAAGCAATGGTAAGAAATAAAGGTTAGGAAAAATTCAAATTTACTGACGCCAGAATAGGGTGAGTTGAGTCACCAGTTATTAACGTGCAGGAGTGGAGAACCCTATGATCTCTTGATTCTCCCTCTTCCTGTCATAAGCAAACTGCTGTTACCTGAGCCAGGTTAGGATCTGTCTTGCTAAGAGGCAGAGGGAGGGGTGGCTGATTTCTGACAGCATTCAATGCCATTCTGGGAGATTATGTGTTATACCCATTCAGAAACAGTACAAGTCAGGACCTGAGCTCTTAACTTGGCCTTTGGTGCCCTGAGCCGGAGTGACCTCAAGATTCCTTACTTCTTCCTTCTTTCTTCCAGAACCAGCAGTCATCGGCGGCTCCAACCTCGCAGGAGAGAAGCAGCAACCCAGCCCCCCGCAGGCAGCAGGCGTTTGTGGCCCCTCTCTCCCAAGCCCCTTACACCTTCCAGCATGGCAGCCCGCTACACTCGACGGGGCACCCACACCTTGCCCCAGCCCCTGCTCACCTGCCAAGCCAGGCTCATCTGTATACGTATGCTGCCCCGACTTCTGCTGCTGCACTGGGCTCAACCAGCTCCATTGCTCATCTTTTCTCCCCACAGGGTTCCTCAAGGCATGCTGCAGCCTATACCACTCACCCTAGCACTTTGGTGCACCAGGTCCCTGTCAGTGTTGGGCCCAGCCTCCTCACTTCTGCCAGCGTGGCCCCTGCTCAGTACCAACACCAGTTTGCCACCCAATCCTACATTGGGTCTTCCCGAGGCTCAGCAATTTACACTGGATACCCGCTGAGTCCTACCAAGATCAGCCAGTATTCCTACTTATAGTTGGTGAGCATGAGGGAGGAGGAGTCATGGCTACCTTCTCCTGGCCCTGAGTTCTTAATATTGGGCTATGATGAGATGCTCCTTTACCCTCTTGAAATTTCTTAGCCAGCAACTTGTTCTGCAGGGGCCCACTGAAGCAGAAGGTTTTTCTCTGGGGGAACCTGTCTCAGTGTTGACTGCATTGTTGTAGTCTTCCCAAAGTTTGCCCTATTTTTAAATTCTTTATTTTTGTGACAGCAATTTTGGTACTTGGAAGAGTTCAGATGCCCATCTTCTGCAGTTACCAAGGAAGAGAGATTGTTCTGAAGTTACCCTCTGAAAAATATTTTGTCTCTCTGACTTGATTTCTATAAATGCTTTTAAAAACAAGCGAAGCCCCTCTTTATTTCATTTTGTGTTATTGTGATTGCTGGTCAGGAAGAATGCTGATAGAAGGAGTTGAAATCTGATGACAAGAAAAGAAAAATCATTACTTTTTGTTTGTTTATAAACTCAGACTTACCTATTTTATTTTAAAAGCGACTTACCCAAGTCTGTATTTTTACTATCAGGCATTTCTCCTCAAAGTCTCACATTTGTTTATCGGACATTTAAACTTACAGAGTTTCAGTTTTGTTTTAATGTCATACTATACTTAATGGGCAATTGTTATTTTTGCAAAACTGGTTATGTATTACTCTATGTTACTATTGGGATTCTCTCAATTGCTCCTGTGTTTGTTATAAAGTAGTGTTTAAAAGGCAGCTCACCATTTGCTGGTAACTTAATGTGAGAGAATCCATATCTGCGTGAAAACACCAAGTATTCTTTTTAAATGAAGCACCATGAATTCTTTTTTAAATTATTTTTTAAAAGTCTTTCTCTCTCTGATTCAGCTTAAATTTTTTTATTGAAAAAGCCATTAAGGTGGTTGTTATTATATGACGGTGGTTGTTTTATTATATGCAAAATCTCTGTCTATTATGAGATACTGGCATTGATGAGCTTTGCCTAAAGATTAGTATGAATTTTCAATAATACACCTCTGTTTTGCTCATCTCTCCCTTCTGTTTTATGTGATTTGTTTGGGGAGAAAGCTAAAAAAAACCTGAAACCAGATAAGAACATTTCTTGTGTATAGCTTTTATACCTTAAAGTAGCTTCCTTTGTATGCCAGCAGCAAATTGAATGCTCTCTTATTAAGACTTATATAATAAGTGCATGTAGGAATTGCAAAAAATATTTTAAAAATTTATTACTGAATTTAAAAATATTTTAGAAGTTTTGTAATGGTGGTGTTTTAATATTTTACATAATTAAATATGTACATATTGATTAGAAAAATATAACAAGCAATTTTTCCTGCTAACCCAAAATGTTATTTGTAATCAAATGTGTAGTGATTACACTTGAATTGTGTACTTAGTGTGTATGTGATCCTCCAGTGTTATCCCGGAGATGGATTGATGTCTCCATTGTATTTAAACCAAAATGAACTGATACTTGTTGGAATGTATGTGAACTAATTGCAATTATATTAGAGCATATTACTGTAGTGCTGAATGAGCAGGGGCATTGCCTGCAAGGAGAGGAGACCCTTGGAATTGTTTTGCACAGGTGTGTCTGGTGAGGAGTTTTTCAGTGTGTGTCTCTTCCTTCCCTTTCTTCCTCCTTCCCTTATTGTAGTGCCTTATATGATAATGTAGTGGTTAATAGAGTTTACAGTGAGCTTGCCTTAGGATGGACCAGCAAGCCCCCGTGGACCCTAAGTTGTTCACCGGGATTTATCAGAACAGGATTAGTAGCTGTATTGTGTAAATGCATTGTTCTCAGTTTCCCTGCCAACATTGAAAAATAAAAACAGCAGCTTTTCTCCTTTACCACCACATCTACCCCTTTCCATTTTAGATTCTCAGCTGAGTTCTCACAGAAGCATTTTCCCCATGTGGCTCTCTCACTGTGCATTGCTACCTTGCTTCTGTGAGAATTCAGGAAGCAGGTGAGAGGAGTCAAGCCAATATTAAATATGCATTCTTTTAAAGTATGTGCAATCACTTTTAGAATGAATTTTTTTTTTCCTTTTCCCATGTGGCAGTCCTTCCTGCACATAGTTGACATTCCTAGTAAAATATTTGCTTGTTGAAAAAAACATGTAACAGATGTGTTTATACCAAAGAGCCTGTTGTATTGCTTACCATGTCCCCATACTATGAGGAGGAGTTTTGTGGTGCCGCTGGTGACAAGGAACTCACAGAAAGGTTTCTTAGCTGGTGAAGAATATAGAGAAGGAACCAAAGCCTGTTGAGTCATTGAGGCTTTTGAGGTTTCTTTTTTAACGGCTTGTATAGTCTTGGGGCCCTTCAAGCTGTGAAATTGTCCTTGTACTCTCAGCTCCTGCATGGATCTGGGTCAAGTAGAAGGTACTGGGGATGGGGACATTCCTGCCCATAAAGGATTTGGGGAAAGAAGGTTAATCCTAAAATACAGGTGTGTTCCATCTGAATTGAAAATGATATATTTGAGGTATAATTTTAGGACTGGTTCTATGTAGATAGAGATGGTGTCAAGGAGGTGCAGGATGGAGATGGGAGATTTCATGGAGCCTGGTAAGCCAGCTCTGTACCAGGTTGAACACCGAGGAGCTGTCAAAGTATTTGGAGTTTCTTCATTGTAAGGAGTAAGGGCTTCCAAGATGGGGCAGGTAGTCAGTACAGCCTACCAGGAACATGTTGTGTTTTCTTTATTTTTAAAATCATTATATTGAGTTGTGTTTTCAGCACTATATTGGTCAAGATAGCCAAGCAGTTTGTATAATTTCTGTCACTAGTGTCATACAGTTTTTTGGTCAACATGTGTGATCTTTGTGTCTCCTTTTTGCCAAGCACATTTTGATTTTCTTGTTGGAACATAGGTCTAGTTTCTAAAGGACAAATTTTTTGTTCCTTGTCTTTTTTCTACAAGGGACAAGATTTGTTCTTTTTTGTAAGAAATGAGATGCAGGAAACAAAACCAAATCCCATCCCTGCACCCCAGTCCAATAAGCAGATACCACTTCAGATAGGAGTCTAAACGCCACCGAAAAGGATAATACCAAGAGCTTGTATTGTTACCTTAATCACTTGACTAGCAGTTTGTGGCTTTAAAAACTTTAGAGATTTTTCAGTCTTAATCTGCAAACTGGCATTTCCGATTTTCCAACATAAAAATCCACCTGTGTCTGCTGAATGTGTATGTATGTGCTCACTGTGGCTTTAGATTCTGTCCCTGGGGTCAGCCCTGTTGGCCCTGACAGGAAGGGAGGAAGCCTGGTGAATTTAGTGAGCAGCTGGCCTGGGTCACAGTGACCTGACCTCAAACCAGCTTAAGGCTTTAAGTCCTCTCTTAGAACTTGCTTTTCTACTTCTTCCTTTCCGGGTGAGAGAAGAAGCGGGGAAGGGTTCAGTGTAGCCACTCTGGGCTCATAGGGACACTTGGTCACTCCAGAGTTTTTAATAGCTCCCAGGAGGTGATATTATTTTTAGTGATCAGCTGAAATACCAACCCTAGGAATAAGAACTCCATTTCAAACGGTTCTGGCCATTCTGAGCCTGCTTTTGTGATTGCTCATCCATTGTCCTCCACTAGAGGGGCTAAGCTTGACTGCCCTTAGCCAGGCAAGCACAGTAATGTGTGTTTTGTTCAGCATTATTATGCAAAAATTCACTAGTTGAGATGGTTTGTTTTAGGATAGGAAATGAAATTGCCTCTCAGTGACAGGAGTGGCCCGAGCCTGCTTCCTATTTTGATTTTTTTTTTTTAAACTGATAGATGGTGCAGCATGTCTACATGGTTGTTTGTTGCTAAACTTTATATAATGTGTGGTTTCAATTCAGCTTGAAAAATAATCTCACTACATGTAGCAGTACATTATATGTACATTATATGTAATGTTAGTATTTCTGCTTTGAATCCTTGATATTGCAATGGAATTCCTACTTTATTAAATGTATTTGATATGCTAGTTATTGTGTGCGATTTAAACTTTTTTTGCTTTCTCCCTTTTTTTGGTTGTGCGCTTTCTTTTACAACAAGCCTCTAGAAACAGATAGTTTCTGAGAATTACTGAGCTATGTTTGTAATGCAGATGTACTTAGGGAGTATGTAAAATAATCATTTTAACAAAAGAAATAGATATTTAAAATTTAATACTAACTGTGGGAAAAGGGTCCATTGTGTAAAACATAGTTTATCTTTGGATTCAATGTTTGTCTTTGGTTTTACAAAGTAGCTTGTATTTTCAGTATTTTCTACATAATATGGTAAAATGTAGAGCAATTGCAATGCATCAATAAAATGGGTAAATTTTCTGAATTATGTGGCTGTTTTTGACTTCTGTTATAGGATATAAAGGAGATCAATAAATGACATCTTTGAAAGTGGCTAAGCATACTGTATTTGAACATCAGTAAAGTACTAGAGACAATTTCATTCTTCATACAAATCTCCATACTGGAAATGAATAGGGTTTGGCAGGGAATACTTCCCAAGAATGCAGTGTCCAGGGTCCTTACTTCACATCATCTGGATCTGACCCTTTGAAAGAGGTAGAAGACTTCTGAGACAGGCTAATTAAGCTTTGTTTCCTCATGTATTTTGCCAAATAGCAGTAGCAGAATGAAAAGATGAGTAACCACAGGAAGCTGCTATTTTTCCCCTCCTTTCAAGCTGTACTGTTAGAGTCATGGTCCTTTTTAGAGAAGGAACCTCTCTTATCAGATTCTGTTGATTCTAAAGTGAATAGAATTTCTTCCGATAAAGAAATAGGGGTTTGTTTGGATTAATGACTGCAGGTCTCTGAGTAAATGCTCTATTTGATTTTTTTTTTGGCCCGTGTGTCAGGCCAAGTCTACCTTATGGTGGCCATTAATTCATTTTGGGCTCCTTCAGCCTTAGTTGGGGTATAGAAATGAGAAACAGTCAGAAATACCCTTTTGGATCACAACCAAGAGAAATAACCAATAGTCTTTTCTCCCAATGGTAAGGAGGTCAGAACACATTGATTTAGACTGTAACAACATATATATATATCAGATCCCGCCCCCCCTGCAATAAATGAATGTATAGTAAATTAGTGTGAACTCACTGAATACTCCTCAGTTTTGGTGAGAGACTATATCTGGCCTTTTTCAAGCAAAGGAAAGCCATGTAAAACAGCGCAGCTGTCAGCCTTACTTCCAGATGATCGAGTTAATTTACTAACTTCTCAGTGACCTGTTTTTTTTTTTTTTTTAATCTCAGTTATATTTTCTTCCTTGGGCTAAATCAGAGAGATATTTGCATAGCCCCCAAAGTAGTAATTGGATAGTCTTGGGGGAAATATGCATTTTAGTGGTGAAAACCCCTGTAAATTCAATATATTTGGCTTTTGTGGAAAATTTTCCTCATGGGGTGAAGTCTAAGCCTTAGTTTCTATATTAATCATTAGAGATGACACCAGGTGCTTAGCACAAGGTGGCGCTAATGAGCTTTAGAATAAGTTGGGCTTGACCACTTGGGCCATTTTTTTCCTGCTTCCTCCCCTCAAGCCTCACCTCCCCAGCTCCCAGCTTCTACTGAACAAGGCTGAAAACAACCCACTCTATTGCAGGGAAAGGGAAGAATTAATGAAAAATTTCAGTTTCTTAAGAAGTAAGCACTGGTGAAATTTTCCTAAAACAGGAATGGCATTTGCTGAGTTTTCTCTGGGGTCTCTGCTTCCTGCAGCTAGCTTCCCTGCTTGACTGCCCAGAAGGCCTCTGCCTTCAGGTTTCCATCTCTTTCCCCTCCAGAGGAGCCTACAGCCTAGGCAGGAGGTGGTTAAGGCTTCTGGCTGCTGTGCAATGGGGCCATCTGTGTTTGATCAATCCTGGCGGAAAGGAGGGGGTGGGGGTTGTAAAGAGACTGAAAGCATTCCAGAGTAGTGAGAGAGACCCAGAGATCAGAAGGAGAGAAGGCACCGCCCCCACCCCGCCTCCAAAGCTAACCCTCAGGCTTGAGGGGAAGAGGCTGACTGTACGTTCCTTCTACTCTGGCACCACTCTCCAGGCTGCCATGGGGCCCAGCACCCTTCTCCTCATCTTATTCCTTTTGTCATGGTCGGGACCCGTTCAAGGACAGCAGCACCACCTTGTGGAGTACATGGAACGCCGACTAGCTGCTTTAGAGGTGAGGGACCCCCTTCTCTTCTAGCCCAGCCTAGAAGGATTCCAGGTCTATTGGTTCAACCAGTTTGTTAGGGATCTGGGGATAACAAGAAAGGGCTCTGTAAGAGTCTACAGAAAATTCTCTCTTAATAAGAGGACCTTCAGAATGACAAGCCCTCCTCTTACCCCACATAGAACAATGCCAAAGCAAATAGACTTGCATTTTACCTCTGGGATTAGATAGAATAAGGGGGCAGAGTGGAAACGAGAGCCAAGATTGTGGGGCTGCATCTCCAGAGGAGGTGATGATTCTGTTGAAGTTGGAGGTTCCCAGGGAATCTATAACTTCCTGTCTTTTTAACAGTTTGAGTTCTGTAGCATTTTAGTGTCCGAGAGGATAATTGCTAAGGGAGCAGAGACCTCTTCACACCTTCATGCGCTTAGACCTGCCTAGAGGCTCAGATGGCTCAGTGGCACTGCTCACAGAGAACACAGGCTGGAGGACATGGAGTCGGGGTAGGGGCCTAGGTGAATCTCAGCTAGGCTCTTTGCACATTTAGCACCTCTGCACATCTGGTTTCCTTTTCTGCAGGAGTGGAAGGGGATATTGAAGCCTGGCTGAGTTTGCTCTTTTTTTCCCATTCCTGACTCCCGAGTTGGGCCTCTCCCTGCCTGGGAGTTGTAACCCTGCAGCCTCCCTCCTGATCCCCTATCCCTTCAGGAACGGCTGGCCCAGTGCCAGGACCAGAGTAGTCGGCATGCTGCTGAGCTGCGGGACTTCAAGAACAAGATGCTGCCACTGCTGGAGGTGGCAGAGAAGGAGCGGGAGGCACTCAGAACTGAGGCCGATACCATCTCTGGGAGAGTGGATCGTCTGGAGCGGGAGGTGGACTATCTGGAGACCCAGAACCCAGCTCTGCCCTGTGTAGAGTTTGATGAGAAGGTGACTGGAGGCCCTGGGACCAAAGGCAAGGGAAGAAGGAATGAGAAGTACGATATGGTGACAGGTAAACGATCTAAAAGCAGGCCCCTAACTCTCTCAGAACAAATATTCTTCCTTCCTTGCTTCTACTCTTTTTTTCGCTTTGTCCCAGTCCATTGTGGCTCTGTCTTCTGGAACCTGTTTTAGGGAAAACTCTGTAATGCCAGGTCTATTAAGGAGAGGTTCTGGGGATCCAGGCTGCTGTGGTACCCGCTCTTTTTCAATTCTCCCTAAGAGTGGAGGCATCCACTGGGCAAATGCTCACTATTCTCCAGATCACCCACCCTGGGGGAGTTCCTGCTGGAGGCATCTAATTCTTGCCTCTATTTCCTTTTCCTGTGCTTTTCTCATCAGACTGTGGCTACACAATCTCTCAAGTGAGATCAATGAAGATTCTGAAGCGATTTGGTGGCCCCGCTGGTCTATGGACCAAGGATCCACTGGGGCAAACAGAGAAGATCTACGTGTTAGATGGGACACAGAATGACACAGCCTTTGTCTTCCCAAGGCTGCGTGACTTCACCCTTGCCATGGCTGCCCGGAAAGCTTCCCGAGTCCGGGTGCCCTTCCCCTGGGTAGGCACAGGGCAGCTGGTATATGGTGGCTTTCTTTATTTTGCCCGGAGGCCTCCTGGAAGACCTGGTGGGGGTGGTGAGATGGAGAACACTTTGCAGCTAATCAAATTCCACCTGGCAAACCGAACAGTGGTGGACAGCTCAGTATTCCCAGCAGAGGGGCTGATCCCCCCCTACGGCTTGACAGCAGACACCTACATCGACCTGGCAGCTGATGAGGAAGGTCTTTGGGCTGTCTATGCCACCCGGGAGGATGACAGGCACTTGTGTCTGGCCAAGTTAGATCCACAGACACTGGACACAGAGCAGCAGTGGGACACACCATGTCCCAGAGAGAATGCTGAGGCTGCCTTTGTCATCTGTGGGACCCTCTATGTCGTCTATAACACCCGTCCTGCCAGTCGGGCCCGCATCCAGTGCTCCTTTGATGCCAGCGGCACCCTGACCCCTGAACGGGCAGCACTCCCTTATTTTCCCCGCAGATATGGTGCCCATGCCAGCCTCCGCTATAACCCCCGAGAACGCCAGCTCTATGCCTGGGACGATGGCTACCAGATTGTCTATAAGCTGGAGATGAGGAAGAAAGAGGAGGAGGTTTGAGGAGCTAGCCTTGTTTTTTGCATCTTTCTCACTCCCATACATTTATATTATATCCCCACTAAATTTCCTGTTCCTCATTCTTCAAATGTGGGCCAGTTGTGGCTCAAATCCTCTATATTTTTAGCCAATGGCAATCAAATTCTTTCAGCTCCTTTGTTTCATACGAACTCCAGATCCCGAGTAATCCTTTTAGAGCTCAAAGAGTCAAAACCCTCAATGTTCCCTCCTGCTCTCCTGCCCCATGTCAACAAATTTCAGGCTAAGGATGACCCAGACCCAGGGCGCTAACCTTGTATGCGGGCAGGCCCAGGGAGCAGGCAGCAGTGTTCTTGCCCTCAGAGTGACTTGGGAAGGGAGAAATAGGAGACATCCAGCTCTGCTCTCTCTTCCTCACTCCTCCCTTCAGTGTTCTGAGGAACAGGACTTTCTCCACATTGTTTTGTATTGCAATATTTTGCATTAAAAGGAAAATCCACTACTCCTCTCCTGTGTTTGTTTGGGGTAGCCCTCAGATCAAACTTCCCCCTGACCATCCATTTTCTCCCTCCCAACCCACCCCCACTCCTTGAGCCATATTAAAGACTTGGCGGGGCTCCCTTTGCTGAGGAAGAGTTTACTGTGAGGCGCCTGGGGGAAGTGGCAGAATCCCGCCACTTTAGGAGGCTGGACGAAAGGCCTCCTTCCACACCCACCGCCATCCACAGCAGCCAATCCACAGCAGCCATCCTAGAACCTCAGTGGCACCGTGCCTCTGGCTGTGAGACACTGGGGCCCAGGGCAGAGATTCCAGTTCCGATTCTCAGAGGATTTTGAGCTACAAAATGCATGTTAGTTGCATTGCAGTCTAGTGTGGAAACCAGAGCCCTGAATGCCTGTGTTTTCCGTAAGAACTGAAGTCTCCCCTCTAAAGTGGACTCTGCCCCCCACCCCAGACCTCCACTCCCACCTCCAGCGTTGCGCTCCTGCAGGGCCAGGTTGCACAATCATTCTCGGTCTGAACCACTCTGATTTTCCTGCTGCCACAGCGTCTGCGGTTTGTGCAGGGAGGAGGGGCAGTGACTGTGTCCCAGATGTTGGCCTTACCCGGTCCACAGCCTATTCTTGCTCTCCTCTTCTCCACCCTCATCACCCTTACCTACCCACTCCAGCCCTGAACCTGGCTGAAGCCTGTCAGGACTTCTGGAAACTTAACCCTCTCTGGCCCATACCCTGGCCTCTGGCGTTGGATTGCAGAGCGTAATGTGGGGAAGGGAGAAGGGAGAGGAGGAGGAAGGCTCCAGGCTTTGGACTCCAGTCTCCAGGAATCTGCTGATTTCTGCACCAGGCCCCCACCCCAGCCTCACCCTCACTGCTGCGTGCTCAGCTCGCAGGGGCAAGGCTGGCTGATGGGCAGGATCCACTGTTTTCGTGAGGAGTCCACCTCAGGCATCCCTGGGGGTCCTCTTGGTTATCTGCCCTAGCCAAGTGCGGGAAAGGGCACAGCCTTCTCCCCAAAGCACAGCCCTCCTTCCCGCCCCAGGTGGGGTGGCTCAGTCAGGGCCCTGTGAGCCTCCCTTTGTCTTCTTTTCTTTTCTCCTCAGGCAGAGCTGCTCCAGACGTAGGTTGATGAGGATGGGGAAAGAAAGACAGTGAAGCACCTCACAAAGGCACTATTATAGGGAGCCCGGGGCGGGCAGGGGCTCTCTCCCGTTGAATTCTCTCCTAATGTGGGGCTGGCAACAGTAATCACCACCTGTCAGCCCACGGAACAGCTGGCTGCGGCACACGTGGTGCACAGGGAGGGGTTGAGGGGGAAGGGCATTCTGAGCACAGGCCTGGAGAATGGGGTCTGGGCCACAGGGCTGGCAGTGCAGCGTGGGGACTGTGGATGCCGCATGTGGAAGGGGAGCTTGTCTGCTCCCTGGCGTGACTGTGTGTGTGTGTGCTGGGGGTGGGAGGTGCCTGTGTGTGGCAGAGGTGATTGTCTGCTCCCTGGTGTGACTGTTGGGGTGGGGGGAGGGGGCACCGCCCGTGTGTGGCAGAGGTGCTTGTCGTCTCCCTAGTGTGACTGTGTGTGTGTATGTGTATGTGTGCCTGCATGTGGCAGGGGAGCTTGTCTGCTAGCTTGTGTGGCTGTATGAGTGTGTGATAGGAGGCTGTAGGGTCAGGCTGTGTCTTTGGGGTTACCTTGTTAGAGCACCAAACACCAGGAGCGGCTCTGATGCCCTTGATGAGAGCATAACCTGAGACTCCATGTGTATAAGTGACGTCAAGGAATGTGTATTTGAAGTACATTCTTAACGCCTTGTTACTTCCATGAAAATCAGGTAACCAGGTTCTTCCGCGTTACATGTGTGTGCTCATCTTTGTGGCATCTATCTTTGCCTGATTCCTCCTCCATGAGAAAGAAAAAAAGCTTGTTTTTTTTTTGCTTACAATTTCTCTGGAAAAGTTCATTCAGGCTTTTCTGAAAGGGCAGAAATCTCTGGGGCCTTGTCGTTTATTACTTTTGTCTTCCTTCTTTTTGGCTCCTGTGCAACAGCTAGTGCTATTTTGGAAGCATTATGGAAGGTGAGTAGAACTGTGTGGGCAGATCCAGTGAACTGTCCAAATTCATTAAACTGAATTATCTGCTGCTCCAGGAGACAGCACCAGTAGCTAAATCCTATCATCCACAAGTAGCCTCAGATCCCCCTCAGACCCTCCACAACACATCACTTGGCAGAAATAGGTTATGACCTCTGATTTGGTTGAACAAAAGACAGTGGAAGGCAAAGGGCCTAGTAGAGGAGAGAGGGGTTAAAAGCCCAAAGAGAAGTCCCACATATGCCCCAGTGCCTGGCCAATGGGTGGTACAGTAAACACCCAAGGATGAGGATGTGGGAAGGGCACCAAGAACCAGGAGGGGCTGCTGTGGTGGAGGCAGCTGTCTGCTAGGTCTTAGGTCCAGATGTTGCTTCTCCATCATGAGGCAGTATTGAGAGGGCTCCCCTCTCCGCCACACTGGGCCTCAGGGTTTCCTGCTTTACCTCCTAAGCTCCCCTCCTTGTTCTCAATATCCTCTCTTCTCCAATGCTGGTCTTAGTATCTGCCTGCCAGAGAATCCACAGTGTGTGTCTTGTTCATTTTAATCAAGGAAGCTGAGCCAGTATTGTGAGCGCCCTGGATGGTGGAGAGGGACAGGGCAGAGATGGACAGGATGAAGTTGTTGATTCAGCTGTCAGTGTTTCCTCTGGGATGGGCTCTGAGCTAAACAGAAACCAAGCCCTCCTTTTCCTCCTCCTCCAGTCTGAGATTTTCTGGGCCTCTTCTCATCTCTCCTTGAACAGGCACCCCTTCCCTGAGGCTCCTGGGGGCATCCTCTTCCACTGCTCCCCCCTCCTCTACCTGGTTTAGAGGAAAGCATGCCCATTTTGAGAGCTGCTGAGACTGTCCTGGTATTTCTCAGGGCCTTCAGGATAGGTCTCTTCAGGGCCTGCCACCCAGCCTCTCTGTGTCTGCCTTTGCAGTGTAGTGTGGTCTCTGGTCCAGGAGAACTTTTCTATTTCTCCGGCTGGAGAGCAGGGTCTGTCCTGTGGCCTTAGCTCCTGTTGGCAGCTGTGGACTCTGCAGGCCCTGTGGACCCCTCAGCCTGGCTGGTGAGCCTTCCTTTGCCTGGTCTTTAACTTGTGCTTTTACAATGCAGAGCTTAAAAGAGTAAAGCTTTCTTTCTGGATTTAATAACTCCACAGAATTATAAATGTGGAAGCCAATGCATTACTTTAAAGGGCAGAGTGAGAAAGTGAAAATGCAAAACTCTCAGCACCATCTCCCCAGAACTTGGGTTCTGACCATGCCTGTAGCTGGATACCTCTCCAGGACTGCCAAGACCAGCTCAGTTGGGGAGACCCTAACCCAGCAGCGCTAGAGGAATTAAAGACACACACACAGAAATATAGAGGTGTGGAGTGGGAAATCAGGGGTCTCACAGCCTTCAGAGCTGAGAGCCTCGAACAGAGATTTACCCATGTATTTATTAACAGCAAGCCAGTGATAAGCATTGCTTCTATAGATTATAGATGAACTAAAAGTATTCCTTATGGGAGACAAAGGGATAGGTGGAAATAAAAGGATGGGTTGGGCTAGTAATCTGCAGCAGGAGCATGTCCTTAATGCACAGATCACTCATGCTGTTGTTTGTGGTTTAAGAAGGCCTTTAAGCAGTTTTCCGCCCTGGGTGGGCCAGGTATTCCTTGCCCTCATTTCAGTAAACCCACAACCTTCCAGTGTGGGCGACATGGCCATCGTGAACATGTCACAGTGCTGCAGAGATTTTGTTTATGGCCATTTTTGGGGCCAGTTTATGGCCAGATTTTGGGGGGCCTGTTCCCAACACAGGACACTCCTGCATGACCTCTGGGGGTCTATCCAGCTTACATTTCCCCTTCTCTGAGATGAGACAACTTTACTCCCTGGCCATAGCAGTATGCCCAGAGGGGAACACATCAGACTCCCTCCTGGGGAGTTAGAATTGCAGGTCAGAGATATTAGATCTTAGGAAGTGTTTGGAGGCATCTTTGCCCTGCTACCCAGAGGCAGTGAAAGCCCACTGGAGGGGAAAGGACGAGGTGGACCCCAGGGAGAAGCCGGGGCAGAAGGGAGGAAGCAGCTGACCCGGGCATGTGTTCCTGCTCTGTCCCCAGCCATCAATCCTGAGGTCATGGCACACTTCTGGCTCTTGGGTTCTGCAAAGTGCCTGTAAGTTAATATGAGTGGATTTCTGTTTCCCAAAACCCAAAGGCAGCTCCTCATCTTTACCTTCCTACCAAAAAAATCCCCTGTCCGCTGGACTGCTAGGCAAATGGCCTTGGCCCTGTAGTCAGGGGTGTCCAATCTTTTGGCTTCCCTGGGTCACACTGGAAGAAAAATTGTCTTGGACCACACATAAAATACACTAAGGATAGCTGATGACCTAAAAAAAAAAAAAAAAATTGCAAAAAAACCCTCATGATGTTTTCAGAAAGTTTACCAATTTGTGTTGGGCTGCATTCAAAGCCATCCTGGGCCACATGTGGCCCACGGGCCAGGGATTGGACAAGCTTGCCGTAGAGTGTTCTTCCCTGCACATGACCCAGAAGACTCACTAGAATAATGAAAGAATCTCCCCAAAGCCTGGCCCAAATCATTCTACCAAGGCTCACTCAAGTCACACCTCCTCCACGACACCTTCCAGACCACCTGGTCAGTTCCACATTCCTGTTCTGTTCATTCATGGTCTGCCGTCTCACCCCATCAGAGCCTGTAGCACAGTGTTCTCAGAGGCAAACTTATGTATTAGAAAGAGCATCAACTTTGGGGTCAGAGCCCCTGGGATCAGAGTCTGGCTCTGCCACTTACCAAAGTTACTTAAGGCCTCATCTATAAAATAATATCTACCCGATAGGATTGTTGCCGTGAGGATTAAGGATGAAATACGCAGATTCTTTAGTAGTGCATGCAATCAGTGTGTGGTAGCTCTGAAACCCCACTTCCTTTGAGAGGATTTTCTGGCCCTTTCTACTCCCAACCACACATGTCGGGACCCTTTGCTATGGGCCCCTGTTCAACTCCGGGCATAGCCCACTTGGAGCCTGTAATGTGCTGCGCTGTTTGCTCATGTTTGTGTCCCCAGGGTTTAACACAGAGCCTGACTCATAACTACTTGTTGAATGTATAAACGCTATATATATCCATGCTCCTCCATCAGGCTGTAAACCCTGGGAACCCTCAGCATGTTTGTCTCCTAACTCAGGACCTAGCTCGGGAGTGGCACATTGCTAGCAAGCAGTACATGTTCTTGGTGGCATTTTTCAAGCCAGTTGGTGTATTAGTCCGTTCTCATGCTGCTAATAAAGACATACCTGAGACAGGGTAATTTATAAAGAAAGGGGGTTTAATTGACTCACAGTTCCACATGGCTGAGGAGGCCTCAAATCATGGCAGAAGAGTAAGGGACGTCTTACATGAAGGCAGGCAAGAAATTTGTGCAGGGGAACTCACATTTATAAAACCATCAGATCTCATGAGACTTACTCATTCCCACAAGAACAGTATAGGGGAAATCACGCTCATGATTCGATTATCTCCACCTGGCCCCACCCTTGACACATGGGGATTATCACAATTCAAGGTGAGATTTGGGTGGGGACACAGCCAAACCATATCAGTTGGACAAAGACAAGCTACAGATAAAAACTGAAAACAGTTGCCTTTCGATTGCAGAAGGCATTGGCCTTCCCACATGATTCCAGTTCAAACATCTAAGGGGAAACTCAAGCTAGGCCAGCACCTTTCTGCTCTGAGGCCACAGGGGAGGAGGGTAATAAAGCTGCAGGAGGTAGCGGAAGACCTAGGTGTTCAGCAGCCGGTTCATAGCAAGGGTCCTGGAGTAGTTGAACCTGTGTTCGCACCCCAGCCTGGCCACTTGCCAGAGTGTGATGTGGTGCAAGTTACTCCACCTCTTCGAGCCTGGTTTCTTCATCTATGAAATGGATTTAATAGTACTTCACGGATTGCTGTGAGCATTAAATGAAATAATCTCTATAAAGCAGTGAGCCCAGTATCTGGCACACAGTAGGTGCTCAATATATATTATTGTTATTATTATTTTGAGACAGAGTCTCACTCTGTCACCCAGACTGGAGTGCAGTGGCATGATCTCGGCTCACTACAAGCTCCGCCTCCCGGATTCATGCCATTCTCCTGCTTCAGCCTCCTGAGCAGCTGGGACTACAGGTGCACACCACCACGCCCGGCTAATTTTTGTTGTTTTTTTTTTTTTTTTTTTTAGTAGAGACAGGGTTTCACCATGTTAGCCAGGATGGTCTCGATCTCCTGACCTCATGATCCACTCGCCTTTGCCTCCCGAGGTGCTGGGATTACAGGCATGAGCCACTGTGCCTGGCCTATATTATTATTATTATTGTTACTAATGTCGTCATCATTGCATAAGTCTTTTCAGTTAGCAAAGTGCTCTCATATAGTTTCTCTCCTTTGATCTGCACAATAATCCCATGAGATAAGCAGGTGTCAGAAACCTGAGGATTATAGAGATGAAATGATTCCTCTAAGGCCACATAACTGATAAGTGTTGGAGCTGGAACCTATGCTACGGAGGCTGTGTGGAGGAGTGTGAAGAGCTGGAGTTCTGAACTCAAGTTGCCTTCAAATCCTTGCTCTGCCACTTGCTAGCAATGTAATCCTGTGCAACCATGCCCTGTCTCAGAGACTTGTGAGGAATGGGTGAGCTAGTGTATTAGTCCGTTCTTACACTGCTATAAAGAACTGCCTGAGACTGGGCAATGGAAGAAAAGAGGTTTAATTGACTCACAGTTTCCCAGGCTGTACAGGAAGCATGGCTAGGAGGCCTCCAGAAACTTACAATCATGGCAGAAGGGTGAAGGGGAAGCAGGCAAGTCTCACATGGCTAGCAAGAGGAAGAGAGAGCCAAGGGGGATGTGCTACACACTTTTAAACAACCAGATCTCATGAGAACTCACTCACTCTCATGAGAATATCAAGGAGGAAATCTTCCCCCATGATCCAACACCTCCCACCAGGTCTTCCCCCAACACTGGGGATAACAATTCAACATGAGATTTGTGTAGGGACCAGAGCCAAACCATATCAGCTAGTGTTTATAAAATATCTAGCAGAGCATCTAGAAGAATAGATGTTCAATAAATGTTCATTCCTAGGCCCATGACTCTTGCTATTTTATTTTTTTGGGGCAGGAGGACAGGTTCTCACTCTGTCACCCAGGTTGAAGTGAGATCTCAGGTCACTTCAACCTCTGCCTCCCAGGCTCAAGTGATCCTCTCACTTCAGCTGGGACCATGAGCACACGCCACCACACCTGGCTAATTGGACTTTTGCTATCTTGATGTGGAACAGCATGCCAGTGATCATCTCTGCTAGGCATTATAAACCATTTATCCTGACCCAGTGGCCCTTCTGCTCCTTCCTTCTCCATTTGTACACTGTTCTGTAGGAAGACGTGGCACCTCTTTCCCACCACAGATCTCTGTGTTATCAGTAACAGCAGGGTTGACAGGTGCCTTGCACTAGCCGTGAGGGAAGAAAGTAAGGTGCACTGAAACATCCTCCTTTTCTCTGTGCCTGGACCGCCTCTCCCAGCAGTGATGTGTGTGTGTGTGTGTGTGTGCGGAGAAAAAGAGAGAGAGAGAGAGAGAGAGATTGTGCTCCAAAGCTGCATTTTTCCTTCGATCACATTTTCTCTCAAAGATATTTTAGTTTTCCAGCCTGTGTCCCTAGAATTCATCATTACTAACTTTTTGGACTTACCTTGCTGTGGATTTTGGCAGATCCTTTGGTGCCATTTTGGTGCACTTCATCTTATGGGTATTTATCACTGTCCAATTTCACATGATTTTGGTTTTGCAGCTGGTGAATTTTGTGTTCCAGATCTGTAAATCCACGCAGTTGTCAAATGCATGAACTGTTCTCTATCTATCCTTATTGTCCTTTTTTGAGGAAGGAAGATAGTGTGGAAAGAGCACGGGTGGGAGTAAGATGAACTTTCTATTCCTATTTAATTGGTCCATGTGCTGAGTGTCCTTGCTGTGCTCCTTATTGACCATGTGACCTTAAACCAGATGCTAATCCCTCTGTGCCTCAGTTTGCTCATTTGCAAAACAAGATTATATTATCTGGATTATCATTGCCCAGGATCATTGCAGTTCAAGCCCTAATGCATAAAGCATTCAGAACTTCTAGCAAGCACTCTTAGGAATCAAGTCCTTTGGCTTCCTCTTCTCATAATGGGAGAAACTGAAGCTCGGAGAGCATTTTGAGGGCAGGGACCATGCCTTATCCATCTTTCTATCCCCAGGATCCAGACACAGTCAGGTGCATACTGGGTGTCCAACAGATATTTTGTAAATGAGTTGTGTGACCAGCTCCCAGTGACATATCTGTGATTTAGCTCCTCTTGATGACTCAGAGTGATTCTCCACATCAATCACTATACTGTGCATCCTGCCAGGATGGCTTCGGAACCAATTATGCTATATAGAATGTGGCTGTTATGCTTTTCTACTTATGTTTCCTGCTCTCTTCTCCCCCACTGTCAGCTGTCAGTTCTCCCTGTAGCCACTGGATCCACTTTAAGAAATCTCTGTCACTGTTTTGAATGGGCTATCCACTGTAGTCTGGGGCAGAATAGGAGTAAAAGGACTTTGAAAGATTTAAAGTTTGGCGCACATAGCAGGTACCTTTATTGGTGTCACAAGGATTACGGCGGAGTAGACCACAGACTAGAAGGATTGGCTATTTTAAGCTGGAAGAGGCCTCACAGTCATCTGGTCTGACTCTTTAAGTCACGCAACTATATCCTAACTCATGCCCCTGTCCAGTTCCTTCTATTCATGGTGTTAGTTTACTTAGTGACTTATGAAGCAGGTGCATGTTTTATGCAGGTAATGGTTGAGAAAGTCATGGTTCCACCCCTTGGAATTTCTACCCAACGATCTGGATTCTTAAGCAATTTTCCTCTAAGCACAGGGGAGGTAAACATACACAGATGTGAGTTTCTCCTCTGATGGCTAATTATGACCTAGCAACTTCCCTCCTTTTCTCCTCTGTGTTCTCTCTAGCCCTTTTTAGTCCTGATTGAGGTGAAATATTTTTTTACGGCCATATATTACTTACAGATCTAGGGGAAACTCTAAAAATGTAAACTGAAAACACTCAAGGATAATTAAGTAGGGGAGGGGTGACAGAGAGAAATGGTAATTCTATCACTGGATTTCAAGTTGAGATAAGAGTAATTCCATTTAAACCAAACTTCAATATTCACTTGAAAGCCTGTAAATTTCAGATTTATTAGCCATAAATTGTGATTTATGTCCTGTGGGGTTTTAATGAGGGCAAATGAGGCAGAGAAGTGCTCTTATTGATTCATGGTCTGGAAAGGATCTGGCTGGCTTATGCTGTCTCTGAGGGCCATGTAGTTGAAGGGCATGGAGCAGAGGTCCAAGGTTCAAGTTGCAGTTCAGTTATTTTCTGCTTGTGTGATCTCAGTTTCCTCATCTGTAAGATAGCAATGATATTAATATCTCCCTCATGGGGTGGTGTGATGACTAAATGAGATGATGCATGTGAATGTGGTTTGTAAATCATAAGCTACCCAAATGCCAGCTGTTCTCATTATTGATTTAATACCTAGCATTGAATGTCTAGTGTCTGTGCTGAGTTTTGGGTAGCCAAGGAATGGGACTGGCCAGCAGCCTGTCTGGCAAGGAAAAGCAGAAAGATGTGTGCAAAAGAAAAGTCTTTCTCCTTTCTCACTGGTAAACACCATCCTTAAGTTAATATTATTCCCATGACTTTTTAAAATTTTATTTATTTTATTTTTTATTTAAGACAGGGCCTCTCTATGTTGCCCAGGCTGGTCTCGAACTCCTGACTCAAGCAATCCCCTTCAGCCTCCCAAAGTGCTGGCATTAGAAGCATGAGCCACTGGGCTCAGCCCCCATGACTTAAAAAAACATGTTTGTTGTGTATATCTTTACCAATATAATTTATATAATTGTTTTGTATGTTTAAAAAAATTACATCATTCATGCAATAAAAATTGCCACATTATTTTTGAGCTTGCCCAGGATGACACCTACTGCTCTGGCTCACTATTTTAACCATCTGTATATGAATAAGCCTACTTCCCTGCTGCTGGTCATTTTGGTTGTTGCCATCTCTTGCTGCTTGAAATAGTGCTGAGCAAATGACCTCGTCCGTGTTTCCCGTGCCCATGTGAGACAGTCCCTCTAGGGGACCCCTAGAAGTGGAAGCTACTGCTGTGTCACTGGTGGGTCTGTCTTCAGTTTTACCGGACATTGCTATAAGACTTTCCAAAGTGAATGTGCCACTCTGTATCCCTGATTCCTCATGGCCTCCTAGCACCTAGTGTTACCACATGTGTTGATTTTTGCCAGCTTGATGAGTGTAATGTGGTATCTTATTATTTATGTTAATGATCATGTGAAAGAATTTTTAGGGTAAAGGAAATATTTTAATTTTTTTTCTGGCAGTGATATCAGTAAGATGGCTGGCTAGTAATGCCTAGCATTCATCCCCTGCACACAAAAGGACCAACACAATGAATAAAGAGCGAAGATCTGACTGGAATGTTGACGAGAGTGGAGAGCTGGAGTGCAGTGGGCGAGTGGAGATGTACCTGTGGTGAGGGGAAATCCAGGAGGGCAGCATGGAGGCACCCTGCCTCTGTAGCCTCACATTCTGCATCTGAATCAGATCTGTCCGGAGTCAGGCAGGACTTTCCATTATGAGGAAAAGTGAAGCAGAAGATCTCCACCAGCCCCTGTTGCTGGTACAAACATTTATAATCCTTACTACAGGAGAATCCCACAGTCCTCACAAGCCCTAGACCAGGTTTGGAGAGCTGCCGGGAACTCAGGCCGCTGCATCACCCAAGATTAGGAGCACAAGGTATACACTTCCCACCCCTCACCCACCACCGTCTGTGAGACAAGCTGCTGCAGCACAGTGCCATCTTGAGACTGCAGCCAACCTTTAGAGTACATCCTCCTCTAGGGGCCGAAAGCCACTGCACCTGCCTAGCACTGGGGCTCCATCTTCATTCCACCAAGCCCACATGGTTGGCTAAATGGCAGAGCACTAGCTGTGTGGAGCCTGGGCTGTGATGCTGGTCCTGCACAGCAGGGAAACCAGACCCTCAGCCCCATTTCCAGCTGGAGGAACAGTCTGGCAATCCTGCTCAGGGTGAAATCACCCTTGAACTAGCCAAGCTGCTGCATGCCCTTCCTCAAGCAGAAGGGGCCTCCAAGCCTCCAAGCAACTGATAGACCCCTGGGCCAGCAGAGTGGCTACACTCCAACGCACAAGGCCTGAGAAACAGCCCCGCAGAGCTCCCCACAGCATGCAGATATGTTCCTCAGCTGCCCAATGGTCCTGTGCTCCCAATAAGGGCCTGAGAAACAGTCCCACAGGCTGTCCCTGGTGTGCACATCCCCAGGCTAGCCAAACACTCAGGAGCCCACAACATGGACCTGAGAAACAGTGCCACAGGTCACCCCCAGTAGACATGCATCCAGGCAAGCTGAGAAGACATGTGGCCATGACCTGGGCTTGAGAAACAGCCCTGTGGGCTGCCCCTGGCAGACATACCTCCAGGCTAGCTGAGCAGCTGTGCACCTGCATCCTGAGCCTAATAAACAGCTCTGTGAGTTGCCCCAAGCAAACATCCCCCCAGGCCAACCAAGAAACTGTGCAGCTGTGTTCTGGGCCTCAGAAACAGCCCTGCAGGCTGCTCCTGGCAGACATGTTCCCAGGCTGGCTGAGCAATTACGTGCCTGTGCTTCCAGCCAGAGTAACAGCTCAATGGCCCAAACCTCAGTGAGCCAGACCTCAGTTGGCCAACCCACCATGTGCACACATGCACCCCTAACTTGAGAAACAGCCTGGCAAGACCACCTGTGGCAAAGCTGCACCATCATTGCAGCTTAGGCCACTGAGCAACTTGCAAACACCATAGTGTGAATTACAGCTGAAGAAACTACATGGAATCTACACTACTGCATCCACCTAGAACCAAGGCCAACATACTACACCGAACTGACACCCCAAGACCTGTTCTTATGAATAAGTCTTTCCCTACAAAACCTACTCCATAAAATTGAAAGAGGCAACTTTTCCACCAAATGCATAGAAATCAATGTAGGGGCACATCCAATATAAAAAAGAAAGGAAACATGACAACTCCAAAGGAAAATAATAATTCTCCAGTAAAAATCTCAATCACAAGGAAATATATGAAATGCTAGAAAAAGCATTCAAAATAATCATCTTAAGGAAACTCAATGAGATACAGGATTCAGATACACAATTTAATGAAATCAGGAAAACAATTCATAATTTGAATGAGAAATTTAACAGAGACAGATATAAAATGAATCAAATGGAAATTCTAGAATAATTCAATAAATGAAATAAAAAATACAATTGAGAGTTTCAAAAACAGACTAGACCAAGCAGAAGAAAGAATGTCTGAACTTGAAGGCAGGCCTTTTGAAATAACACAGGCAGATGGAACAAAAAGAATAATGAATTAAAAGAATGAAGAGGCTGGATGTGGTGGCTCACACCTGTAATCCCAGCACTTTGGGAAGCCTAGGTGGGTGGATCACTTGAGGTCAGAAGTTCAAGACCAGCCTGGCCAACATGGTGAAACCCCGTCTCTACTATAAATACACAAAGCAGCCAGGTGTGGCAGTACATGCCGTAATCCCAGGTACTCGGGAGGCAGAGGCATGAGGATTGCTTGAACCTGGGAGGCAGAGGTTTCAGTGAGCTGAGATCATGCCACTGCATTCTTGCCTGGGTGATAGAGTGAGACTCCAGTCTCACAAAAAAAAAAAAAAAAAAAAAAATGAAGAAAGCTTACAAGACATCACTAAGCAAACAAAATTTTATGTAATGGGTGTTCCAGAAGGAGAAGAGAAGGGAAAGGGTGAGGAAAACATATTTAATGAAATCATAGCAGAAAATTTTCCAAGTCTTGGGAGAGAGATGGACATCCAAGTCCAGAAAGCTCAAAGAACCCCCAAATAGATTGAACCCAAACAGGTCCTCTCTGAGGCACATTATAGTCAAATTGTCAAAGTCAAAAACAAAGAAAGAATTCTAAAAGCACTTAGAGAAAAGCATCAAGTCAGTTATAAAAGAATCCCCATTGGACTAACAGTAGATTTCTCAGTAGAAACCTTACAGACCAAGAGAGAATGGGATGATATATTCAAAGTACTAAGAGAAAAGAACTAGACAGTCAAGAATATTATACCCAGCAAAGCTATTCTTTGGAAATGAAGGAGAAATAAAATCTTTCACAGATAAGCAAAAACTAGGGGAATTCATCACCGCTAGATTGGCCTTATAAGAAATGCTCGAGGGAGTCTTACATCAAGTGAAAAGATGATAACCACCATCATGAAAACATGTGAAATTCTAAACTCACTGGTAGAGCTGATACACAAAAGAGAAAGAATGGAATCAAACCTTACCACTACCGGCCAAGCACGGTGGCTCACATTTGTAATCCCAGCACTTTGGGAGGCTGAGGCAGGAGGATTGCTTGAGTCCAGGAGTTCAAGACCAACTTGGGCAATATAGTAAGACACTGTCTTTTTTTTTTTTTTTTTTTTTTTTTTTTTTTGAGACGGAGTCTCGCTCTGTCGCCCAGGCTGGAGTGCAGTGGCGCGATCTTGGCTCACTGCAAGTTCCGCCTCCCGGGTTCACGCCATTCTCCTGTCTCAGCCTCCCGCGTAGCTGGGACTACAGGCGCCCACCACCACGCCCAGCTAATTTTGTATTTTTAGTAGAGATGGGGTTTCACCGTGTTAGCCAGGATGGTCTCGATCTGCTGACCTCGTGATCTGCCCGTCTCGGCCTCCCAAAGTGCTGGGATTACAGGCGTGAGCCACCGCGCCCAACGACACTGTCTTAACAAAATAAAAATATGAAAAAATAAATAAATAAAGAAAAAGAAAGAAAAAATTAGCCAAGCATGGTGGCACACACCTATCGTCCCAACTACTAAGGAGGCTGAGGTGAGAGAATTGCTTGAGCCCAGGGAGTGCAGGTTACAGTGAGCCATGATTGTGCCACTGCACTCCAGCCTGGGCAACAGAGCAAGACCCTGTCTCAAAAACAAAGAAACAACAACGACAAAACCCTTATCACTATAGAAAACCATCCAACTATAAAAATAAATAAGAAGACAGGAAATAAGGAACAAAGGTTACAAAAAATAACCAGAAAACAATCAATAAAATGACAGGAGTAAGTCATCACCTATCAATACTAACTTTGAATGTATCTGGATTAAATTCCCTATTTAAAAGATATGGATTGGTTGAATAAATTTTAAAAAGCAAGACCCAACTATATTCTGCTAACAAGAAACTCACCTCACCTGTGAACACCGCAGAAACTGAAAGTGAAGAGATGGAAAAAGGTATTCTGTAAACTAGAAACCAAAACCAAGCAGAAGTAGCTATAATTATATCAGACAAAACAGGTTTCAAGTCAAAAGCTGTAAAAAGGGGCAAATAATACTAAAGGGATCAATTCAGCAAGCAAATATAAAAATTACTATATATGCATCCAACAGCAGAGCACTCAGATATATAAAGCAAATGTTATTAAACCTAAAGAGAGAGATAAAGCCCAATACGATAATAGCTGGGGACTTCAACACTCCACTCTCAGCATCAGACAAATTATCTAGACAAAAAGTCAATGAAGAAACATTGGATTTAAACTTCACCATAGACAAAATGGACCTAACAGACATTTACAGGATATTTTGCTCAACAGCTGCTGAATACATATTCTTTTCATCAGCACACGGAACATTCTCCAGGACTGACCATATGTTAGGACACAAAACAAGTCTCAAACATTTTTTAAAAATTGAAATTATATCAACTATCTTATCTTACCACAACAGAATAAAACTAGACATCGATAACAAGAGGAACATTTGAAACTATGCAAATATATGAAAATTCAAGTACATGCTCCTGAAATGAAGAAATGAAAAATGAAATTTGAAAATTCCTTGAAACAAATGAATATCAAAACACAATATACCAAAACCTGTGGGACACACAAAAGCAATATTAGGAGGCAAGTTTATAGCAATAAATACCTACATTAAAAAACTAGAAAAATTTCAAATAAGCAATCTAACAATGCACCTCAAGGAACTAGGAAAGCAAGAACAAACCAAACTCATAATTAGTAGAGGAAAAGAAATAATAGGCTGGGCATGGTGGTTCACGCCTGTAATCCCAGCACTTTGGGAGGCCAAGGTGGCTGGATCACCTGAGGTCAGGAGTTTGAGACCAACCTGGCCAACATGGTGAAACCTCGTCTCTATTAAAAATACAAAAATTAGCCAAGTGTGGTGGTGCACGCCTGTAATCCCAGCTACTTGGGAGGTTGAAGCATGAGAATCTTCTGAACCTAGGATGCAGAGGTTGCAGCAAGCTGAGATCACTCCATCGCACTCCAGCCTGGGCAATAGAGTGAGACTCTGTCTAAAAAACATTTTAAAAAAGAAATAATAATGATCAATGCAGGAATAAATAAAATTGAGACTAAAAAATTTTTTGTTCAACATAACAAAAAGTTGGCTTTAGCTGGACATGGTGGCTTATGCCTGCAATCCCTCTCTACTTGGGAGGCTAAGGTGAGAGGATCACTTGAGGCCAGGAGTTCAAGACCAACCTGGGCAATACAGTGAAACCTTATTTCAAAAAAAAAGTGATTTTTTTTAAAAAGATAAACAAAACAGACAAACCATTAGCTAGACTAAGAAAAAAAAGAGAAGACCCCAAAAAAAATAATGAAAAATGAAAAAGGAGATGTTGCAACAGATACCACAGAAATACAAAGGATCATTAGAGGTTATTATGAATAGCTACACACCAATAAATCAAAAAACCTAGAGGAAATGGATGAATTCCTGGACACATGCAACCTACTCAGATTGAACCAAGAAGAAACAGAAAACTTGAACAGACCAATAACAAGTAACGAGATTAAATCAGTAATTAAAAAGCCTTCCAAGAAAGAAAAGTCCAGGACTGGATGGCTGCACCACTGAATTCTATTGAAACTTTAAAGAAGAATTAATACCAATTCTCAAATTATTCCAGAAATTGAAACAGCCAGAATTCTTCCTAATCATTCTATGAGGCTAGCATAACTCTGATACCAACACCAGACAATAATATAACAAAAAAAGAAAACTTTTTTTTTTTAAGAGAAAAGGTAGGAGCTAGGCAGAAACTAAAGATGTAATGGAGAAAGAGGAGAATTAAATGAGCTTGCTTAGGAGGAGGGAGGAAGAGGAGGAAGGAGAAGGGACAAGGCTTCTCAGAGCTCAGAGCAAGGGGACAGATAGCAAGTGGAAATGGAGTTTATGTCAGAGCGAATCCCAATCTTGTTGAGAAGGGAATAGTAAATGACCTGCAGAGGGAAAGAGGCTGGGAAGTGGTTCAGAGTCTGAAGAGAGAAGAGCAGGATGTGAATTTGGTGTGAAGCCAGCAAGAGATCATTGAAATATGGCAGAGAGGAAGCAAGGAGCCGCTGGAATCTGCAGTGCACTCACAGCCAGTCTTCTCATTGCCAGCATCTCCGTTTCCTCTTCCTTCTGGACAATATTTGTCAACTACTAACAACTAGCAGCTGCTTATTTTTTTTTGTTGAGCCCTTACTATGTGCACTTGATAGATATCTTCCCAATTCACAACTACTTGTAATTGTATGACAGGTTTGAAGCAAAAAAGAGTGAAGGATGTTGGTTGGTGTAAGTTTTCTGTAAGTAGGTACTATGTGGTGTGGCTGCTCAAAATGATGATGCTCTTTAGGCTGCGTTAGTAGGAGCACATTAGTGTGAAGGAGAGCAAACAGTCCTGTGTTATTCTGCTCTGGTCAGGCCAAAGAAGCAATGTTCTTTTCTGTTCTAGGTAAGGGTGATAATCATAACTGCTACTATTCATTAGGCACCTACTATGTGCCAGCTCCCGTGAGATGCTTGCATGCATTCTTTTTAGTCCTCAAAACAATCCCAAGAGGTAGATAATATGATCTTCATTTTATGAATAAGAAAACTTAGCCTCCAAGAGTTTCGGTTACATGCCAATGTCCTTAGAGAAAGGAGAAAAATAACACCCACTAAAGAAAGACCTAAGGAATAAGAGTGGTATCTTCAAGTAGCATAAAGGCCATCATAAGGCAAAGGGACAGTACTCGTTTGATCTGGCCATAAAAGGTAGAAATAGGCTCAATGGATGTAAATCACACAAAAAGAAGTTCAATTTAAGAAAAGGAAGAACAGTCAGCCATACGACAAAATGTTTTGTGTTACCTTTGGTGGTAGTGAGTTCCCTGTTACTGGAGGTGTTCAAGCAAAGGCTGAATGAATGTTGGGCAAAGCTGTACAGAGAATGCAAGCATTAGATGAGGAGTAGAACTAGATGCCCTTCTTGATATTTTCCAACATTCAAATTTTGTTCAATTTTTTAGCAATATAAAAAAGAGGTCAGGTCAAAAAGGGAAGAGGTTCAAAGACCCCGGAATGGCTGGCCATGTGGCGATCCTCCACACGCTGCATTTAGAAAATGAGAGGGGTTCTTCCGGCCATCGGGATGAGGAGTAGAACTGAGGCTCTGCCTCATTCCGCCCACCCATAACTTGGCTTCTGGTGAAGTCTCCTGGAGAAGTTAGAGGCAGAAGTTTAGTGTGCACGTTTCTGCCTAAGCAATTCTGCATCCATTTTTCACCAACTCAGGCTCAGGCAGGTGGCTGGCTATGGTTTGTATCTGATTTGTTTGCATTCCTGTGGCAGGCAGCTGCTGTGACTGGTTGCAAAGGGAGAGATTTGCTTTGCACCTAATTTAATCCAAGGGTTAGGTAATGAGTTTGCTCCCCCTTGGACAAGGGGAATCAACATGCTTCTTCCAATCTTATCTGTGCTTGCTTATTAGCAGGAGGGCTGCTCTGTGGACCTTGTTAGATCTCCAATGCATGTGATCACTACTCAGGGGTGATTTACTGTACCTCCTGATATTAAAAACCTCTGAGTGAGACAAGAGAAATGAACAATGCTCTGTAGTGAATTTGTTAATGAATTTTCTTTCTGCACCCAAAAAGAAGAAACTGGAAAAAAAGGATGTTGGACCAGAGAAAGACCATAATTCTCTGCAAGTCAGGGTTCTTGATGATTCTAGAGAGAAAATAATCAGAAATTTTTTTTTTAAATCCCATATTCCGTTCTAGTTAGGGATTGTCATTAATTTCAGGGTAGAAGATGGCTTGGCATCTTTCTGGTATTCTTAAAATAGAATAAATAGGCAGCTACCTTAAAAAAAATAAGAGGTTTTGATCTAGGGTTTGAGTAATTTGGGCTGGTTTCTGATTTGCATATATATGTAATAAAGTATGCCCCTGTTCCCAGGGTTGATTGCTAGGAAGCTGAATTCATGAAGAATGAAACTCTGCTCAGTGACAGGTGAGGAGGCAGAGGGACTTCCTGTCAACTCCTCCAGGTGTGTACCTGTCTATAAACCTTCACCTGCTGGGTCAGGGTGTCTTGCTTCAAACTAGTGACCAGGACCAGCTTCCCAGGCATGTGGCCTGTGCAGGTGCACAGAACCCTGCACTTAGAAGGGGCTGAGCTTAGTTTAATGTTCTGCTGTTGCTGTCTTGAAATTCTTAATTTTTGAAAAAGAGACTCCTTATTTCCATTTTGCACAGGGCCTGGGAATTACGTAGCTGGCCCTGACAGTTGATTTTTCATTGTCAATGGCTCTGTCTTGCGTTCATCTGCCCTTTCCCAACTCTGACCTTTTCTCAGGGGCAAAGTGATGTTTGCTCTAAAAGCATACATATCATGTAAAAGTATGTGTCTGTCTTTTAGGAAGACAATTTATTGCTTTTTATACCCTATTTAGAGAACTAATACAGGTAAATTATAGGAAATCTGAAAAGTACGAAGAAGAAAACAATTATCCATATACCCACCACACAATGATGTAGCTTTCTAGACTTTTAATACATACTTCTGTTTTGTTCTGGCTTTACATCATTGGAAATATCAGAAATAATGTTTCGGAAAATGCTTTTTAAAGATTACTAACATAGCATGAGAATTTCCCCCATATCATAATTTTTTCTTCAAAAGTTTTTTTGTTGTTAGCTACATATCATTCCACTACACAAAAATGCCATCATTAACTCAAATGATCCCTTCTTTTTGGGCCATTTATGTTTACTACAAATAACACTCTAAAGATAACACTTATATATGTTAAAAAACCAAAAAAAAGATGATTTATTTAGTTGTTTATTTATTTTATTATTTATTTTTGGGGGAATAAGCAGTGTTTGTTGGGCTCAGACCAGGAGTCCATGGGTCTTGAGGACCTCTGTGTATCTGTCAGTTTTCTCCACGTTCTTCGCCGCCTGTTTCTGTGGCCTTAAGAGCTGTTTTTCTTTCCCTCAGTAAATCCTGGCCTTTTCCTTCCTCTCCTCCTGCAGGTGGCTGTCACTGCCTGCTACTTCTAGCCAGCTTTGTGAGTCAGGCGCCCCAGGCAGGCAAACTTTCTTGTAGGCTTCAGACATACCACTTGGAGGGCCACAGGAACAACCTTCAGCTGCTTCTTGTCCCAGGGCCGTGGGATCCCAGCACACATCTTGAGAAGGTCCTGGGAGGCTTGGCCTCGCGCGGTCCAAACCAGGTAGATGGGGGCCCGGGAACGGTGGGGGTCCAGGAAGGGTTGGTGTTCATCCACCTGTGGAGGAAGGCCAGGTACTTCACCTTGTTTCTGTAGAAATTGCCAGAAATGGGCCAACATGGTGAAACCCTGTCTCTACTAAAAACACAAAAATTAGCTGGGCATGGTGGTGCGTGCCTGTAGTCTCAGCTACTCGGGAGGTTGAGGCAGGAGAATTGTGTGAAACCTGGGAGGTGGAGGTTGCAGTGAGCCGAGATCGCGCCACCGCACTCCAGCCTGGGTGACAGAGCGAAACTCCGTCTCAAAAAAAAAAAAAAAAAAAAAAAAAAGAAATTGCGAGAAATTCTGATGCCCTCACTGTGCACGACCCCCACCCTCCGGCCCAGCAGTGCCTGCTTAGCCACGATGGCACCCGCGTCCCCAGAGGTGGCCTCGGCCTCAAGCACCAGGACCTGCCCCCCACCCCTACGCCATCTTCGACAGCCGCTTGGGGAAACAAAACATTATTTTGGGGGGGTTGAATTCCTAGAAGTAAGACCTTAGACATACATTGCCAACTGCCGTCTGGAAAACCGTTCCAATTTACAGTGGCTACGGAAGGAAGGACGTGGGCGAAGGAGACATGGAGGAAAAGGATTTCTGCTTGGTGCTTTGGGCTCTGTGGGCAAAAGTCGACTTTCTCTTTCTTTCAGTACTGGTTGGGGTGCACTGCAGTGATTTAGAGCAGAACTCGCTCTTCCACAATCCAAAACTCTTTCCTGGAAGTGGTGTGTCCCTGGCGCTCTCCTGTCCCCACCAGCGCTGAGGCGGGTGGTCGGGGGAGCTCCCGGGAGCGGCTTCACATTCAGTCGTTGCAGGATCACAGCACTGATGCCCCTGCAAAGTTGCCACTGGGAACATTTTATTGTGCTGGGCTTGGTTTAATGTCGCCGTGCTCTTTCCAAAGTCTCCTGAGGGGAGAAGAATAGCATTCCAAGCGTGATAGTTTCTTGTGAGGGTCTCTAATGAGGAAAGAGAGCTGCAGAGGAGACCCTTGCTCCTGGGCAGCTGCTGCTGTCTCCCAGATTCATTCGGAATGTCCACGATCCCTGCGTTCACAGAATGAGTCTGCTAGTGGCTGTCATGATCATTTAGGCTTTTATTTAGGCTTTTGTGAGGGGGGATGTGACCAGTTGGTCTGTTTACTACGGAGGCCTTGGCCTGTCTCTGTGGGAGGAACTACCATACGCTGCCGGTGGGGCAGGAGCTCTTCAGATCGCTTTGAAACCCAAGTTGCAAAATCTCTGCATGTTTCTACTCTGGGTCTGTGGCCAGGGTGACTCCCAGAAACTGGCTTGTGCTAGTGGGGAGAGGAGAGGGGAGGAGTGTGTTGGGGGAGGCTGGGTTGAGAAGTGGCATTTACAGACCAGCTGTGCAGCAGACCCCAAGGCATCCTCAGCCCCTGCAAGGCTTCCTTTGACCCTGTGGGTCTGGGGCAGGGAAGGAGGAGGGCCAGAGGTTCTCTTTAAATTTAGCTGCCCCAGTTCTTCTTTGCTTTGGATGACCTTCTCTTGATGTGGTGAATTTCCCATCTGCTAGAGATACACAATTTCTGAGTTCCACCGTTTTCCTTGAACTTCTTTCTGCCTCTGCTCATGAGCCCTCCTCTTGCTACAGTACCACTCCCCTCCATCTTATGCAAGGCACTGCTAGGCTCCAGGGCTCGTGTGGGAGGTCTCGCACACACACAGGTTGGACCCACACCAGGCTAGAGCCACCAGGGACAAACCACTGGCCTTTTGACTCCTCCTCACATGTTCCCCTCCCACTTCCCCCACCCCAATCCCCATGGGAAGAACAAAAATCTCTGGTCTCTGCAACCCACTGTGAAGAATGTCATCTGAAGGGAAGCCACACTGCCAGCAAAGGAAGTGGCCTCCTGCCTTCCTCCGCCTATGGTTCTGCCCCAAGTCAACTTAGTAAACAAAAACTTCTTAGATTGGAGTCTGTGGATACAGTCTTATGTTCTGCTAGTTCTCCAAGTATTGCTGGAATTTCGACTTTTCAATTTTATGATAAGCTTTACAGAAACTCATACCATTTATAAAGACAAAACTTAAGTCTGTGTTTTTGCATATATGTTCCCTGGGATCCTATGAAAATTTTTCTCCTTTAAAAGGGACTGAATTTTAGACAAGTTTGAGAAATACTGCACAGTGCCTCCAATGATAACAACAGCCTCTGCTGAGCCCATAATCAATGGTAAACCCTGTGCAGCGGCTCCTTTCGCTCCTCCAGTAGCTAGGCATCCCCATTTTCCCAAAAAAGGAGAGCAAAGCTAAGAGACAAAATGGCTGGCCAGTGCTACACAGGCCAGGAGGCCAAGATGCAAATGCCAGTCTGATACCAAAGCCCATACTCTTAATTGTATAAGGCTTTCCCTGTGGGAGGCATTGTTCTAGGCAGTGCAGGGATAGAGTGGAATGTGGTTGTAAAAATTAACTCCAATATTCCTGGTCAGTTAGTTTTTAACCCATGAGAGGATATAACACATATATACATGTAACTAATAAAGATTGGACTGTGACTACTGCTAGAAACCAAGTGCTAGGAAGTGCTTAGGAACAGAGGAAAAGACAAGTTTTAGCTTAATGGATTGGGTTTGAAGAGGGTAGGATCACTCATTTTTAAACTAAGATTTGATTGAGCTTCTATTTTGTGCAAGGAATTGTGCTGAGCACTGTCCTGCCTTCAAAGAGCTCTACTAGGGCAGACAGATGAATGAATGGACAATGACATACGCACAGGATGGGGAACCTCCTGGCAGGGGATGTTCTCCTCTCCACCTCAGGGTGGTTAGGAAGCACTTGAGCAGTAGCAGAGAGGGAAGGTGTATTAGTTCATTCTCGCATTGCTATAAAGAAGTACCTAAGGCTGGGTATGTACAAAGAAAAGAGGTTTAATTGGCTCACAGTTCTGCAGGCTGTACAGGAAGCATGGCACTGGCATCTGCTCAGCTTCTGGTGAGGCCTCAGGAAGCTTTCAATCATGGCAGAAGGCAAAGGGGGAGCTGGCATCTTACATGGCAAGAATGGGAACAAGAGAGAGTGTGAAGTGGGGAGGTGCCGCATACTTTTAAACAACCAGATCTTGTGTGAACTCACTCCTCACCAAGCCATTCATGAGGGATCTGACCCCATGATCCAAACACCTCCTACCAGGCAGGCCCCACCTCCAACACTGGGAATTACATTTCAACATGAGATTTACCGGGGATACAGATCCAAACCATATCAGAAGGGAAAGGGGATATATGCTGAGTGCAGAGGAAACAGCTGGAACAAAAAGGGAGTGAGAGGCTGTGGGCTGCACAGGGAATTAGAATCAGTCCTACATTACCCAGGGCAGGGGGCGTTGCTTGGATAGTGGCTGTAGAAAAGTGAAGGAGATAGGCCTAAGTACAAATCAGAAAGTTTTGAAGCTTTAATGGGGAAATAGGCAGTTTCTGGCAACCTGTTGTAGGTGTTAAGAATAGGAATTATAAAAAGTTAACAGGCTGGGCAGACACCTCAGGAAGGCCAGATAGGAGGCTCTTGCAGTAATGCAGGTGAGAAATGGGGAGATCTTAGTTAAGGCTTCTTATTGCACTCACGGTAAAGGCCCAGAGCCATTCCAAGGACCTATCAGGCCCTGCGCAGGCTGACCCATTATCTCCAGCTAGTCTTCTGTGGCTCAGCCACACTGATCCTTAAACAAGCCAGCCATGTCGACCTCAGGGCCTTTGTGCCTCTCTCTGGAATGTCTCCTTTTCAGGGAAGCCTTCCTAGCCATTTTATTTAAAGTAGTCCCCTACCCTCAATTCCCTGTTCCATTTCCATGTTGTAGTTTTTCCATCTACCTCACTATAGCTTTTACTTCTTTATTTATGTTCTGTCTCCTTCCAGTAGAATGGAAGCCCCTTGAGGGCAGGTATGTGTCTGTCTTGCTCACTGCTGTCTCACCAGGTGCCTTCAGCCTGGCACATAGTAGGTACCTATAAATATTGGCTAAATGAGTGAATTATTGAATTTCATAGGTGAAAGAAAAAATCCACAAAGGCAAGGGTAGTAGCAGTGGGGTTAAGAACAGTGAAGAGGTAGGGAGAAATTTAGGAGGGATTGTGGATGACAGGACCTGGGATTGCTGAATGTGGGGGGAAGGGAGAGAGGAGTAAAGGGCTACTCTTAGGTGTCTGAGCTCCAGCATAGGGTCAGTGGGGGGCCATTTCAGCAGCTAGGAGACTGGTTTGAACTATGTTCGGCTGGGTGTGGTGTCTCTTGCATGTAATCCCAGCACTTTGGGAGGCTGAGGTAGAAGCTTTGTTTGAGCACAGGAGTTCAAAGCCACCCTGGGCAACATAGTGAGACTCCATCTCTAGTTAAAAAAAAAATAGCCAGGAATGGTGATATGCACCTGTAGTACCAGCTACTCAGGAGGCTGATGTGGGAGGATTGCTTGAGCTTAAGAGATTGGCACTGCAATGAACTATGATTGTACCACAGCACTCCAACCTAAGTGAGACCAGGATCAAAAAAAAAAGTGAGATCCCAAAAAACAAAAAAACAAACTATGTCTGGAGGATCCCTGGGAATTATCCGGAGCCACTTTGGAGAACCATCAAAGGGAAGAAGGGTGAGCTGAGGAACAAGGCTCCAGTCAGAGAAAATCAGTATTTATTTTGTTTTTGATTTTCTTGTTTTGGTTTGGTTTAATTTTTAAGTCACTGAGATCAGAAATTATAATAACTTATAGTTATTGTGTTCTTACAATGTTCTGGATATTAGGCTAAGCATTTAAAACTAGATCTTCTTGTTTCCTCTTTATGACAGTTCTATAAGGGAGACACTATTATCCTCTTTCTACAGCCCAGGAAACTGAGGCAGAAGAGAGATTAAGTGACTTTTCTAAGGTCACAGAATTAGTAAGTGAAGAGCAATGCAATTCCTGAATCCACAGGCTAAAGAGAGAAAATAGACAATGTGTGGTCTGGTGGAGAACAGAGTATCACCCTTATTACTGATGAAAGCAGTGTCACTCAGTTTTCACACTGCTATGAAGATACTGCTGAGAATGGGTAATTTATTAAAAAGGAGGTTTAATGGACTCACAGTTCTGCATGGCTGGGGAGGCTTCAGGAAACTTACAATCATGGCAGAAGGAGAAGGGGAAGCAAGGCACGTCTTACATGGCTGCTGGACAGAGACAGAGAGTGAAGGGGAAGTGCTACCTTTAAGACCATAAGATCTCGCAAGAACTCACTATCACAAGAACAGGATAGGGGAAACCACCCCTATAATCCAATCACCTCCCACCAGGTCCCTCCCTCAACACCTGGGGATTACAATTTGAGATGAGATTTGGGTGGGGACACAGAGCCAAACCATATCAACAGCTGTCACATCTAGAGCAAATTGAGGTTGTTAATGTCCATTCCAGAAACCAAGGTGAACAGGCTCTTGGGGTTGGTGCCTGTCTGGTTTCCAGCCAGGTGGACTCCAGCAGGAGCACCCTGCTCAAGTAGGCCTTTCCGACAGGTAATGTAATGTCACAGCAGAAAGAAGAGCTCCCCGCCCCCCAAGGTGTGCATGAGGGTGTGCTCCTGTTGAAAGTGTGGTGCTGGGTGGAGAGAGTTACCAAAGATGGAGAACAGTGGCTTGAAACCAATAAAAACCAACTGCTGGGAGAAACACTCACCAGTTTCTGAAGATCTTAAATAAAGGACCTAAACTAGGAGATGGCAGACAAAATCATCAAAAAGAAATGTGTCCACTGGGGACTGTGGGGAGCCCCTGCCCCATCTGAAGGGCAGCTGCTGCCCTGGGCCAGCCAGTTTTTGCCACCAAGGGATGTGGGCTCAAGGTTGCTTCATTTTCCAAATTTTTTTAAAAGCCAGAAATCTGGATTTTTGCGCAAAATCATCTGACTTTTAAACGTTGCCAAAACTCCCCAAACCCTATGTGGTCCAAACCAGTAACCTCACAGGGCCTCATCCAGCCTGCACGCCGTGGTTTGTGTCCACTGACAAGGAATCTTACCTCTTTGGGCCTTGAGAATCTGATGAAAATGTTCAGGCATTTTCTAGGAAAAAGAAATGCCTGAACAAACACATAATTTTGAGTATCATTTCTGGGTGTCTCTGTGCCCCTGGAATCATCCTTTTCTAAAGGCACACTTTGTAAAGGTAAGAGGGCTTCCGAGCAAACCTGAGGTCTGGGAAGGTACAAGCTGACAGGGGTATGTGGGTTTGTCCCATATCTGAATGAAACAGTGCTGTTTGTTGGAGTCAATATGTCCACATCTGTGTGCTTATGAGTCCCGCTTTGTTTGTACCCAACTTCCTTGGCAGTCTTGGTTAATTCCCTCTGTATCAATAAGATTGCACAGGGGAGCAGGAAAGGGGCCCAAGAGGCCTGGATACTGGTCTGGAGGGGGCAGAAGAGCAGGTATGAAGGCAGTGAGGGAGGCTGGATGTGGGGGGTGGGGGATGGGGGGACTTTAGAGCTAGACTTTGAAGGGTTGATAGAATTAAAAAGAAGAAATAAATTATTTTTTCTGATCTTGGGCAAGGAGGAAGGGCATGGATTTAAAGTTGGAGTGCCCTAAATGCCAAGATTGTCTGCATCTAGGACAGGTATTACATGCAAGAGGCTCGCCTTCCAGCCAAGCATGTGCCCTAGCTAAGCTCCTGCACTTTCACAGGAGGCTGACAGCCCATCTCCAACCCAGCATATTAAAGAATAAGGCTGCCCTTAATTGGTAATAGGGAGGAGCTGAACCCCATGTACTTGTCAGCATAACACTGAGCTCCCTGCAGCTCAAAATTTACCAAATGCTTAGTTGCAAGAAATAGCATTAATAGAGATAAAAGACATGCATTCTCACCATTCCTCTAGATTCCATTAGTCTTATTCACAGATAAGTCAGACCTTCAGAGACCTGAACATATGGTTTTGGCCTCTGGCTGGCTAGCTCTATTGAACAAGGCTGAGCAGTGATGCCACTGGCCTCCCTCTTTATGTACTTATCATTAAGAGAATTAAAGATGAGGTTCAGTGTGTCAGGCAAATTTCCACTTTTTGAATACTTGCGTGGCAACTTCCCAGATAGCCCCCAGCAATCCTTGCCTGTTAGTAAGTCATGCCTTTGTGTAGTCACCTCCCATATAGAATAGGGCTGACCTGTGGAGCTATAAGATATACCAGACATGATGGAATGTGACTTCTCAATCTAGGTCATGAAAGGAATTGTGGCTTCCACCGTGTCCTTTCCTATACTGCCCACTCAGGAGGAAGTCAGCTGCCATGTTGTGAAGACACTCAAGCATCACAATGGAGAGGTCCGTGTGGGGAAGAACTGAGGCCACCTGCTAACAGCCAGCAATAACTTGCCAGCTGTGTGAGTGAGCCATCTTAGAAGTACATCCTCCAGCTCCAACTGTTGTCAGCTTTTTTTGGGATGTCACTTTCATATCTCTAAATAATAAGCTTATATTGCTACTTTTTTCTGTTTTAGACATTGTCTGTTTATCTTCCACTTTTCCATTTTTGTAGTGAGAAACACAAATTACCACAAAACTTAGTAGGTTAAAACAATAAACACTTATTATCTCTCACAGTCACTTTCTTCATCTCCTCTCAATATATTATAGTGTAAATCTGATCAACATATCTATTGATATACAGTCACATGCCACATAACAATGTTTTGGTCAGTGATGAACCACACAGACCACAGTGGTCCCATAAGATTGTAATGAAGCTGAAAAATTCCTATTGCCTGATGAGGTCAGAGTACAATGCATTACTCACGTGTTTGTGGTGATGTGGTGTAAACAAACCTACTGCACTGCCAGTCATGTAAAAGTCTAGCACATACAATTACGTACAGTATGTAATACTTGATACTTATGGTAAATAACTGTGTTACTGGCTTATGTATTTACTATGCTTTTAATCATTGTTTTAGAGTATACTCCTTCTACCTATTAAAAAAAAGTTAACAGTAAAACAGCTTCACTTCAGACAGGTCCTTCAGGAGGTATTCCAGAAGAAGGCTTTGGTATTATAGGAGATGATAGCTCTGTGTGTGCTATTCCTCCTAAAGACCTTCCAGCGGGAGAAGACTTGCAGGAGGAAGACAGTGATATTGATGATCCTGACCCTGTGTAGACCTAGGCTAATGTGTTTGTGTCTAATTTTTTTTTTTAAAGTTTACAAAGTAAAAATATTTAGAATTTTTTTAAGTAGAAGAAAGCTTATAGAATAAGAATATAAAGGAAATATTTTGTACAGCTGTGCAATATGTTTGTTTTAAGCTGTTATTTCAAAAGAGTCAACAAGTTGAAAAAGCTTAAAAAGTGTATAAAGTAAAAACTTACAGTAAGCTAAGGGTAATTTATTATTGAAGAAAGAAAATTTTAAAATAAATTTGGCATAGCCTAAGTGTACAGTGTTTCTAATCCTTGTAGGGTATAGTAATGTCCTAGGTCTCCACATACTCTCACTGCTCACACACTGACCCAGAGCAACTTCCAGTCCTGCAAGCTCCAGTCATGGTAAGGGCCCTATGCAGGTGTACAGTTTTTATCTTTTATACCATACCTTCACTTTACAGTTTCTACATTTAGATATGTTTAGATCCCCGAATACCATAGCATTACAATTGCCTGCAGCACTCGGTATGACAACATGCAGTACAGGTTTGTAGCCTAGGTATGTGGTAGGCTGTACCATCTAGGTTTCTGTAAGTACACTCTGTGATGTGTGCACAATGACGTAATCCCTTTTTATCTTTATGACCCCCTTGTCAACCCTCGAATCCCCTTTTGAATGAGGAGGAGCATAAGTACCTGAGTTTTAGACAAGGTAGTCAAAAGCTGGCATATCAAGGAATTGAACACAAGGCAAAACTCTTGAGAAGGAGCCAAGAATCAGAAGTCAGCAATGAAAGAAAAATCCCACAAACCAAAGGAGCAAGGGTGAATTAAAAATGTAGAGGTGGATCCAGAGCTGGAACCAGGGGAAAGTTAGAACAGATTTAGACTCTAGGGAAGCCAGCACTTTCCCCCATAAGCTGGCGGGGCTTCTCAGCTTGCTTCGTGGTTCAGCGGAGGCATTGGGTTCTGAGGGGTGTTGAAGCCACTCATGTCCCACCATAGGCTGGACTCCTTTTTCCTCTCCCCACCCCTGCCGGCTCTGGGCATCGCTTCCTGCTTCTTAGGGCACCTCACTGCTCTTGTCATTAATGGAGATAGTTAGGGAGAGAGGAAATGAGGTAAAGAATGAAGTGAAATTAGCTTTACAGTAATCTCATTAACAGATGTCAGTCTCATTTTATAGGGAGCATAGAGTTATGTATGGAATATTATTCTAAGAAAGCTGGAAAATTCATTGCACCCAGGGAAGGAGGTGTCCCTTCTTCAGTCCACGTGAATTCCTTCAGCTGTGCCCTTCCCTCCATCCTCATATCTCTCCTTTGCTAGGACCTCCTTCCAACAAATTTCCCTTCTCTTCTACATCTTCAATCTCTTCCTCTCTCCTAAATCCTTTCCTCCATATCTACTCAAGTTGTTCTCATCCTTTAACAATTTCTTCCTTGATTTCTCTAGTTCTGTCTTCCTTCCTTCTACAGACAGCTCTCCTGAAAGTTCTCTGCACCTGCAGCTTCTCCTTTCTCTGTTTCTCACTCCACGGTGGTGTGGGTACACTCCCTGCTGTTACCAGTAGCCTTTTGGTTGTTCTACTCAATTCAGTCTTAATGTTACTTATTTGCACTATCTGTTGACCCCTGCTTCCTCCTTCTTGAAATGGTTCTTCTCTTTGATTTCCATGATTCACTTCTTGTTTTTTGAGACAGTGTCTCACTCTGTCACTCATACTGGAGTGCAGTGGTATGATCTTGGCTTACTGCTGCCTTGAACCCTTGGGCTCAAGTGAGCCTCCTGAGTAGATGGGACTGCAGGTGTGCGCCACCACACCTGGCTAATTAAAAAAAAAAAAATATATATATATATATATATATACACACACACACATACATATTGCAGAGATAGAATCTTGTTATGGTTC